>NW_016805008.1:969098-1060642 GCF_001698545.2 Rhinopithecus bieti
ATAATTATAATTATATAATTAATCATATAAGACTTCAAGAATTGACTGTTAAAGACAGGATTTTAACTATATAGGGCCTGTGGAAAATTTAAAATCAATTACAGTAACCTACATGATTTTAAATATTTCATTAGATTTCCATAGCATAACAGTAATTAACAGTAAAACTTTCCCATTAAATAGCCTTACATTTTTCATAGTCATTCTTATATAGTAAAATAAATAATTATCTGAAACCTCATAGGGAAATGCATAAGCTTCCTATGATTAAACACTTGAGTTTGTTTTAGATTGCCGTTTTGGGATAACATGCAGCCTGTCCCCAGTATATTGTTTGTTTTTTCTTAAAAACGCCTAATTTACAAACCCAATACGTGGCCACTTTTAAGAAGAGGAAGTATTATTTTCATATAGGAAATCCCTTACTAATTACTTAATTAGGTTCACAATATTTGCCATTGTGGCACTAAAATGAAATCTGTTAAGGTGGCCCAGTGCAATCTACTAAATGTGGAGACTGTAACTGGATGTTCCACGTTATAATTTGCCTTGTTTGTAGTTGCTGTTATGAAATGTTGCTTCATTTCTACTGCAAAGTGTAGAAGATTCAGCTACTTTCAAAATTATTACACAATTGGTCCCTAGTTGTAAGTGCTTCCTACTTGTTTCAACTTACTTTCTAAATGATTTTGCAGTTACATTAAAGGGCATGTAATTGTGGTGGTGCTTTTTATGTTAATATTGCAGCCTTAATTGGAATGTGAGTTCAGTGAACAAATACTTAATAAGTGCCTTTAATTTAACCAGGTTTTGTGATAGTAGCTAGTGATACAACGCCTTTGATAAATGTGGTCTGTTTTTCAAGACTCCCCAACACACAATCATTTTAAAACTCTTTTAGATGTGTAACCTTTAAATTTTAAACCTCAAATTTTAGATGTTGTCCATTAGGGTGCAAGACAGATTCTTTCAGCATAGTGTGTGGATGGGGGTGTGAATGCTTAGGTGGTGTTTGCCAGTATCTGTCCTGCCATTATCAGTTGAGTGAGAAATGTTTTCTTTTTCTTGCTGTTTTAAAAGAAGTATATTTTAAAAGCAAGAGTGAGTAATAATACAACTTTGAAAAGATTGTTTACCTGTTCATGAAAATTTCCTCTGACCCCTCTCCTTGCTCCTGATTATCTTATATTATTGCATCTGGTAAGACAAAGCACCTGTTCTGGGATTTGTTTTTAGTTTCTTAAATTATTTCCTAGTACTAATTTCAGTTGCTGGAAAAAAATGGCTGATTGCGGGTTTTGTGTTCTCTGATGAACCTTATTAGAGCAATAATTCGTTAGTAATTTTAAAAAGACTATTCTAAGGTTACAACATGGGTTACTTTCTTAAATTCAGTAATGTACATGATGATGCAGTGTTGTGGATGTTCACAGGTTCTAATTTTTGAATGTGTGACTGCCAGTTAGGAGGCACAGAAACAATTATACCTTTCCTTTTAACATCTTCATGTATGTACTCTTACAGGAATACAGATCTCTGCATTTTTGCCTACAATACTGCTGGAACCTTCTGTTTGTCATTTAAACTAATTATAATGAATTGAGGATAAACTGAGAGGATCACACATCTTGAACTTCAGTTAGAACAGAGTACAAAGAGAAGGGAAAGATTTGGAAAGCTTAAATAATTTGAATGACCTTTATCATACCCATTGTTTTAGCATCAAAGGCATGAGGCAGAATGTGTACATTTATTGATTGATTGGTCCTTTTTGTGCTTAGCATATAAATAAGCACCAACCTGTAAAGTGAGTTAAGATTATTCCCATTCTTCAGAGCAGGAACCTAAGGCTCTGAAGGAGTTAGTGTCTTGACCAACCATACATTTAGTATACAGTGGAGCTGGGATATTCTTTCCCATTTGACTCCTGTTTGTTCTTCTAATATGTATATCACGCTGTCCACTTTCGATGCTTGAAAGATAAGTATATTTGGGTAATTATGGCAAGAATGGTAACAATAAAATGTCATGAGTCTTACGGGAAGAATCTGCTTGTGCTGGGGAGGGAAGTAGGTGGAAGTGGATCAGGAAAGGCTTTACAAAGTAGGCAGAATTTGGCCTGGGTTTTTGTATAAGGATTCAGAGAGAAGGAAAAGGGTAAGAGTAGGTGTGGGAAACTGAAATCAATTTCAGGAACCAGATAGTTTGTTTCACCTGGAGCCTAGGTTATGCATAGAAGAGTAACAGAAAATTATGATATAAAGGTAAATAAGGCAAAAACCGACGAGAGACTAGACTTAAAAGTTTGGAGGTTCAGCTGTATGCCAATAAAACAGCTATGGAATTAAATGTAATAAAATGCAACTTGAAAGTGAACTATACTAGCCCTTTGAAAGTGTTGGTATCTGTTTTTGTCAATATTCTGGGAAAGGTTTTGACGGCCACAAAATTCCATGTTTTTTTTATTGATTAGTTCTTTTATGTTTCTTCAAGACAAAACGAATCTATTTTTTAGTATTTGTTTTCAGCTGGGATAATTTTTGTAAAGACCATTCATTCCCTTGTTTTGGGTTCATCAGATATGGACTCTTTTCCAAAGAAAATACTCTCTCATTTTCTCTTGTATTATACTCTGGAGAACTTTTCTTAACTGTTATACATCACGCTTAACAAATAGTATAATTTGTATTCTAGCAAGCACGCTATTGCACTTTGCCTACTATTAAAGTAGCACCTCATTTATCCAGCATTCTGAGAAACAGCTGCTATACCTAAATGATTTCCACAGAGATGAAACTTTACTCTTCTTTTAAAAACTTTTATTTTATATATTTATCCTAGAAATTTCATTAAAATTTTATTTACATACTTTCTCAAAGTATTCAGAACATCTTTTAACTTTTTTTGAAACCTTTAACATGTTATTTCCACAGGAATTACTTTATGATCTGTGACTTGATGAGACTTTTGTGAATAATGTTTTGTCTATTAGTAATTCTCAACTATTTTATTCTTTTGAATATCCTCTCTGCTTTTCCATGGTGGTTTTGTTTTTTGTTTCGTTTGGGTTTTTTGCGGGAGTTGGGGAGTCCACCCTCAGCTAGCACTTGCCATTTCTCTCTTTCGTCAGCCCGCTTTCACTGCTTCTAATCAAATGGCTTATACTTTTTGAGTATGGTTTAGTTAGGGGCCCCACCACATTTGTGGGATATAGATAGTAAATCTAAAGATGTCAGCTTTATGTTTCACAACATTGCTTGCTTCTGAGACCTTTTCCATTCCTGTGTTCTAGATATTAGAACTTTCTTACTGTGTTTAAAGAAATATTCAGATGTTTGCTTTTGGTATGATAATAATAACTTTGTGAAGATTGCTATATCATGTACAGGTTCTTTTATAAACATTTAAATGTTTATAAACTCATTTTATTAAGTTACATTATTAAATTCTAACTCATTTAACCTCCCTTCTCATACTGTTTTGAATTGCCACATCTGTAAAATGGCAATTAAGATGCCTGCCCTCACAGAGCTGATGTAAAATACAAATAAGGAAATATATGTATAAGCATTACATAAAGTTTAAAACTCTATACAAATGTTTGTTTTAGGGTTATTTCTGATAAGTGGCTTGTTTCATACTTCTCTATGTACATGATTATTTATTATGAACTGTTAATACATTGAAGGGCTACTGAAATGCAAAATTAGTCTTTGAAACACAAAATGAACAAAACTAAAATATCATTTGCCCAATTTGGCCAATACTATCCAGTGTTATTAATAGCTTCTAGAAACATAGATGTTTAATTAAGTGAACTATTTGATTTTGAAGTATTAGTCCATTTGCCAATTGTTTAGTAAACACTTGTATTTAAATATTCAAATAAATTTATAAAGACTATAAAAAACTCCATAACTAATGAGGAATAAATTGAGAATTTAAACTGTGTCTCTCAAAACTCGTTTTGGTATTTGGTTTCAGATGTTAATTTTAGATTGACAGATCTTAGTAGACAGATCACTGTCTACTTTTAAAAGTAACAAAATTACATTTTAAATAAATTCTGAAATTTCAATTTTTAAAATTAGTGCACACTGATTAAACTGACTCTTCTCGTAATTACTCAGATTAGGGAGTAAAATTATACTTATAAAAAAACTACTGTTGCCATAATAATTTTCACCCTTATAGCCAAATGAAGTAGCCAGTTTCCTTGCTTTCAAATTTTCATTTATGACATTTCCACAACACAACAACCAAATAATTTCCTGGTCACATATTCAAACCACTTTTTCAAGTGTATAATTTCTGTTGGAGTGACTTTGTTATGAAAGTTTTGCAGGTTTAATGTAGAATTTAAACTATTGTTGTTCAATCAAACCATAAATTTAATTCAGTGTTCTGTCATGTGAAACAGTCTAATTAATTTTCTTTCTATTAAAAACAGCTAGCAAGAGTAATTCAGATCAGATAATGCACTGAGTTGTATTATCTGAACGATAATTTTTGAATTTTTATGAAGGAAAGGTCCTCAGACTAAGAAAGTACAGATTAGTACCACTTATCAGATAATTCCTTCTCTTCTTTTACCCTTGTATAATGTGATTTCTGCTTGTGGATGGGAAGAGAAACAGCTGTCTCAGAATTTATTATGCTAGAGATTCACTTAGCCCTCTATCACATATATGATTATACAGTAAAACGTGTTATAGCTCTTTCTCAGAAATCCAATAATTTCTAGTTTAATCTCTTTTTCACAATTTTGGTAGATGATACTTCATATGTTTGCACTGGAGTCATCTGTCTTTATTTCTCGGGATCCCTCATGACTGAATCTCACTAGGGCTGCGACTTCTCTTTCACCCTCTTGAAAAGATCTAGACCGTAGTAATAACTAGAAATACTAGTGGACTTTTAGATAGCACCTCCTCCCAACTAAAAACAGGCAAATGGAGAACAGTTGGTAAGTCTGTCTTTTATTAAAATTAAAGTGCTTTTGTTTATCAAATTTGCATTTTTTTGTAAGTGGTCTAGAAAAGTAATGTCGAGACTCCGTTTTTAAAAGATTGACAGAATATTGTCTTTTGTCACATAAGAATGCCATTATCAAATATTAAGTAGACAAAATACTGTGACAAAGGGTATTTGATGCCAATACTGAATAACAGTAAAATCAGTAGCAGGATTTCTAATTTATTATTCTTGCTACTGAAACGTGGTAGTAGATGGGGCCTGAGAGAAGGGATCCAGCATTTACCAAGCACCACAGGTAAAGTCAGGAACTATGTGTCTACTGCAAAGTAGGATTCCCTTAGCTTATCTAATTGGTTAGAAATTTGCAGACAGAAATTGGAAGCCATGAGATGAATTTTTATTTAATGGGAGAATTTTGAAAATCAGTATTTTTAACAAAAATTTTGTTATCTGACAGAGTCTTCCATTGAAATCTTAGAACTGGTAGCTTGTTTGATGTTTTTGGAGGATAAGTGAGCTTCCCGTCCCACCATCAGTATGAACAGTCTGGCCTTGGATATCTGGGGCCTGTCTCTTAGGCCTTTTCAGTCCTGTAATGAGGGATTTTGCCCACATGATTGACCTGCACGCTAATAATTTCACTCGGCTATTCACTTCAGAGGAGTATACAGAGTCTTCCCCCATTTCTCCCTTACCCAGCCTTCTCTGTAATTCCTTTCCTAATAGTCTCATCACAACAAATGATTAAGCCTTTCTACTGTTGTCTCTTTTAGCTAAATCAGAGCAAGTGATTGATGAAGTGCCAGGTTCCAAGAACAGATAGACATCCTCATACCCTGAGGCTCTTCCTGCCTCCACCCTCGCTTGATGCTCATATACTGCTTGTGTTAACTTGTGTTTTTACATGAATTGATGGCATCTGTATCTAAACTTTAAACTCCTTAAGGACAAAGACTGTGTGTTACTCTGTTCTCTATCTCTCACATTCTTAATTCTTCCACTCAATTTGTACTTGATTGAACTCAGGAACGTGGTTTTGAACATCTACATTGACTTTAAGAATCTGCAAGATTAATATTGTGATACAGTTACAGAGTGTAGACCCTTATAGTAAATTGTTACTGTTTTCCATAAAACCCCACGTATTCCCAGCCTTTCTCTTGCCCTCTGTTATTCCAACTCATATAGATAGTTAGCCCTTTTGCAGATCCATTTTGAAACTATTTTTCCCGTCTGAGCCAGAGGAAGCGGTGGTGCAGCCTTATGGACCATGTGTAAAAAGAAATTATATATTTTTTTGTAAACTGTGGACTGTAAGCAATATGAAGACAGGGACTCCATTAAATTCATACTCTTTTCTCTCCCCAGTGTCTAGCAAGTGTCTGTCATCTAGTCAGTGCTCACAGTATATTTGAGATGTGGATAGGTGAGTGGAATACATGCAAGAGAAATTGAGATGTGGTGATTATAACTGTTCTATGTGATTTTCAGCACCAGCTCCCCATTGTAATTTAGTTTAAGCTGGACTCTGTTGGTATGATTGGTGCTTTAAAATTAGTTGATGCTGGCCGTCATTCTGGTGACACCTGTCTAGCATTTTCACAATTTTGACTTCCTTCTTAAAATTTTAAACTACTCCCCCCCCAAAATAGATAATTTTATTTATCATGACAAATATGTTAATCAATTTGTTTGAAAGTCTTTTGACACTTTATAAAGTGGTGACCTTTGTTCAAGTGACTGTTCATCTGACACACCTGGCCTGTGTGCTTTTACTGGGACACAATAATGATGCATGCGTCTGCTACTTCCATTTTCACCTCACCCTGCCATTTGTCACTTTCCACTTCCAGACAGCAGGCAGAGCTATTTGTCTGCCTCAGCTTAATATGTAAATCCCTCATACACATGAATGCACTGTGGTAGTGTGTCTCTTGTATCACATTTGATAACTCCTAACACGTTCTGCTTTTTGATGGTAAATTCTAGTTTGGCCTTGTGTCCAATTTTAATTATTTTGTAAGAAAATGGGACTGTATTCTACAGTTTTTTATGCTTACTTTCCTTCTACATGTATCCATGTATCAATAGGCATATATATCTTACAGGTAAAAAAAAAAATGGATTATTCAGAAACTTTGAGTTAAGATAACATGAAATAATTCTACACCATTGTCAGTTAACATTGCATAATTATCTACATCACAGTTTTCGTTTATATGATTTAAAGGGAAATGATAGAAAAAAAAAGTATATCCTTGGTATAAGGAAATTACATACCAAGGATAAAGGACCTTTTTCAAACTATTGGGTAAAATTAAAAGCTGTTTGGAGGTTATAATGAGTTAATGTCACACATTAAGTTACCATTTTAAAAGGCAAGCTTATGGGATTAAATGAATTGTATTAATTTAATAAAATATCTAGCAATAATAAAAATTGAAGAATATGTGGAAAATACATTCTTAACAGATAACTTTTGGCAATATGTAACGAATAGCAATAAATGTATTTTGCTTCATGTTATTGTCATGCAAGAGATAAAAGGTAGCAGAATTGAGAGAAATGGTAACAGGAGCAAGCCACAGAAAAATGAAGGAGAAAGATGTTGTCAGTGAAGGTTGAAACCTCCAAGTAAGACAAAGTTTGTGATGGATTATTGCAACATCGCATATCAGTGCTCTTACAGCTTGTTTATATATTCAGTTATGTATGCTCATTACAGACCCCTGGCATGGTGGCAAGTGTGGTTACACTTTGTAAGTGGAGGAACTGAGGCTGAGAAAGGTTTAATAACTTGCTTAATGTCCACAGCTAGCTAAAGAAATGTTTGATGCACTATGCACCACTGCTTCCAACAACCCTTGGCACTGGTGGTATTATTCTCAGTTTATGGAATCTAAGGTTGAGGCCCAGAGAAGCTACCTTCTCTTCCTTGGTTACTGTAGCCCTAAGTGGAAGTTTGAGGGTTTGAACCTGCTTCTGTCTCCAGAGCCCTAGGCTCATTCCATTATAAACAACTCCCTCTCCCCACCAAGGTCAGAAAGCTTTTTGGATACTACTTTTTAAAGTTGAGGATTAAAGAATACAAAGTATACAGCTTCTGAATGCTTATCCCGTAAATGGATTAGATAACTCCATGTCTTACCTCTAGAACCCTATGCTGAGATTGTCATTCTTCTACAAGGAGAGCCACAGAAGTCACCGAAATTGTTTTTCTCACTTGGTATCTAAATAGGGGAATGGGGTGACAGCCCTTAGAACTTTTTCAGTCTATTTGTTAATTAAAATCTACTGTCTGTCCTTTTCTTTGTAGTATAAAGATGCATTTATGAAAGCAAATCCTGGCTACAAATGGTGTCCTACCACAAACAAGCCTGTGAAATCCCCAACACCCACTGTCAATCCACGAAAGAAACTTTGGGCCTTCCCATCTGACTCTTCAAGAGACTTGCCAAGCCCCAAGAAAGCAAAGACTGAAGAAATGCCTCAGCTTAACTTTGGAATGGCTGGTGAGTTGAGACACTATTTCCACCTATTCTTTAAGGACAGGGCGATACATTTTGGCAGCATTTTAAACAATGCAGGGGGCAGGGGGACAAAATGTTTGGCCAATATTAAGCAGTGGCAAAGATACAGCATGTTTTCAAGCATTGGATCATGATATGTATAGAATACATGTAATTTAAAAAAGGATATATAGCCTCAGTGGGAGTGTCATTATAAATATATGTGCATTCCTGACAATGACAGTATGGAAAAGTAGACAGCCTTGGAAATTTTATGTTCACAGAATGGCTTACACACACATACACACTAGTAAGCCATCCCAGTATGCACCTTAGTTATCATGCTACTTAAAAAGCCACAGTCATGTAGATCATCTGGGTATTGGACACATTGAGGGCACGAATATGAACAAGTACATCACAAATCTGAGATGGACCTGACAGCTGTGTCTTAGAATTCCCATCCTATCTGTCTCTTCTCGTGTCCATTCATGTATGGGTCAGACAAATTTAAAATTCCAGACGGTGCCATTTGTTATGGGACCTTTAGTGCTCTTTGGGTGGTAAGGTATGCTAAATCATTTATTACCATGAAATAAAGTTCTTATATTCACCTGCAAGTGGCTCTGTCTTCCCTAGCTATTGCAATACAGTAATCAAAAGAGGAGTTTGCTAGATGAAATTAGCAGATTGAGCAGGGGAAAGGCAGTGACGCTGCAATTGAGCTATAGGGTTCCTATTTTGGTATTAGAAGCAAATTTTCTTCCAAATCAGAGTATTGAGCTATTTGCATATGGAAAGGTTGTGGAAAACGGTTGAGTGATATTGTGATAACACATTTTTTTAATAACCAATAAATTTAACAAGACTTTATAGTTCAATGTGTGATTCATAGTATGTAAAGTATGTGGCAGTATTCTATATAATCTACAAAAAATATTATTTTAATCAGTCATGTGTGGTGGCATGTGCCTATAGTCCTGGCTACTTGGGAGGCTGAGATGGGAGGATCACTTGAGTCCAGGAGTTCGAGGCTGCAGTGAGCTGTGACCTTACAACTGCACTCCATCCTGCGTGACAGAGCAAGACCCTGCCTCTAAAAAATGAAGTCTAACATAATGGCAGCATTCTAGCGGGGTGGTGGGGAAGGATTCAGGTGATTGCTATGTGGGTGTCTGTAGTGTCATTCTAAATAAGCTCCCAAAATGATGCTTCTACATGTCCCAGAAGAATCAGACATAGATATCTGTCCTTGCTTTAGCTGTCACTTTGTACAATTTTATCTTCAAACCACTTGTTATTAGATAGTCTTGGTGAGCTTTCTGGACTTCCCAGGTTGTATCAGTTGGAGTACTTTCTAAAATATCGTGTTATCAGAACCCAGAAAGAGTATATAGATGACTGGCTTCCAACTGAATTTCTTTGGTCATCATGTAACATCCATTGCTTTTTTTCCTGGTTCTCAATCTAGATCAGGGTATGTAGTTTGTTGTTGTTGTTGGCTTTTTTTTTTTTTTTTTTGCATACATCTGCTCTTCACAAACCATATAACAATTGTGGGTGAACTACAGAAAGCTATGAAAGATATCTTTTTTGTAGCACCGTTTCTGACACTTTATTTATTAATCCGCCTTTTACCTGCAAATTGAAAGTCGAACCCAGACTTCAAACAGGATCTTTACAGATCAGTATTTAAGATATGTGTTCTCAAAAGAAAGTACAGGAGAGAAGAATAACACCTTCCTTGCATTTATCTCATTATATAATGGCTTGGGTTATATGTTGCAAATCCATGTTCAGAACTCTTGATAGGCTTGCATATAGCGGATAACATTGATCTGATATTTCCAGGTATGTTCCTTTTCAACAAGATGAAAGTGAACTAATTTGTCTTTAATTAAAACCTGGTGCTTAGGCATCTGAATCTAAGAGACAATAGAGGGCTTCTAAATGCCAGATTGTTTTCCTCAATATGGAATCTCTTGTTTTGTTTGCCTGGTAGTCCTTGTCACATGACATTTGGCAATTCTGAATAACCCCATATTACCAAATGTATGATTTCCAAGAAGAGAAAGCTGTGTATATTGTAGTTTAGTGCAAGCCCTTTCATTGAATTGCACTAAAGAAAGCATCCTATGTATGTGAATATGTTTTTGATAGTTCTAAATAACATTATGTAAGTATGAATTAATATAAAGGATGTTGGTAATTTCTTGGCCTATGTTTTAGTATCTATATAGCAAACTTATTGCAAAGTCACATTGGTATATAAATTATCACATAATCATGTTCCTATTTTACTTTGTAATTTGAACTAACACATTTTTATCTTTAGAAAGCTATCATCCAGTCCTCCTGATCTCTAGGATGACAGCTGCAAAAGTATTTCTCTTCTAAAGAACCAAACTAAACTTTTATTTTCTAGCAAATCCATTTCCCCTCTTAATTTTAAGTAGATTTAAGTATCTATTTCTGCAGCCACAGTAGTTCTTAAACTTAACATTTAGTTAAAGTTGGAGTCTTAAAACAACGCCAAAGAGCCTTGTTTCATCAAATCAGCTACTGTTTGTCTGCTTATTCTCTGTCTGTGTTTTCCTATGTGGCTGCCTTCCAATGTTGAGCTATTTTTTGACCCCCTGATCTTTTGGTAACATAGTTTTTCCTCTAATAACCTCTTCCCCCAACCCCTATCCATTTTTTTTACTACCTCAGAACTTTTTTTGCAATTTTTTAAAAAACTATTTATAACATGTAGTCACAGTTGTTTTATGAGTTCCTAAGACAGGTTGTATACAAAGATGTACTTAAGGACCTATCTTTAACCCAATAAAGAAAAGAAACAACTAAATTTCTTTGTGCAACGTCATGACTGATCCTCATTTTCAATTGTAGGTTACTAAAATTAAATATACATTGATTGAGGACCTTATATGCACTAGGAGACACGCCGAGTTAGGCATTTTTACATATGTTCTTTCATTACACTTCTGAATTTTAATTCAGGACAGACTTATAGGACACAGGTGCCTTTTCTTTGATAACTTCTTTGTTTTTATTTATTTTCTATTTGTTCATTTAATTTTTTAGAGACAGGGTCCCACTCTGTCACCCAGGCCTGGAGTGCAGTGGTGCGATCTTAGCTCACTGTAGCCTCAAACTCCTGACATTAAGAGATCCTTCTGCCTTGGCCTCCCAAAGTGCTGGGATTACAGGCATGAGCCATTATTCCCAAGTCTGCTTTCTTTGTTTAAATACAGCCTGGGTTATAGATCTACCACTTTGCTGTTTTTTTCTCTGTTTATATTGATTCTTGAAATAGTGAAAACAAAGACCTTTGATAACATAAAAAGCATTAATTTTATACCTTGAAGGCATTTTGGGCATGTGTTTGACTACCCCTAAGATTTAAAATGTCAAAAACACATCAGCACTTTGGGAGGCCAAGGCAGGAGGATCTCTTAATGTCAGGAGTTTGAAGCTACAGTGAGCTAAGATCGCACCACTGTACTCCAGGCCTGGGTGACAGAGTGGGACCCTGTCTCTAAAAAATTAAATGAACAATGTAAATGTAAATTTATTTTTAAAACTTTAAAGAAAGGTTATTTGAATAAAACCTACCAGATTTTACAGGCGTGATTGGAAAACTTCTCTCTGTTCTCTAGTTACCTGATAGCCTATTATTTTAAAATTAGTCCTGATTTCACATGACAGAATTAATAATTTAAGAATAACACTCTTTTTAAAAAAAATCTTAACTCCCCAAGCAGTAAGGAAAGAAACATTACATTGGGAGATAAATTAATGTTACAGACAGCAGTGGTATTAAAGAAAGTGCTGTTGGAATGGTGAGACAAGAGTGGTATTCAAGAGGCTCACAAAGTATGAGCACTAAGCACATATATGCCGGGTTATTGTTGCATAAAGGGTTTTTAAAAGGTTTTTTATAAAAAGTTATATGTGGTTCTGCTGGATTTCTCATTGCTAGTCTTTATGGGTATTCTTTTTGACTCTGTGGATTGTACGTACTTTATGCTTATAAGTTGATGATTTGTTTTTGACTTATTTAGATCCTACTCAAATGGGAGGTCTGAGTATGCTGCTGTTAGCTGGAGAACATGCTCTTGGCACACCAGAGGTAAGCCAGTCCTTTTCCATCTCCACTCTGCTCATGTTGCGGGTTGGGAACACAGTTACATTCTGTTTACGTTGTTCATTCTGCATTTTCACTGTTTATAGCTCATGAACAAACTTTATAACCTTTCTCTTTAAGATCTTTCTGTGTATTTTGTGTGTTGAGTGTAAAATAAGTGGTGTAAATAAGGCCATGAGGATATAAACACAAGTCAGGTGTTGAGGTTTTCTGAACCTACATGTAAGGTTGTAGTAATGCAATATATAGATCACTGGTGTTTGCCATGACTGTGTCATGGTTATGTCAGTTGGGTGCTATAATTCATTTATTCGAAACATTCTCTGCTTTGGTGATGTTCACATGCTAGTGGGAAGATGATAGCTAAAAATATGCAACTGTCAGTCTCTCTGGTACCTGAATAATTCCAAACAGTTGTTTTGAAAATTAGGAAACATGGTATTTCAGGATTGTTTTATTCTTCTTTCTCTTCCCCACTTGAGACAGGGTCTCACTCTGTTGCCCAGGCTGGAGTGCAGTGGCATGATCACGACCTCCCAGGCTCAGGTGATTCTCTCACCTCAGCCTTCTGGGTGGTTTGGACTACAGGCATGTACCCCCAAGCCCAGCTAATTTTTGTATTTTGTGTAGAGACAGGGTTTTGCCATGTAGCTCAGGCTGGTCTCGAACTTTAGGGCTCAAGCATCTTAGCCTCCCATGGTTCTGGGATCACAAATATGAGCCACCGTGCTTAGCCTGTTGTAATCTTTAAAATGGAAAAAGGACCTAGGCTTTCATGACCTTGGTTTCATGATCTAGTTATTGGACTGCTTTGGCTAAACATTTTTAGGTATGATTTTGACAGGCAGATAGTGGCAGTTAACCATGCACAGTCTGCATTTGTAGAATTCCCCTATTTCCTAGAGACGTTTAACAGAGGCCAACTGAATTACCCTATAGGTCATGTTATTTTACCACACTCAGGTTTTGAAATGGAAATTTTCAATCCCCACCAGAATTGTTGTTTAGGGCCAAATAACAATGACTCAATTTTATTTTGGGTCATATTTTTTACTTTTTTTTTTTTTAGTTGTGATTGTGTCATACTTATTATACTTGAAGGCTATTAAATAGTGGGTTTTGTAGAAATATAATTAGATAATAACCTATTTACATTATAAAAGGTTTTTTTTTTTATAGTTTACATTTGGGATCCACAATTGTTGACTATATATTCAATTTAACGGAATTATTTTGATTCTGTTCACTTCAGTGCAGCAAGAAATGTACAAATGTGTACAAAAATACACTGGTAGTTATTTACTTTCTGCTAATCTTCAGCTGGAAAAGCATACCTGTCACTTTGTGCCTTTGCATACTCATTATTCATCATGTTTGTAGTTTCTAACATAATAGCATTGTCAGGCATCATTTCACTTTCTAACACATTGCTGCTACCTCTTAACAGATCAAACTCTCACTTAGGTGTAGAGTATCCCAAGCATGTTCCAAAGGTGAATGTTGGAGTAATAATATACACTTGACCTTTCAACACGTCTGACTCAATATGATTTCCAAGCATGCATTGAATTGTGAAAGCCAGCATCATCTTTCTTAACTATTAGAATTATCATAGTGTTTCGTTCCCAACATCTATTTAGTGTTCTTTTTAAACTTCAAGTACAAATGTAAACAAATCAACATCTGTAGAACTCATGGATGCTAGTCAAAGAAAAGCATGGTTTCTTTTTCCCCTTTCTGCTTCAAGTTTGCCTTTTGGGCTCTTTTCAATGAGAAGTTCTCCTACTCCTTCTTAAGAAGGCAGAGTTTTGACATATGCAACTCAATACAGTGGTGGACCTTTTTATCTCTGAAGTGGAAATGTTTTGAGAATTCTCAAGCTAAAGAATCAAAGAAAGCTAAATGATTGAAAGAAGGGAACCATAATGGGAGAAGAGAATCTATGCTAAGGAAGAAGGTGGTAGCAGTTAGGTCTTTAAGAACCACTTCAAAGAGCACAACTCTTTCTTCATATTCAGTATTTCCCATCTCAGAGATATTTAGGTCATTATTGAAAATAATCTTGAGATATTTAAACAGTGAAAGTCGTATAAAATAATGCTGTCTCTAAATATAGGTAGTTTGAGAATTTACTGCACAGCTCTCAGTAGACTGCATTAGCACCCGAATTTCTGTGTGAAGTCTTATTCCAAATATGTAGACATGATCATAGAACTTTAAGAGCTTATATACATAGACAGATGAACATGAGATAAATGTAATAAATATGTACTTATGTTTCCCTAAGAAGACTAACAGGATAATGAGATAAGAGAAATACAGAAACTTTGTATTTCTGACATTTAGAAAAATTACTGTGAAGTCTGTTGGTCCTGTGAGGTAAGACCAAAGTGACATTTTATAAAATTCTGCCACCAAAAAATGGTCTAATCATAATCGCTTTTAAAATGCCATGACAGAACCCTTATTCTCAAATATTATTCTTAAACAGAGAAGGTTTTCTTTTGTTCATTGACCTGAGACCTAACCATATAGAAAAAGTCCTCAAAAGACTGTTTTTTTAAATATGAAAATTTTAACATAGGGAATAGATTTCTTTTTAAAAAAAGCATCTCTAGAAGGTAGAGAGGCTTACTGTAACTGAAATAATAAAGTCCCAGATTAAAAGCCTGTGCTGCTTCCTAGATCTGCCTGAAATGCACTTAGAGTTTTAGAGAGAAATTATAATTTCTTGACATATCAACGGGCAAATAATAACAAAGAAAATGTTGTGTATTCTCTTTCTTTCTGTCTCCTGATCAATTCTTAATCTACCATAATAGATTTTTTGCATTATTATTTCAACATTTTTTATGTGCCACTGTTACTAAGCCTAGTGTGGTTCTATAGTCTCATTGTGGTAACTGGGTCTGTGATGAAGCAAATGGATGCATTTTGATAGTTTGTTTTGTTTCTTTTACTTTCACATAATCGGCCTTGTTTTTTTATACCCAGAGTACATTGAAATACATAAATTATTTGGGATAAATTATTTAAAACAATGTTGGTTGTTAGAGAATTTATTGATTGAGGAAGCAAAATCGATATACTGAGAAAGAAAGACATAAAGGAGTGACTCCTGGCTCAAAATAGCAGACTAAGCATATCACTACCGAGACCCTTTAAAATAGAAGCATAAAAGTCTCATTAGTAAATAACCCCATAATAATAAAGGAAATGGAAAGGAGTGTGTCCAGTGAATATGAGATTACAACAAATTATTTAAATCAGAAATCAAATGTAGTTGTTTAATCCATAAAATGTAAGTGCCAGACAAAAATAGGCTGATAGGGAGCTGCAGCAGAGATGAGAGCCTCTCTATTCAATAGAATGCCCAGAAGTTTAAATGAATGTCTCCTTTTCTTTTTTTTTTTTTAACTTTAAAGAAACAAATAAAATGCAGAACAAATAAAAGTAATCATGTTCACATCAAACTCAGGGAAGAACTAATGAGAAGAGAGATAATTAAGCCCTTGTGTTTCATACCAGAGAGTTATCTAAAGATGAAAATACAATAAATTGTCAGTACTTGATCTAGAATTTCTAGAAGTAATCTCCAGGACTAGAAATCTGTTATATTTGTTAGTTACTTTAATAAAAATGGAAAGCTAAATTAAATTTTAAAAAACAAGGCAGGGAGTGATATAATTCAGATTGTGGAAGGGGCAGTTATTCACCGTATCATGTATACAACAGCTTGGATTAATCTCAGAAAGGATGACATCCAGTATCAGACCTAAGTGAGCAACATAAATTCATCTTGGCTAGAACAGAAGGGGAGGGTGGTTGGAGAAAAGTAGAATATAAGTTAGGCAGATTAATTATAGCTGATGAAAAGCTTCGACGGTATCAATATCTATGTTTGAAGCCAAACTTTCAAATATATGAGAAGTACCTTAGACTTTGGGTCTGTGATTTTTAGAATGCCTGTTTTGTTGGAGCCAACAGATAATGACAGTAAAGTAGTGATCAAGCCACTTTTTTCTTTGCCTTCCATCCCGTGAAATGGAGCTACTAATAATACCTGCTTGCCTTCAAATCTCAAGGCTACGTGAAGATTAATTAAATAAAACCTGTAAGGCACTTTTAACTCTCCTGCAAATAATTCTTACAGGTATATAATATTATTGTCATTAGTTAAGTTATTCTAGGCATTTCATATTCAACTTGCAAGTTTAAATTATATCAGACATTTCTCCCGCAGGCTGTAATATGCTTTACCAGCATACATTCTCTCTCTCTCTCACACACACACACACACACAGAGAGAGAGAGAGAGAGAGAGAGAGAGAGAGAGAGAGAGAGAGAGAGAGAGAGAAAGAGAGTTCCTTGTCTATTGAAAACTTAGCAGAAATTACAGTTGTAATTTACTGTCTTTATCACCAGGTGCTCAAGAAGGAGACAGTTTTTTAATATCTGGGAGAAATCAGTATGGGAAGTCCAAAGTCAGCAGAGTAGCTGAGTTAGTGTCAGGTTAGTGGAGAAGATGCTAATAGATGATGGCATACCTCCATAAAAGGACTGTAAAGGTCATGTTCTCTGAGAATTGAACAGTGCCGAACTGTGTGCCATCTTTTCTTACATTTAATTACATGACAAGTGTTTATTGAATGCCTTCTATGTATAAGGCACATCAGGGAACAAACCAGACAGCATGAAGCTGATACTGTTTTAAGGTTCAAGTTTTAGATATAGCAAATTCTTCACATGATACTTCTAGCTTAAAAGGAAATCACATTGATTTTCATTTGTTCACCATGATCTGCCCATTTTAAAATGTTTAAAGCTTATATATCAACATTTCTTAAAATCCAAAAATACAGGTTAAATATTGCTTATTCAAAACTCTTGGGACCAGAAGTACTTCACAGTTACAGTTTTTTGGAGGGTTTTTTGGGGGGGGAATATTTGTATGATCCTCACCTTTTGGGCATCCCAAATCCAAAAAAAATGAAATCTGAAATGCTCTAGTGAGCATTTCCTTTAGCATTATGTTGGCACTCAGAAGGTTTCAGATTTTTTTGAGCATTTCAGATTTTTGGATTAGGGGATACTGAACCTGTAATAAATATATTTTGCCTTGTAAGTTTGTAATATCAATCTGTCACCTCCTCTGGGAAGTCCTTCATGATTATGATTGCTTGAGCCAATTCAATTCCCTCCTTATTCTAATCTCTCATATCCCATATTGTTAGTTTCATACCTTGTAACACTGATTATATTTAGTTTTAGAGTTTATTATAAACTGTATAGTGTCTTATATTTAAAAAAATTTCTTATTGTATTATATGTAAGTATTGTCTCTGGAAGACTAAGAAAGTTGAGATCAAAAACAATGACAAGATTTAAACTGCAGCAGGTCTACCCACTTGCCTGGAGAATAGTTGTTATTATATCACAACTAACATGTATTGGACATTTTTTCCAAGGCTCAGTTCTTAAGTGTATTACATACAAGTAACTTAATCCTTGGAACAATTCTGTGAGTTAAGTCTTATTTACCTTATAAGTAAATATTTACCATTAGGTGAGGAAACAGAGGCAGAGAAGGGTAAAGTAACAGCCCATGATGGTGAAGCTACAAAGTGGCAGAACTGGGATTCCAACCCGGGAGGACTAGCTTCAGTCTTCTTGCAGCACACACGGGCCTTGATGATTCCGCCTCTGCCCATCCAGCCTTAGCTCTGGCTACTTCTCCTGCATGGTGACCTGTGCTGCACCCTTACTGAAGCTCATCGCTGCCAGAGCAGGGGCATTTTGTGAGTGCTTTCTGGGGCCAGGCACTGTGTTCACAGTTGACATTGAGTAACTCATTCTCTCAAGAACCCTATGAGGCTGGTTTATTATTTTCCCCATTTTATAAATGAGGAAACTAGGTCAGAGAGGTGAAATAACTTCTCAAAGGTCATAGAATGAGAAATTCGTAATAGTAGGATTTAAAGCCACATCATTTTTCATTAAATGATGAGATAGGCAAAATCTGAGACAGAGAAAAGTTGATTTTTACCAATATTTGTGGAATAAAGGAATGATTATGTCCACATCTTAAATGCTGAGTTTTTAACAATTTTAAACAAATACAGATTTAAATAAAATGGAAACTTTTCACTTTCTTTATTCTAATTTCTAACATCAATGAAATGAGGCAATTTATGTTCCTGCTTGTTGGTGTGTTTGAATTAATTAGGTATGTGCCTCCTTTAGGCTACTGTATTGGACTCTTCCAGAATACTTTAATCCATTGTATTCCAAACTCCTTGCCCCAATGTCCTACCTGAACCTCATCAAAACTTTTATTCCCTTCCCAAAGTTTTATAGCTTACTTTATTTAAATTCTACCCTGAAAAGGAAATGAGCTCTCTGAGCTTTCTCTTTTCTTGGGTGGCTCCCCCTTTATGTCACTCTTCACTGCCGATTTTGGCTGGACCTTCCCATCCAGCCAAAGAGCCCAGCCTCTACCATCTGTCCACAGTGGGGCTCAAGCCCAGAGAGTTGGGTCCTTTTACCCAGCTTGATTTACAATCACATACCCTCCATGAGTCCCTAGCCTGCACTGATGAAACTGAGTATCCTCCTTGGGCTCTCAGAGATGAAGGCAAAGGTAGTGTGGAAGGTGGGCAGAAAGAGAGCTGGGCTCAAAAGAGAAGGGTGGAGAGCAGGAAGATAAAGGAGGCATCCTTCACAAGAGAAGTGTGGTTATTGTCAATTAGGTTGTTGTTGGAGAGCACATTGATGTACACTGTTGCATTTTATTCTCACAGTTTCCTGTGAAGAAGGCAATTAGGTAGAGTGGCATTGTATCTACTCTATCAAATGAGGAAACTGAGGCAGGTGATCTGAGTTATCTCAATTGCTACTGCAGTTCTTTTTACAACTGGCCTGGAGTCTGTTCTAGACTTTCATGCTAGTGCTCAGCCACACAGATTATAGGAGAACTTGACTCATGGAGTAAAGTCCATACTCCAGCAGCCCCAATGCCCTGAGTGAAACCAAGGATGTGTTCTTCCATTTAGCCAGATGACTCGGCATGTATTCTGCTTGTGGGAGTGCTCAGCTCTGTGCTGCTGTTCGGTTATGCCCGCCATGGCGGCCAGGGACTCTTCTCAGATGTAGTACACCACTCGTGTCAGGCAGCCGAGTGCAGTGCGCTAGTAACCAGCTTCTCCTTTAACTCTCAGATGGAATCGTCTACCCCAAAACCATCTCTTCTCATAAAAGACACCCACCGCCTCCATCCAGACCTCCTTCCACCTCTCAAATTTCCTTTTTAACTTACCTTGGAAACACAGGCATTGTATTTCTGACCCCTTTCCCTCAGCTCTGACTTCTTGCTAGACAGTTACTGAAGCCTGGCAGTTACCATCTTTGATTCAGCTGGGGTCTCACATCTCAGCTGGCTTATTTCCTTAATCTTCCAGTTAGCCTTCTGCCTCCAGTCACCCCCAGCCAGCATCACCCTGCACTCCACTGACAGAATTACCTGACTACACATCTCTCTGACTGAAAACCTCAGCTGGCTCCTCATTGCCTCCAGTCCAATTTTCAGACTTCTTCATGTAGAATTCAGATTCTCCCACTATACTCCAATGCATGTATTCTTCAGCCACACTGAGAAAGTCACTTTTGCAAACACACAGGGTTCTTGCCTTCATACTTTTCCACCTCCTGTTACTGCATCATTTCTACACTTGTGAGAGAACTCCTGGTTTTCCTAAGGTATATCTTAGACGTTACCTATCTTCCTTCCAGCTGTTCCCGTGCAGAAGGAAGGCTGCTTCTCCATCCTCCTGTAGACCTTGTCATATTCCACCATTATGCACTTACATTTTTGTATATGATGTTGCTGTCCCCTGCACATGAGTTGCAAGCAACTAAGGGTTAGGCACATTTCCTTTGGTCATCGTTTTATTCCCTAATACCTACTAGATACAAGTAGAATATAAGCGTCTTGAAAGTAGCAGTCTTTGTGGCTGGCATGTCATAGGTATCTATTAAATATTTGTTGAATGAGTGAGTAATCAATAAATGTTTGAATTAGCAAGGGTAGGAATGTATGGCTCAGATACTACCAGTGCAATACCCCTTTTGTTGACCGTGTGTTCATGCCAGCAGCGCATGGTTGTGGTCTTGTGTCTTGCAAAGTAAGGCCAGGCTCATGATAACAATCTAGCTTTCCAAACTACTCACAGTGCATGTAACTGACTTGATCTTGTTTTGTATCAGGAGGCCAGTTCACTTTTTTATGTATTCAATTTCACTATATGAATTGCTCCTGTGAAAAAAATACTACATTATTGAAATTCTTAATTATACTAATCACTCCCCTTCCATGGTTATTGAGAATTATAGCTAAATCAAGGAGAGGATTGAATTTGGGTAAATCAAATGAGTATGTACTTAACAAAAATCCCTTTAGCTATTTTCGTTTTTGGGCGTATAGCAACACCTAGTGGCTTTACCGATTATTTCAGAGATTATTTCTAGAAACAGCTTCTTGGGGTTTTTTTCTCCCTTATTTAACCACTACTTATTTAATATTTTTTCTTTCCTCTTAATTAATGAACAAATGTCTTTGGCCATTTATTTTGTATTTAGAAAGTAAACTGGCTCTAGCATAGGAATAGATATTACAAAATTGATGTTTATCCATAAAAGTGTGCCCCACCTAATAAAATAAATGAAGTACTTTAAATGCAGATATCAAGATGATATAGCTCAATATTTTAAACATTTCACAACCTCTGGAACCTTCTGAATAATGACATTACTCAAATGGGAGCCTTTTGTGGGAAGTATTCTCTCCCTTTTATATAGATAGAATTTCTTATTTCTTTATCAAATGCATGTGTAGATCAGTGTATGCACAGATATATACATTTTATGGGATGCCTTGCTTATCAGGTACTCAATAATGAGTTCTTCATGTTTATATTTGCCATGTCATTGAACTGTTTTTATGTTTTGAGATTTTAGATCCCCAGAAGAAATATGTCTAACCTGCATCACACAGATTTCTGCCTTCTTAATAAATGATGTATTTTACAATTTTTCTTACCTTGACAACTTAGAATTATGGTTGCAAATAATTATTGCATTGAGCTGATGCCTTCTAGAGAACTTTGGGGGCTATTTCCCTATTCAGTTTGTTTTAGACAGACTCCAGTGCTTTATGAAACATTTGTATCTATTCTTTACAGCTTTTCTGTCTTCTCCTTCTTTTCTTATCCTGCTGCTGGCATTGTTTCTTTCTTTCCCAGCCCGCTTCTTTTTTGTTTTCTTTGTCTCCCTCTTGGCCCCTTCTAATACCTTGCCTCTATTCTTTTGTGGACTAGAGTGTCAGCTAACCAAGTCGGCTAACTACGTAGCTTAGTGCTAACCCAATTCTCCTGGCTCCTAATTTTGTGCTGTTTCCACTATACTACACTGAAGATGTATGCAAAATCTGTAATGCTTTAAAGTAAGAGTAACTAGGTTTTGAGAGAGGACGTGGTCCACTAGAGCAAAATCCACAGCATTAGTGATTCTATTACTGTTATTTTAGCCATTGGATACCATTTGTTGTACTTCTGGCCTGGTCACTATGTATGTGAGATTCTTCCTATTCACATACATAGGGAGAGAATTAAGTTAATCAACAGATATTCATTGTGCATCCCCTCTTTGTCGGGAGCATGCTAAGCACAAACATGTGTAGACTTATTTGATTGCATGCTAAAAATGACAAACCATGTGCAGGATTATAGATGCCTTCATAATTATGTGTTCAAATAGGAAGTTTTATATGAGACCATCCATCCTAAAGATTTGCAAAGGGTATTAATGAACTTTTAAACTTTCTGAATTGATGTGTTGTGGCCAAATAATCTATAAATGACACTTAAAAGAAAGTTGAATTTTCTTCATGCTGTTAATATGAACTCTAAGCCATAGGGCAATTTACCTCCTCTTAAATGGTCACTATTTCTTGTGCATTGTGGGATCTGAAATAAGCATATATGTTATATAGACTTCATGCAGTGTAGCTACTCTAAATAATAATACATTTAATTCCAAATATCTTCTATAGATTTCCATCTTATGCACACCTATTTTATTAAAGCTTTATGAAGACATTTTATAATTTTCAAAAGTCCTAAGCTTGAATGTAAATAAAGTTTTGATTATTTACCAAATAATCTAGGAGTCACACATAGATTTTTTGATAAAGCAGAGAAGTTGATTTTTTAAAATACTTCTAAATTATAAAGATGTATTTTGTTCAGGTATTCTTCCAATAAAGGAGTTCCCAGTTTTTTGTGGCTATAAATTTCAGGATTTGTTGGCCTTCTTTTTAGTTCATTTTGTATCTCCTTGGTGGGACATTTGGCACAGCATATCAAATAGTGACAATAAGAGAGTCAGGCTTTGCAGCCAGACCACAGGTGGCAAATTAATTAAAGCTTCTGCACCTTCACTAATGTGCTTATCTCTGGGAGAAGGTAACCATTACTCTTTAAAATCCAAAGGTGACAATTAAAATTTCAAATGTTTGCTCCTGCCCCGTGGCCTGTGACATTGTTAGAGAAACACATCCTCAGTGTCTTAAGAGGGTCAGTGAGAAACTGTTTTTAGGAGCATAATCTGGGTGACTAGTGGCTCTTTCCGTAGGATTTACCCGTCAAATATAATCACATGCAGCTATTAAAATTACACTGGAGAAGACTTAGTGATGCAGAAAAATTAATATTAAAGTTTTTTTTAGAAAAGAACATTCCATAACTGCAGTAGAATGTTCTATTTTTGTTTAAAAATTACCTACATGCACAACTGGAAGAATATATTAGAGTATTAACAGGCTTATCTTTGGGAGGTAACATTGTAGGTGATTTTTCTTCATTTTGGTGGGTTTTTTTTTTTTTCAGATTTTAACAGTGAACTTGGATTGTTTTGTAATCAGAAAACAAGTTATTAAAAAGTATTTGTAACTTTCATTTTTTTCTTTAACATGAAAGATGATTTTTCCCCCTAGACTCTCTAACTTCATTATTCGGGAAAGTGGGCAGGAATCACAGTGAATTGGGGTTAAGAGAACTATTGTCAGCTTTCATTAGTTCACTCCACAAATACTTGTTGAGTATCTACATTGCACCCAGGCAGTGTTGGAGATAATGCATTAAATAAAGCCCCTGGGAGAGGAAGTACAATAAATAAATATTTACATCTTATGGTGATCAGTGTTCAATAAAGACTAAGGGGATTTTTTAGCATTGGGAGGGGAGGTGTCAGTTTCTTCATCTTTGAAAAGTGAGGGGTTTAGATCAGAGGAATAATGAAATCCTTCCCTCTCTAACATTCTGAACCTCCTATGACTTTTGAATAACAGTTGACTACCAAAGCAATTCTCACCTAAATGCAAAAGTGGGTCAATGTTAACATTGAGATAAAAGAGGAAATGTATATCCTGAGAAAAGACTTGATTAAAAGTGATGTTTCTGTAACTGTTGTTGATAATAAAGATCAGAAATGAAAATAGAGCATTAAATGTTTACCTAACACAGTAAATAGTACAAAAGAAAATATGATATCTTTCTTTGTTTCAGGTATCCTCTGGCACATGCAGGCCTGATGTTTCAGAATCTCCTGAATTACGTCAGAAGTCACCATTGTTTCAGTTTGCCGAGGTAATATATTACAATTGATACTTAACTAATGAGGAAATTGTAAAGTGGGCTTAAATTGGGGCTGATAACAGTAACTGAAAGCAATGAAGAACTTTACTCAGCTCAACCATAAGTGGGAAAATAGAATCCAATTTTGGAAAAGGTATTTTGGGTCTCTAGAGTTCTTAATTAAGAAATAACTACATTTATGCATTTATAGAAGCTTATCATTAAAGTCGTACTAAATATTATCAACCTCATTACTAATTTTTACTCGTGGATAGTAAGGTTAATAATATTTTGAATTACTATTAGAATTTAGTAATTTATTGGTTGTTTATTTGATAAAACAGAAGACAGAATCAACTCATGGTTATTGGCTATGCAACTAATCTATGCATTTCTTTTTCTTTTCTTTTTTTAATACACTTTCATCTTAATTGAAACTTTAGCATGAGGTTGGCAGTTTTCAAAGTCTTCTTTTATCAGACTTATTCAGCTCAATAGGTCTCTTGACACTGGTTCAAAGAGATGGTGTATAAAAGTACATTATCCTTGATATCAAGTCTAAAGTTTAAGACTGCTCAGAATATCTTAATTTGCTCTAGAACTCAATATGAGCCCTCATTGATAAATTTTTTTCTTAAACTTTAAGTCACCTGGTGTTTCCTTGATCATTTGAATTGTCTTTGACCAGACTTTCTTCACCACCGTCATCCTTCCTGGTGTTTGCCCAACTGTTTTACAGTTTTGTACAGGGGGAACATTTTTTATTTTTTATTTTTTTTTAGAGTCAGAGTCTCACTCTGTCATCCAGGCTAGAGTGCAGTGGCATGATCATAGCTCATTGTAACCTGGAACTACTGGGCTCAAGGGATCCTCTCGTCTCAGCCTCCTGATAAGTAGGACTGTAGATGCATGCCACCATGCCCAGCTAATTTTTTTTTTTTAAACAGGGTCTCACTATGTTGTCTAGGCTGTTCTTAAATTATTGATCTCAGGCAATCTTCCCGCCTCAGCCTGTCAGAGTACTGGATTACAGGGCATGAGTCACCACGCTCAGCCTGCACTCTTTTTTTTTCAGAAGCAGTTATAAACGTATTAAGATTGATCCCAACTTTGAAAGCAGAATGGCTTAAGAGATGATCCTTGAACCTTTAAAGATCTAATGAAACCTCTAAAATTTCACAGGAAATTTTGGATATGTTAGCATGTGTACACTTTTGTGGCTTCTAACAGCATATCTAAGATCCAGAGAGATCCCTGATCCTATTGCTTTTATATAAAAGGTCTCTATCTCCAGGAGCTCCTATGCATTTATTAATTGAAATCCTTATCTTAATATTAATTTATAATAACATCCCCCCCTTTTTTAGAACTTATGAGATACTTTTTCACAAAATTGGATAGATTATAGCACTGGTTCTATTTTGTTCACTGCCTGATTTAATTCTTAAAGGAATATATTGTATTTAGGTATAACCTACAATGTTTATATATTTCCCCTTATATACATTGTTTATTTTTTTCTAACTTTTATAAAGGATTGGTAGGGATGAAAAGTAATGTCTGAAATAAGTTGTACTGAGTTTATAATTCCTAAGACTTAAGGAAGATTTCTCTGGGTTCATTTTTGGATTCTGTCATATTTGCACATGGCGGTCACTTGAAATGACAAGATTCACGGTTTGACCAAGAAAATTTATAAAATGTTATCCTTGAATGTCTTCAGAACACTTGGTTAGATCTTACAATGGATAAAATGGTTTATTTCTACCTAGTTTGTTAAATTGGATTTGGTTGATATTTGTTGTTCTTACTGATATTTATTCTAAAAATGCTTATCTGATTAAAAAGCACAGTAGAATGAAATTTTCCTGATGGCTTCAGCAGTGGATACAATTAATTACTCAGTCAGTCTCTCTACTAATTTTTTTTTATTTTTATTTTGAGGCGGAATCTTTCTATGTTATCAGGCTAGTCTTGAACTCCTGGGCTCAAGTGATCCACCTAGCCTCCCAAAGTGCTGGGATTACAGATGTGAGCCACACTGTGCCCAGCCTCCTGATTCTTTCTCATTCCTAAACATCACTTTTATGCTGTATAACTACGTGGCCCTGTTGTTTTTCTAACCAGTTTAACTAAAATGAAAAAGCAATTTTTGTAATTAAAGAGTTTTGATGAAGGTGGATTTGCTGCTTAGTAAGTAACCTTTGATGGAGTTGTTGGTGAACAGCTACTTGAAGGAAAGACTTCTGGGATTGGGAATGGGCTGAAGTTTATAATGCCCAGGCTTTCTGCTCCTGTGACCCACTTTTACCCTGTTTTATAGCTGAATAAAAGGTTTTTTCACTTTGGAACCAAAATTACTAACTCACCTTGCTCCCAAAATGTCCTTGAAAAGTATTTCCACATGTTCCTCTGAGCAAAGTCAAAGGAAGCTACCATAATTACCAACTGGAAACAAAAGGTCCCCTAGTTGAATCAAGTATAGGGTGGCAGACTCTATTCATTGTCACACACTGACGTGTGTGTGTGCATGTATGTGTGCATGTGTGTGTGCATGTGCGTGTGTGCACATGTGTGCGTGCATGTGTGCGTGTGTATGCGCATGTGTGCGTGCATGTGTGTACGTGTGTGCGTCAGCGTGTGTATGCGTGCGCACGCGTGCGGGCGTGTGTGTGCGCGCGTGCGTGTGTGTTTGTGCGTGTGTGTGCGCGCGTGTGTGTGCGTGTTCATGTTGGGTGGGAGGATGCAGGAGCTATGAAAGAAGAAAATACTTTTCATATTTAGTAAACCATTTATTGAGTTCTGGTGCCATGCTAGGTAACATCTTTTATGGCTTATTTTTTTTCACCGTAATCCTCTAAAATGCAGCATTATCATCATCATCAATTTACAGTGGTGAAAATAACTCTCAAAAGTTTAGCTGAGCTGGCCAAGGTCATATGGGCAAGTAAGTAGCAGAGCTGAGATTCAGTCTCCCAGATACCCTGACCCGCATCCATATGCTTCACCAATACTGCATCACAGCTGCCTCTAACTAGAGAACAGCTTGGAGGGAGTGGTGTTGGGAATAGAGTGAGGGAGTGGCTTTACTTGCAGCCTCCAGCTTTTAATAATACACATTTTTTCCTTTTTTTTTAAGTAAAGAAATTTATTTCAACAGGTCTTCTTAACTGCTATTTGATATATACCTGGTACCCTTACCAAAGACATAGCAAATGAGCCATACTCAGTCTTTGTTCTTTATAATCATCTGTTTTTAGAAACATGGCCTTTGTCTTCTCTTATCAGTTATAATGCTCTTCTAAAGGGATTGGGGGTGATGATTCATTTTTAAATCTTTATCAGTGTCTACAGTTGAAAATATATGGCAGAATCTTATGATCTGATGTGGAAGAATGTCATTGTGCATTAAGAATTGCTTGTTTCCTTTCAGATATCTTCAAGTACATCCCACCCTGATGCTTCTACAAAGCAGTGTCAAACATCTGCCTTGTTTCAGTTTGCAGAGGTATGGCCTTTTTAAAATGCTTTTTGGGCTAAGAAAACTTGTTGAGCTCAGGAATACTGGAATGGAGTTTTTATAATGTATAGTGAACTTTAGGCATGCCTGTTGTCATTATTAACATAATGTACATAACAGAATATTTATTGCTTTTTCTGCTGCCTTTGATGTAATCATAGTCAAATCAGCTCCAGATTTTACACCCATTTTATAAGCATTCATTGAAGAGTTCATTCAGAATACCAGTAATGTGTTTATTTCATTTTATCTTGTTTTAAATTTATTTTAAAAGCTTGGAAAAACTGCTGTCAACACGAAGGCCAGAGGGTTTCGATTTATTAAATTTTTCCAGTAGTGAAATTAGATGCTATAATTCATGAATAACTCTCTCACAGTGATTGCAGTGGTGAATACGACCTGTTAGATCAGGTTAAATTAGCTTTCAATGTGATGTAGCTTCAGCCAGTATTTTTATTAGTGTGTAATCCCAGGCTTAGATCAGGTCAGCTTTTGTAAGATCTCAGATTTCTTTGGTTTGTCAGCCGAAGAGAGCACACACCAGAGAGCAACTTTTTTGGTTGGTACGCTGCAGAGACAAATCTGATATTCTTGATTTTGCCACAAAAGCCCTGGCCTCAACCATATGTTCATTTCTAATGAGCACTATGTGGCAAATAATAAAACATATATAGTTTATGAAAATAAGATGCTATCTGCTCTAGGTCTTTTCTTCTTTTCCTTTTTATCCCAACTAAAAAATGCATATCATAAACCAAGCAATTTTTTATAGGGTTGAGAGAAAATGACAAGCAGGACTGCGCTGTTTAATATTGATGTATTGAATCACTTTGATTCATTTGAATAAAGAATACTGCATAAATGGAATGTAAAATGATATCCTTTTGGCAGAAGAAAACCTACCATCTTACTTTGAAAATGAGAAAAAATTACTTTTGGCTCTTATAAAAAAAAGAAAAAAAGCTGTCTCCTCTTGGGACAACTTGTGTCAACTACTATGACTTTATACCATTGGTTGGCCTGCGTATGTATTAGGCTTCCCTGCCATAGTATTTGTTTAGCTGCTGAGGGCTATTGTATAAAACTGGTAACCAAAATATATAATGTTATTTCATGAAGAAAAATTTGCTTAATTAATCTGAATAAATTAAGATTTTGTTACAATTTTCCATTATAATAAGGAAGCTGTTATTTTCACTGTCTAGGGGAAATAGTTTTGTTAATAATACTTTCTTGCTTTCTTCCAGTTATTGATGCCCATTAATTCTTCAGAGTTAAAAAGGAATTTTGCCATATTGACTAAATTTATTTTTAATGTTGATATCTGAGCCACTTCTATCCAACTTTTCAGAAACATTTTTTTCAAAGCAGAATTGATTTGCCATGTATTCTGTTTGATTAAATTCTATACTGCATAGCAGGAATATTAGAAAGGTAGTGGCTCATCTTTGACACACCTGATATTTACATATGCATTGACTACCAAGAGTGTCCAGCTTAACTTAAAATACCAGTATGGAATAATGGAATATCTCAGCTGATGCTGGTTCTATCTCTTATCACCGCTCAGCCTATGATTCAGTGTATTTTTTTTTTTTTTTTTTTTTTTGAGACGGAGTTTCGCCCTTGTTACCCAGGCTAGAGTGCAGTGGTACCATCTCGGCTCCCTGCAACCTTCGCCTCCCAGGTTCAAGCGATTCTCCTGCCTCAGCCTCCTGAGTAACTGGGATTACAGGTGTCCACCACCACGCCCTGCTAATTTTTATATTTTTAGTTGAGACGGGGTTTCACCATGTTGGCCAGGCTGGTCACGAACTCCTGACCTCAGGTGATCTGCCTTCCTTAGCCTCCCAGAGTGCTGGGATTACAGGTGAGAGCCACCATGCCTGGCCATGATTGTTGTTTTAGCAACACCATCATCACACTTGTTAGCTCCTGAAGCGCTGGGGACAGCTCTAAGGGACCAGTTTGGTGGTGTAATAGCCAGCATCCTGCAATTCTGCAGGATGAGATCCCATGATCCCATGCCTTTCATAAACTAATTTGTCCTTGCTGCTCAGTACACTAATTCTTGAATGAGATTTGGTCATTGCCTCTTAATTATACTAAGTTTTTTTTTTCTAGAGAAGAAAAGAACTTCTTACTCAGAGGAGAGAGTCAGGCAGGGTGGCATTTCCAGAAGTTGCCCCTTTGCTGTATAGCACTCATCTCCTGAGGACTCTTGGGGTTTTTAGCTGTAAAGTGTATGCAGGATTTGAAGAGCCTTTTAAAAAATTATTAATTTGTAAACTTAATTAGGAGTTGTTTCAAAATATAGGAAGGCATATATGACAGAAAGACCAAAATTAAATGGGTGATGTAAAAATATACATGTTCTGCTTTGCCCTAGAATGAGATGCAGTCCCCACAAGTATATAACTTTTCCTGGTTATATTTTGCAACCATTGGTAATAGCCCTAGTTCCTCAGCAAATTAAATTATTGTATCTTTGGCTATTTAGCTGTAAATGTTATATGTCTTTATACAAGAGTATTTCATGGTTCTCAAAGGATAAATAACCTCTGTCTTCACTTTCCCCCTCTAACCCAACAGTACCCTAACTTTCAATCTTTAACATCTTACAATCTGACCGTATTGTCAGACCAATACTGGGCTGGTTTTATTTAAGGCTAAATAAGAGCTAACTAGATGAACTAATACAAATATCTACTAAAATCTGCTATGAGCACGTGTATTGCAATAGAAATAGAATAGGCTGTAATTACTCACTGCGATATCCCTAAAGCTCTTAGAATTATTTCACAAAACACCATCACCTTTGAGAAAACCCAAAGACTCTTGAAATTCTTGTTTTAATTAGTCAAAAGCAAAGGTTCTCAAACTTTATAATACATCAGAGTCACCTAGAAGGCTGTTTACACACAGATTGCTGGGCCACACCGCCAAAGCTTCTGACTGATTAAATCTGGTGCTGGGCCTGAGAATTTGCATTTCCAACAAGTTTCCTATTAGAGAACCACAGTTTGAAACCACGGCTCTGTAGTTATGTGTTTTTTTAAAAAACCCAAATTATTAAATCATTATTGTTAAGGCACTTATTAATATCTCTGGGACTTCACGGTGGAAGGGTCAAGAGAGGAAGGGATTGATGTATAATAGAAAATTACTGCGTGGGGCACTTTATAGCCCTTCTCTTTTCAGAGGGATTCCTTGTCCTATTATGTACACTTAAAGAGAAGTGGGTGTTTATATAAGCTAGGAAACAATTTATCTTTTAAAAATATTTAGCTTTGTAATATCGTTTTAAGATCAGGCATGCAAAATTCTCAGAAACTATTTCTGTTCATTTTATTTACAAACTCTTATAACACTGGGAAGAAGTTAACTAGATTTTCTCTTGGAAATTGGTTATTTATCATGTAAAATGTTTATCTGAGAAACATACTTTTAACAGTAAACCCGGGTAATTTCTTTAGGTCGAAATGTTTTGTTTTGTTTTGTTTCTTTCATTGAGTCCTGATCTCTTCCTTGCAAGATGAGAAAGATATTTTTCCTTCTTAACCAAATCTGATCATTGAAAAGCTCATTGAAATTAATCTATATGGAACCATGAAACTGAATAAACATATTTATTTGTAGGTGCCTCATAAATGTTTACATTTAAGAGGAGAAAAATCAGGATTTTGAAAGAAATACAGAATGCAGGGACAGTTTCCCACTCCCCACCCCCAATTTCAGCTTGTCTCCCATTCCAAGGTGACAGTCATATTTCATCCAGATTCAGCCTGGCCCATCCAAAGTGCCATCTACTCTGTGTTTCCAGGCTCTGATCCATTAAGTTGGTCAGAATGAGTCCTAACTGCATCTTCTGTTTACAGGTAGTGACACATCAGTCACTTTTTAGATCTAGTTTACCAAAGACTAATGACCAAATATAATGTCAGAAAGGAACTGTTGTCTTTAATTATTTAACAGGCTTAAAAGCCATGACCAATCCACATATTCTCTGATGTGCTCTGTGGCTGACTCTTACACCTAGAGGATATCTTTGCACAGAAAAATTATATTTACCTTGAAGACACAGAGCTAATCTGGGTGATTTAGATAGATTTGGACTTTAAAACTTCCCTTAGAAGATATTTACTTTGCCTATATAAATATAACTATAATCTCACCAAAATTAAAATATTGTCACCATTGTATATAAGCAGTAGGTATAAATTTAATGCATTTATTTTCATGAGGGAATGCTCAGTTTGTTACACAATATTACAGTCAATTAAAAACACCATATACTTACACTGTGGCTCATGCCTGTAATCCCAGCACTTTGGGAGGCTGAGGCAGGCAGATCACGAGGTCAGAAGATCGAGACCATCCTGGCGAGCACGGTAAAACCCCGTCTCTACTAAAAATACAAAAAACATTAGCCAGGCATGGTGGCGGGCGCCTGTAGTCCCAGGTACTCGGGAGGCTGAGGCAGGAGAATGGCGTGAACCTGGGAGGCGGAGCTTGCAGTGAGCCGAGATGACGCCACTGCACTCCAGCCTGGTGACAGGGTGAGATTTTGTCTCAAAAAAAAAAAAAAAAAAAATACACTGTAACTAATCAGTGGATGTATTATGTGTTTTATTGGAAGCACTAATATTTCTTTTTAGATAAGGAAGGTAAGGAAAGGAACGCCTTATTTCCTCTTTGACTCACTTATTCTTTGAACAATTATCAGTCATCTTCTCCCAAACTACAATATTTACAATACCTTTATAATTGAAAAAGACTTCCACTATTGCCTAATTTGATTCTGGTCTTTACCACCTGTTTGTTCACCCACCTCAGACAGCCATAAAATTAGCAATTTAACATCCAGGGTGATCATTTTTCTTAGCACTTTAGCTGTACCTCATGTACTGTCACATCCACCCTGTAGCTAGCCTTTATGGATGAATATTGTTTATCCGAACATCACGTAATAGTCAAAAGAGAGACTACAGTGAAATTAACTTATTGGCAAGCCCTATCCAATTTGAGGAAAAGAAGAAGCATGCCCATGAACATCCTATGCAGTCTGGCCCACTAGTGCCCTCTACCTATCAACCTAGCAAACACACACTGCCCTCCAGAGCTGACCAGTCATTGGAAAACAGATGTCAACTATATTGTTCCTATCTGAAAGGATGTATATGTCTCTTAGGCAGAACAGCATGGGCAGGAGTAAACAGTGATGTAACAAATCATTGTTGTACTAGCTGTGCTTGAAATTGAAGCCATCAGCAGAGATGAGAGAGGGCCCTAAGACAAAATACTAAGGAAAAACATTGAAGGGATTATTATGGAAAGAAGAGCCAGCAAAGAAGAACCACGAGGAGTGGCCTGCGACATACGAGGAAAGCAAGGACCCTGCAGTAACGGAAGGGCAGGAAGGAGTTTTTCTAAAGAAAGACTAGCACTGTCAAATGCTGCAAAGAAATTAAGATAAGGACCAAGCCATGGAAATTAACGTATGCCCTGTTTTCCACGCTTCCTTCCCTCAAATTAAGAAGTTTTTGATTTAACTTTTAGAAATCGTACCTCACACTGTGTAATGCCATAAAAATGTTACTGTTAGGAGATTCTGGAAATATTGGACTACTAAAATATGTTGAACCTTCCCCCACACATGCCTTTTTGGGAATCAGGCTTCCAGCAACCTTGAGCATTTAAAATGCTTCCCTGTACCTGTAAGCAGGTGAAAATCCTCCCAGAGGCAATAAGGAAAACTGTTCTTACTAAACCGAAGGGGACCATTCTCAAGCCTCCTCTCTGACAGCTGTGCTTTAACTCTAAGGGCAGGTAGTGCATCCATGCAGTCAGTCATTCATGAGCCTCTCAGTGTGCCATGCACTGCATTGGGCACAGGATATGTGGGAGTGACATACACAGGGAACGAAAACCTGCAGTGACAAAAGCAACAGCAGAGGGAGCCGGTGGAAGAAGCAGAAAAACAGCATGGGTGTGAAGTGCAGCGCTACCCAGCTTGTGGTCCTTCAGTAATTCTTGAGCGTGTCATGGGATTATGCAACAAATTTAATGCTCTCCAAATTACTAAATTTAATAACTATCCACAGACACTGCTACTTTTAATTATCGTTCATTTCAGTGTGTAACTAATTTTTGGAATTGTACTAAAAAGGTATTTATGTTTCAGTGTTAAAGATACATCATTATTAGTAATAATTGGGCCATTTATTTAGAGCATAATATCTCTTCAGCACTGCCCTACACTAGCATCCAACCTAATCTTCACAGCATAATTCCAGGCAGGTATTACTGTTCGTATTTTGAAGGTAAGGCAAATGAGGCTCAAAATCTTATTTGCTTAAGTCCACACAGCAGCAAGTAATGAAAGCTTGCCTGTCTGGCACAAAGGACATATTCTTTGCGTTGATTCAAGGCACTGGCATTTATGTTCAGTCCTTCATTCCCGGAAGCACTGAGAGCCAGTGGTATTAATGTGTTTGTTTTCTCTTAGTCTCCTGATAAGGTGAGTAATTGAATTCAACATGTCTAGAAAAGGTAAAAGTAGCATTTATCAGTGAAAATTCGGCAAGAAGAAAATATTCCAAACTTCAGAAAGATTGAGCCCCATAAATTCATCTTCTAAAGAAAAAGGAAATGATAGAGATGAATAGAAAAGCGCTCTGTTAAAACTGATAGCGCCTAGGAGGAACTTCCTTAAGCTAGGCCCTTTTTAGTGGCCTAGGTGGGCCATTATTAAATACATGCTTCTACAAAGACCTGCTATTCAGCAAGTATTCTAGGGAAAATCTCCTCTAGCACAAAGCACCCAGTGTCTCCGGGAGCTAACAACTTCATAGAATCACCTGTGGGATCTGTGGTCACCTTTAAGGATATAGTCATAAGCAGGATTACCTACTAAATGGAAATGAGAAATAGCTTTGTTTTTAACTGAGAAAGAATTCAGAATCACAAAGAATCTAAAAGCTTAGACCATAGCTATCTACTCTTAACAATGACAGAACTTCTCCAGGTAAAGATGCTTTGTAAATGTCTTTAAGAATGTATGTCCTTCTCAGCTCTTATCGAGGCTAGAAATTGGAAATGAAGTTTTTATTAAAAAAAGAGAAAAGGCAGTGCTGTTCATTTTTATCAATGCCCAGCCACTATTTAGCCAAATTTGCAGAAGATTATGTAGTTAATGTTAATGTCGTACATATGTTATATACTGCAATACAGCATAAGCCATTAACTGTACAACTCAGATTTGTGATCTTGATTATCAGTCTTTGCATGTACATTAGAGCATACTCTGAAAGCCAGGGTCAGTGTTTTATATAAAACTCTTAGGTTCCTAAGCTGCTGTCATATGGCCTTGCACATATATGTTGGATTCTAAACAAATTTGTTGACTGACTTGATGCTGTCTTTCCACAGAGATCCCAAATATATTCCTCAAAAAAAAAAAAATTGTTTGGTAAATGCAAAATAACTCTAAATCTCTTTTATATTTGACTAGTTGTTAAGTTAGTACTTAAATAGAAATTGAAATACTTTCCTCACTTTAAGATTATAGAGTTAAATTTAAAGCCTGGAATATCTAAGACAATATTCTTACTATTAAACAGCCATACCTACCTTTGTTATTATTTTTGAGGTCATTTACTGAAAATGGTTCTCAAAATGATCATCCCAAATGTGACGTGTTTTGTTATTTGGTACATGGGAGCAATGATACTCTCAAAAACTAAGAAAAATTCCTGAATGTGTATGAATGAGAAGCAAAGATTCTGGTATCACAACTAATATTCTCTGTGTGGATTGTCTTTAATATAGATTTCTTCAAACACTTCGCAGTTGGGTGGTGCTGAGCCTGTAAAACGCTGTGGAAAGTCTGCACTCTTTCAACTGGCAGAGGCAAGTTCCTAAGAATATATAGAGATAAGATCTGCAGAGGTGGAAATCGCAAAATATTCTAACAGTGTTTCCTAAACTACACCACCTCTCCTGTGACCATAAAACGAGTTACATCTAATTTTCAACAATGAGAGGGTTAACCTTTAATTTAGGAAAACTGAAATTTGCTACTAAGAGTCATTAAGCATTGGAAAAGGTTACCCGGCGATATTGCAAAATTTTTTTCACAGGTAATATTTTAAAATAAGATTACTTCGATTGGCTATGTAAGTCCAGCCTGAACACAAAAGAATAGCTGTAGTTATTTTCCCTTTTTCTGATTCCCATAAACCATCTATAAATCTCCAGAATGCGCTGCTTTTAAATCAGATGGTTGATGTTTGAATTTTTGTTTTCCTGGTGAAGAATTCATATGACATGTTCTAAAATCTGATTTTATAAGATGAATCAGTTGTACATTTGATGTGACATGTGTGTAAAATGCTACTCTTCCATTGGCAAAGTAAAGCTGGTGAGGAACAGAGCCCTTATTGGTGGGGGATGGATTGGGGAGGAAGACGCCAGAAGCACCTGTTGCTAGGGTGGGCAAGGCAGTGGCTTTCTCTGCCAGCCTGTGACTACCCTAACTCAAGGAAACATGAAGAAGAAATGTTTTCAGCACCTGGACATTCTAGTAGCAGTTTTCTCTGTTGGTAAGATAAATTAGGAGGTAGAAAGTAGATGACCAAAAATCTCATACTAGACTTTTTTTTCTTTTCTCTCATTTTTCTGGTTTCCTTTCAATGAGCTCCCTTTGAGTTCTTTTGTAAATTTTTTGTAGTTTATTTAACTTAATGGGACAACCAATCACATTCTAAAATTTCTAAATTTTATGGTAATTTGTATCATAAAACTTACGCATTTAAAATATATAATATCTTTAAATTAAGTTTTAAAGATTACCAGGTCCAAATTAGAAATATAAAATACAAAGTCCTTAAAAGTAAAATTAATAAACAATGGAACAAACTAACCCATTGTTGTCTGACACTACATTGACATGCTTCCTGTGTAGGACAAGTTCAGACCACAATAGAGGGCTACAAGTGACTGGGAAACTCTAAGGAAAACTAATGAAGACAGCAGGGAATAGTTCTAAAAAGAACTGCATGAGTCAGTGCAAAGTACTACTCCAGATACAGCTGAAACAGTGAAGATCTGACAAGAGAGTTTCTTTGGAGTTAGAGTTGTAAACAAATCCTAGTAAACAGACAGACTGTGAGGTCATGCATTTGTCTAGTAACTCTAAGACTGTATAGATTGTCAAGAGAATTTATTTGAACGAAGTGATTATTTTTCTTGAATAATATGGGTGTATGACCCGCTGGTTGTGCTGGTTATATAATTGCATGTGTATGTATGTGGGCATACATATATACAAAAATACATATGATTTCTTAAATATTAAACAATACTAAAATGTAAAACCAACTTTCAATATGTGATATTTATCTTTAAACAGTTTTTTTGTTAAAAATGTGTGAACCTTTGGGGTACTTTGCTGCATGGGGGGCTGGTAAAGAGTGGATTCGTCTTCTCGTTTTCTTTCTTTGGCATAGCAATCATAAAAAAAGGATTCCTTATTAAATCAGAACTCATTAAAAAGAACACTTTTCTAATTTGTAGGGATGCATCCCAAATATGAAACAGATGCTATGGTTTAACAGATGTTTGAATGTTGGTATCATAATTTAACGGGGTAAAATGACTGAAATAAGCCTATTCCAATTATAGCAAATCAGCTTACACTAAGACTGAGTTTCTTATGACATTTGAGCAAAAATATATACTTTTAATAAAACAGAATCCCTAAAAAATAAGAAAACTTTCTTGCATTGTTATTTGCACTGAATCAGTGTGATGTCTTAATACTAATACAGTGTATTTTAGAATAACATTCTAAAGCCTTCCAGTTTCTAATTAAACTTAAATATATGCATAATGGATTAACCAGCATCTCCAAATAATCACCAGTAGATTTATGCTTTCTTAATTTTTTTATTCCATGTGTATTTGATGTTCATTTTTCATTCACAAAATATAACATTTAATTATCTCTGAAGCATTTTAAGATAAATAAATATAAGAAGATATTGAAGATTTTTCCTATTGCCTAGAATTGGTGATGGTGTCTGCAATTTGAAGACACAACCTTAAATTCAGACATTCTAAAGGGAAAGCCACCAAGAAACTACTTCCAGTTTGGGCCACACCCATCTCGGGATTTCTAAAGAGAGAACCTAATACAACTATTATCTTATCTAACACTCCAGGAATTCCTCCTCTTATCCCCACTCCAATCTCAAGTCATCCTTTGATAGAGGGTTATCATAGGCTATCCACACATCTGGAATATTTTGCCTTTTCTCTGTGTCCCAGGGAGGAAAGGAGAGAAGTAATTCTCATTCTTTATCTATGTCCCATGTCAAGGGAAGTGAAGGCAGCTCCAAGAGAAGCACTGTTAAAGATTGAGGGAGGTACATGCAAAAGATTTCTTCTTCTTCTTTGGCAAGAAATAAGAAATATTTTAAACATCAATTTATTGCTGGATCCTTTACCTATCTGACCAGGCAAAAAAGAAAACTGAAGGAAGTTGGCAGCATGGAGAGACTCAGAATGGCCTGCTGTACTCTTAGTTGGGCATTATAAAGATGTATGAGTTTCCCAAGGGTCGAGTGGATAAATAGAAAATAGATCCATGTGATCAGGCAAAAGACTGTTGGACAGTAACAGAGAGGGGTTGCATAAGTTAGGCCTGTGACAGTCTCTCACATTGGGGGAGAATATGGTAGAGATGCCTTTGCTCGGGACCCTGTGAGGTGTGCCTACAAGCAGGAGTGATACTCAACTGGTTTGCCTTCTTTATACTAAAGCACCAAGATGCTTCCTACTGTCAGGAAAAAGCCTGTAACCCAACCATCTGAGTACCCTTCAGCACCTGGAGGGCACATCCCCTCTGATTAGGTGGCCCCCTGCCTGTTAAATGTTTTGAATATCACCCCTGCCTATGACATCCCCTGAGAATGCCATTGAGTCTTGTGTAGAGTTAGCAGAAACAAAGAGAAAAAGAAAAACATAACCATGGGCAGTTAGTTGTACCTCACCCATTCTGTCTTCTATTCTCTAAATGAGAGGTTTTAGGCCTTGTGAAAGAAGGGCCAGGAACGAGCCCCAAACTAACTACTCACCTTTCCCCAACTCCATTCCTGTGGGTTGGAGTAAGAGGAGTGAATGAACAGTCCTTCCAAACATGAGGGTCGTTGCTTTCAAGAAATGTCTTCTCCTTAGTGAGAAGTAAGAAATATTTGGGGCATATATTTACTGCTGTGCCCTATACCTGTGTAAGCAGGCAAACAAACAAACAAAAAAAAAATTGGAGGAAATTGGCAGCAGGCACAGAGAGGCATGAATTGGCCTGTACTCCCAGCTTTGGCATTGTAAAGACCCACTCCCTGTTTTCCCCCTCCCCGTTCTCCTGGAGCCAGGAGATTTCCTGGGGAAGGTCCTAATTCAGGTGTATGACTGGCATTTTAAACTGGGTAGACTTTTAATAGCTGAAAGTGACCTGAAAATTCTGGGATTTGTTCCAGATATTTTTAAGGGTTTTGTCTGAGGTCAGGGAATTGACAAAAATACAATGCTTTATGTTGGGACCTCCACGAAGTTCATACTGTTCAGTTTATTCGTCATTTAAGTTGTGCAGGTACTGTAAGGTATTGTGTTTCCTTTCGTTTTGAAATTAATTAGGTCAGGTCATATAAAGAACAGCAAAGCATCCCCACTGGAGATCATTGCGTATTACAGTGGCTGTAGTTGGAGGACACTGAAGAGGGTCAGAGATAGCTGGACCGGTGTACATTTCAGCAAAGAAAAATTCTACCCTTGAAGATCTCTAGTACCAAAATTGTCTAATATAACAAGTAGAACAGCTTGTTCATTTATTCTCACAATAGTTATTGAGGATGTATTCTGTGCCAATAACAGAGGCGACTGAAGTTATCTGGATGTGTATATACACATATTTTTGGTGCAATGAGAACTAAAACTTGTAAACCTTCTAAGATCAGTGATATAGGAACACGGTACCTCCAAGTGCAGTTTTAGTGTTTTGGAGTGTGACTAGAGGCTGGAACATAAGCCTAAAAGATTGCTGTTCTGCTTCTCACTTTCCTGAAACCATTTTGAATGTTCTTTAAAATACATTATACATTTTTATAGCAGCTCTTTCTACAGATAAATTATGTTATCTAACCTAAGATGATAATGACTGACATTTATAATCTGCTGTGTGTTAGGCACTGGGTACTTTATATGTACTAATGTAATTCTCACAGCTGTCCTCTGAGGTAGCTACTATCATTCTTCTTTTACACATTAGGAAACCAAAAGGTATAGAAGTTATATAACTTGTTTAAGGTCACATGGACAGTAGGTGTTAGAGCCTAGATAGGAACCTGGGCAGTCTGTCTCCATAGCCTGCACTCTTAAACACTAGGCTGTTCTTGCGCCTTGTTTTAGATGAATAGAAAAGACTGCAAGTTGCTTGTTATAGGAGTGTGCACATTATAAAAGTCTCTGTGGAAGACAGCTTACTCCTACACATATATGTGTGGCTGAATAAGATGACAGATCGTCCAAGACTGCTGTCAAAGAAATGGAGCTCATATTTTCTTTTTAAAAACTGTCTGTGCTTTTGAAACTGCCAGGATGCATCTTACAACCTTAAGTAAGTGTTTGGGAATGTACTTTGGAAGATACTATGGGAATTGTAGGAAATTATGGTATACAACTCCTGTCCTCAAGGAGCTTATTCTCTAGTTGTAGAGATATAACAATTTAAGGAATAAGAAATCGTGCAAGTGATTTTAAAAGGAATCATTCAATGAAATGATGAAACTCCACTTGAGTGATGAGTGACACACAAAAATGAATGTGTGAAACTAGAGAAGGGAGAAAATATTAGCAGGCATGTTCTGGAGACCAAGCACAGGGGAAAGAACAACAAAGATGGTTTTCAATGAAGGGCTTACTTAGGCATCACTAGAAGCTGAAACTAGCAGTCTCTGGGTGACATCCAACCTGCAGAGATCCTTTGTTTGGCCTGTATTTTTTGACCTATATTGTATTTTACAGTTCAATTCATGGCTAATATTTGAAGATTAAAACTTCAAATAAATACAGATTTCTGACTTCTGAAAATTTAGAGGACCTGGAGACATCAAGCTAGCCTCCCTCCATGAGAACAATTGGTCAGAGTTGATTAGTGGTTGCCCTCTTAGATGCTTGTTCTCCAAATGACTGTCCTCTCCTTTCCCTGTTGAGCCCTGAGTCTGAGGCCAACAGTCATTGCCATTATCCACTTAAATTTGCTCACCTCCCTCCTTTATACTTGACCACCGTATGTAGCAGGGATTGTTACTTACACATAATTAAATGGACAGCTGGGGAGATAAAGCAAAGGGATTAAGGCAAGCACAGGAGAAAGGTAGATGGTAACAAGTCCATCAGATTGGCAGGAATAGAGGACTGTGTTTATGGAAGATGAAGGTAAAGGGTAGCTGTGAGTCAGAATTGGGAGAATGTTTAGTGCATAGCAAATAAATATGTACTTGAAAATAATGAGGAGCCATTGAAGATTTGGGATGGGGTTACACAGTGATAAAAGCAGCACTTAGAGAGATCTTCTTGGCAGCTATGTATGGAATGGAGTGGAAAGCCCCTGTGGACATCAGGTATGAGAAGATAAGAAGCGGAATTGAGAGAGCTGACAGTGGGTATGGGAGGCAGAAAGAGATTCCAGGGGTATTCAAGGGAATTGTTTGAGTGAGTCAGTGTGAGAGGCAAAGAAAAAGAAGAGTCAAAGATGACGCCAACACTGAACCTGAGTATTTGACCTTGACCTTGTAGCCCTGCTTCAGGAAGGTTAGTTGGTTGCAAACAAAGAGTAAGCCCTGCTAGTAGAAAAGAAGAGCTGAAAGATGCTGAGGGTAGGGGGAAGAGAAATTCAATAATAGAAGAGTGGAAAGGGAGAAGATAGCTAGCCAAGTAAATAGGAAGCAGAAACCTGCATTCCTAAGAGCACAGATGACAGAGACAGTCACCATAGATCCCTCCACTCTTCCCAGTTATTGGTGGTATTTGATCAATGTATGACTCCATTAAAGACTTCTGTTGTCTTCATATTATTGATGTGCATTATCCATCCTATTGTAACCCCCTTAAAGCCCAGAACATCCCACCTCAGCTCCTCCTACACTATCATCATATAAATGAATTCTAATACTTAAAATATATTTAAGGGGACCTTTGTGGTGGGTTTCTTTCCTTATCATTTTATACAAAGTTGTGAGTTGTTTTTAGAAAACTCCTGTTCTAAATCTTTTCGCCTCATCCCCAGTTGCACTAGATTATTTTTGGAAGAACAGAAAGTATAGGAATGTACTTAATGACTGCCCTTAACCTCTTTGCGGCAGACTTTAGTAGATGGGCTTATGGAGCAAAGGCCACCTCCACCCCATTCAGAGTCTTCAGAAACAGTACCATTTCTGAGGAAATAGTGAGTAAAGAAAAATATTTCAATCACCATGTTACCTAGTCCAGTTGTTTCAGCAAACTACAAAACTGTTAAATACACCCAGATTTTAGTGTTGAGAGAAGCTTAGACCAGTGTTCTGTGACCAGTTATCTCTTGTGATAAACGGAATTGAATTTTTTAGCAGCAATGCTATTCTCAGAAACCATCAACCAGTGTGTATTTCTCTGGCACAAGCATTCGGGTTTTATTTAATTATAGGGGAAATGCTCATCCTGAAAAACACTGCTAAAATGCCATCCTAAGGTTATGTCTACACTGTTTTGGCAGATAATAAGCCAGTACAAAATGATTGTAAATATACCTTGGCTGCAAAACATTTGTTTTGTACTAAAAAACAGAGATTTGGAAATGGAAACTTCTTGATTGGTGTCAGTAGGTCTGTTTTCACACTGCCTTGTTTTTAATCTAACCAACTCCTTTATAATAGACAATGAAAGACAACGTATAATTAAGAGCAAAATTATATGGTGCATTTTGGAACTACTTACCATTTCTTAGGACAGGTTGAGCATCTCTAATTTGAAAATTAAAAATCCAAAATGGTGTAGAATGCAAAACTTTGAGTTCTGACATAACCTCACAAGCAGAAAATTTCACACCTGACACCGTTGCTTTTTGATAGTTCAGTGTACACAAACTTTGTTGCATATACAGTTATTTCAAATAGTGTATGAAATTACCTTCAGACTATTCATATACAGTGTATATGAAACATAAATGAATTTTGTGTTCAGACTTGGGTCCTATCCCTAAGATATCTCATTATGTATGTGCAGATATTTCACAATTCTAAACAGTCCAAAATCTGAGACACTTCTAATGCCAAGGTTTTCGCATAGGGGATACACAACCTCCACCAGTTCAATGGTTTCTGCTTCTGTGGTATTACTTTTTATCTAGTACACATAATTTGTTATTTTTCCACTGATCATTTTATTAAATCTTTTAAAGCAGAACACATTAAAAAATGAATTTCTTAACATCAGTAGAAAAGAATAGATTTTAAAATACATCTGATTCAGAAAGATTAAAGCTTGATGCAGCCAAGGTTTATTTTATCTTTAAAGCGAGTCCCCAATAACAAACTGAGCCTAAGGTATGGTTTTACCTGAACTAAAAGTGTGACAGTCCCCCTGAACCCAGGAACATAAAATATAATCCCTTTACTACACATTTTATCTCACCCCTTCAGGATTTCTATTGAAGTGTTTTCTTTTAATCATTTTGAAGAAGAAAACTTTTTATTCATGGTCTAACATGCACATCCTTAGGAATCCTAGGTATTAACATATTGATTTTTGTTTTTCTCTTGGGAGTGAGTTCCATTTCTTCCAGCACATCACTGTCAGACCCTTCTGACTACACAGAACAGTGAGAAACCTCAGTATGGTTTTTATTGACAGAGATAAAATATTGGTGATTAATTTCACTGGTATTCTTGGGAGGTATAACTAAGGACAGTATGATTGCTGGGCTGGACCAAGCGGTAGCATGGTCATAATTAGCATTGTTTTTGTTGTTGTTGTTTGTTGTTGTTGCTGTTTTTTAAGACGGAGTCTCGCTCTGTTGTCCAGGCTGGAGTGCAGTGGCACGATCTCGGCTCATTGCAACCTCTGCCTCCTGGATTCAAGCAATTCTCCTGCCTCAGCCTCCTGAGTAGCTAGGATTACAGGCGCACGCCACCACACCCAGCCAATTTTGTATTTTCAGTAGAGACAGGGTTTCACTATGTTGCTCAGGCTGGTCTCGAACTCCTAACCTCAGGTGATCCACCCGCCTCAGCCTCCCAAAGTGCTGGGATTACAGGCATGAGCCACCGCACCCAGCCAGCATTGTTTTTTATAGACTTGTAAAGTAACTCTTTCCTTGTGTGAATCAGAATACATTTTAGATTCATAGATTACCTCAGAACTAATGAACCATCCTATTAAACACAATTATCTGTTGAATGCCTTCTTTTTGAAAGGTACTAGGGTATTCTTGAAGGTGAATACAAAGGTGAACAGAATACATTTTATGCCCACTGAGTTACAGTTATAAAAAAATAAAGTAGTACCTGAGGGAATAGATGATAGTTATCAAATATTTATGCCCATCATTTGATTTACAACATTAACATTTTAACTTCTTTGGATGCAGTCACGGGAATTCCATCTCTGGAAAGTGTCCAGATGATTTTTCATTCTTACTTTTTAAAAAGGTTATTGTCCAATTTAAAATAATATTAGAAGAATACATTGTCATTTACTGAGGCATGTACTGTTTCAATACCTGATTAATAACTCACCCTCTATTAAGGGCAGCTTGAGTAAATTAATAATAGCCATTAATTCTGTTTCCCAAAATGCAGCCTTATTCACTTGAGTTCACATTGATTTATGTTCTTTTATGTCTTCTGTGTGCTTGTATGTGTGCCCATCCATGCATACATTTGTCAGTCCCACTACAGTGTTGATGAGTGCATCCAAAAGTAGATGTAAGTGGATCTACTTGTACCCCAGAGTAGAACTGAGCTTTCTTCCATGTTTCTTAGAGTTGCTTCTTGAAAAACAACTGATTTGAGGTCTTCCTGAATCTAATTTTGTTGTATATTTTCCCCCAATGATAGAATCATTCAACCCTAGAATGAACACTTAGAGCGAAGCAGTCTAACAAAGACATGTCCTGCTATTAATGATACTAATATGAATATTACTGTTAAGCTAGTATTTATTCCGTATGGCATAAGGCCCCAGAGGGATGGTTATTACAATCCATTATTTTAGCTCTGCACTAGGCACTATTTTAAGTACTGTTACGTATGCAGCTCATTGAACCTCACAGTTTTCCCAAGGCAATAATTTTAGCATGCACATTTTATAGATTGAGAAACTGAGGCACAGAAAAATTTAGGGAAAATAGCTAATCAGTAGCAGAGCCTGTCTATAGTCCTAGACAGTCTGGCCCTGGCTCCAGCATCCCTGCTTTTTGTGGGGGTTTGGGTGTGTGTGTGTGTGGGTGTGTGCATGTTTTCTTTTTTTCTTGAGATAGGGTCTTACTGTGTTACTTACACTGGTCTGAAACTCCTGACCTCAAGCGATCCTCTTGCCTCAGCCTCCCAAAGCATTGGGATCATAGGTGTGAGCTAACCTCACCTGGCCCATCCCTGCCTTTTGAAACTGCCTTCCAGTACATCACTGTCAGACTTTTTTGACTACATGAGACAGTGACCACCGATGGCTACCGACTGCCTTCCCTCAGCTCCTGTGTCCCCTGCTTCCACCTGAGTTCCTCCAGTAGGTGGCACTGGCTGGAGACTGGGGAATGGGAGGACGGGAGAGGCCAGGGATTTGCTTACATCCAAGAGTGATGCATCTTATAAATGTTACTACATTCGTATCTGTTCCCAGGTTTTGTTTATATCTTGTGGAAATGCCTAATATGCAGTGGAACAAATATCAAAAATAAAAGTTATGAAATTTATTTGTAATGATTTTCATATTAATAGACAAGAAACTAAAGTGCTTAGAACAAGATGCTTAAAAGGAGAATTATTTAGAAGGAAAATGCTTTAAAAAGTCAAATGTATACTTTTCACGTAAGGAAAAGTGAGTTTAAAAAAATTCAGAGACTGAACATGCAAATAAGCACTAAAATGGAAAAAGGACCAAGGTCAATGAGAATGTCTGTCTCCCCACACACATATACACATACAATCTCAGTAAAAGAATGAGGAAGATTTTTTCAAATTGTGATTATGCATAAATTCTAATGAATTCATTTGTAAAAGAATATAAATCTTGCTTGACAACCAAGGAGAAATACAAAAATACAAAAGTATGGTATTGACTAGTAAGAAAAAAGTTACTCTAAAATCCAGTATGAGGTAGAACTTGACAAAAACAAACAAATCTTAAGACTATTTTTAGCTGTTGAGAGCTACATAAGAAATTGGCTTTGTCTGGATTAGAGAAAGTAAAGCCAACAAGAAACAAGAGAAGGTAAACTATATAATTATTGCTTTTGTCACCATTTGGTGGGGGGCAAGGAAAATTATAATCAAACCAAAATGTATAGGTAAAAAAAAAAAAAAGATAAGTGTATATTAAATCAAAGTTAGAAAAAGCTAGAATATGATTCCTCAAGGATCTAGAACCAGAAATACCATTTGACCCAGCAATCCCATTACTGGGTATATACCCAAAGGATTATAAATCATTCTGCTATAAAGACACATGCACACGTATGTTTATTGCAGCACTGTTCACAATAGCAAAGACTTGGAACCAACTCAATTGGCCATCAGTGATAGACTGGATAAAGAAAATGTGGCACATATACACCATGGAATACTAGGCAGCCGTAAAAAAGAATGAGTTCATGTCCTTTGCGGGGACATGGATGAAGCTGGAAACCATCATTCTCAGCAAACTAACACAGGAACAGAAAACCAAACACTGTATGTTCTCACTCATTAATGGGAATTGAACAATGAGAATACATAGACACAGGGAGGGGAGCATCACACACTGGGACCTGTCACAGGGTAGGGGGCTAGGGGAGGGATAGCATTAGGAGAAATACTAATGTAAGATGACAGATTGATAATTGCAGCAAACCACCAATGGCACGGTATACTATGTAATCAAACCTGCACATTTTGCATATGTATCCCAGAACTTAAAGTATAATATAATATATATTATTAATATATTATTTATTTTATATATTATTTTTATTTATATCTTATTTTATATATATAAAATATATTATATATAAATAATATATATATACACACACACACACATCCCAGAGTCAACAGGGAACTGGTAAAGAGGCATCAGGGTAAGGCAAAGGCAGCTTCTCTTCCATGGATGTGGAGATACATATATCCACTTTTAAAAAAGGAGGAAAAGCTAGAATACAGTACACATGGTCTAGTATATTAATTCAGGTTTCTGACAACGGAAAAAAACAAATTGTAGGATACCATAAGACCTTGCAAATTGGGTTTCAATCTCACTTTTGGTAATCTTTGACAAGTTGTGTGAAATAGGAGAGCTCAATAGGAACAAAAAGGGGAAAAGTTCACTGTAATTTTTTAAAATAATAAGCCTGATTTCTAAAATACAGACTCTTAACCTTTGAAAATTATTTTAATTGGAAATTCATTCTAATCATGTTTGAATCCACAGAAAAGAAGATGAAAACAGAATTATCAAAGTTTCTCTGAAAAGGGTCATTGTCAGATGTGCCAGAGTCTCTTTGCCCTGCCCACTGCCTTTTGCCCCACGTGACTGCTGACTGCCTTTCCTTGGCTGTAGGCCCCCTGCTTCCACGCAGGTTCTGCTAATGGGAAACACTGGCAGGAGATTGGGAGATGGGAGGCAGGGAGAGGCCAGGGTCAACAGGGAACTGGTAAAGAGGCATCGGGGAAGCCAAAGGCAGCTTCTCTTCCATGTTCCAGTACTCTCCCGATAGGTGCACCATGCTTGCATCTTCCACTGGGCTTCAGTGTCACTCTTTCCCCATTGCTTCTTCTGTGGCTTCCTGCTGTCCCTAACCCCTGTGTTGCCTCACCACCTCCTGTTTGGGTGTCTCAGTTCTTCATGGCCTGTGTAACTAACCTAATCCCTGCCTTAAATTCCCACTGCTAGTTATGCTTTAGGTTGCTTCCATTTGCCTAATTAGACCCTGACTGGTACAAAAGCCAGCCTCATTTTCTATTTGGTGTAGTTACGGTTGGTCACAAAATTGAGTAAGAGAATGCTGTTGGCATGCCGTATCCAGATTTTAGCAAGACTTTTGACAGATAGTGTTACAATGTTTTGTGAACAAAATGGGAGGATTTTCAACTGGATGAGAAAAAAATATTCTTAGATTGCTGAAGTTTATTAACGTTCAGATCATCTTCATGAAAGGGCTCTAGAAGTTTGGCAGAAGGCCCTGTCCTTACCCATGTTTTGCTCAACATTATTACCAAAGATTTGGACAAAGACATGAAAAGCAGCTTTATTTAATGTGTGTATAGTACAAAGATGGAAGATAACTTAATTCACATTTTGAAGAGATAAACGTAATAAGAAAAAGTGGAAAGTCTTGCATCTAAGTGCAAAACATAAATTATAAAAATAAAAGAGACCAAGTTTACCAGCCTATTATGTGAGTATGGAAATCCAGGATTTTACATGACCATAAACCCAACACAAGCCAGATGTGTGACCTATTTAAAAAAAAATTAATCTCTGGGTCCTATTAAAAGAGCATTCCTATAAACTGACAAATAGTTACCCCTTCTAATCTAGTATAGGCTAGGAACATAATCTTAGACAGATATTGTTAAGTTGAAATAGCCAGCCAAACGCAGTGGCACATGCCTGTGCTTCCAGCACTTTAGGAGGCTGAGGCAGGAGGATCACTTGAGGCCAGGAGTTGGAGAGCGTCCTAGGCAACAGAGCAAGACCCCTATTCTCTACAGGGGAAAAAAAAAAAAAAAAAGCCGGGCATAGTGGCATGAACCTGTAGTCCTAACTACTCGGGAGGCTGAAATGTGAGGATCACTTGAACCCTGGAGGTCGAGGCTACCATGAGCTATAATCATGCCATTGCACTCCAGTCTACCTAATAGAGCAAGACACTGTCATTCATAGATAGATAGATAGATAGATAGATAGATAGATAGATAGATACATACATACATACATACATACATACATACATACACACATACATAGCTAGCTGTCTGATAGATAGAAAAAATTTTGAAGTATCCATTTTCCCCAACCTTTGTAAAGCTTTGTATCATTTACAAGTTGTGTTTGCATATACATTTCTTCACTTTTGCCTCACAACAGCCCCATGTAGGATATACTGTTACCCCATTTCTCAGCCTCTGTTTCCTCGTAGGGCTTCAAGTCTAAGTTATATAGCTTACTGTTGTGGCTTTAAGCAAACTAGGATGCTTGGTCATAAGCCCAGCCTCTTTCAATAAAACCCATCTCATTTCAGGACACCTACTGCATCTAGGTAAGAGGGACCCAATTTTGAAGTGTGGAAGCATTTACATGTGATGAGCTGTTAAGGGAAATGGGAAGAGACTTCCGGGAACATAAAGTCTGTCTTCAAGTATCGCATCTGTGCTATGAGCAAGAGTGAATTCATGTGGCTTCAGGGAACAGAACTGAGGCTGATTGATTTTTTGCTCAATATTTTAAAAATTCCAGCAGAACTGTTGTCTGATAGAGTGATATGCTCACTGTCTTTGTGCAAAAGTTGGTTAACTAATTCTCAGGAATACTGTAGTAAAATGAATTCCTGCATTGGGTAGGTTAAAGGAGAAAACCTAGAGTGACGCCCAACTCTGAGAGTCTGATTGGGTTTTTGGTTAACAAGTAGATTTGCGATTTGTAGTTTTAATTCAGAGTTATTTGATTTACATTTCTAGTTTCACTTCTAGCAATATAATTGTTTTTCCTATAATTTAGGATTAACATACTCTGTTTGTGAAAAAATTCTTAAGAGCCTGAAATGAGGAAGTAAAGCATGACTAGTGTTCGGTGTAAGTACCTACACAAGAAATATTGTGCTATTTCCCAGAATACATCCCCAGAGTGAATGTCTGTATTTGTTCCATTTAATTCCTAGCTGTAGAATCCTATCAGGGTGATGAGAGAATCATTTTGAAATATATTGAAGCCTAGAATAGAGTTTGCAAAGTATTATTAAGTTTGCTAAGATGAACCTGTGCAAATGCAAACTGTCAGCATACCACTAAAAACTAGTGCCTATATGGTGAAGGTTCCTGAAGTGACCTATTAAAAGCCACCAGAGTGACAGTGGTGGAAAAAACATAAAATGTACCTTGAGAATGCCTTTCTAGCCTTCTCTCCAGAACTAGAATAATTTCTCTTCCCCAACATGGGATAGGTATTCATGAAGGGCTATAGTAGTTGAGAAAGGAAAATAAAAATTATTTCAAAATTGATATAAAAGCAGTACATTCTCCCATAAGAGTAAAACATGCAGGGAATATTAAAGGTTTCAGTGATTCAGAATTAAGATAACATTTTGCTTTGAGCTTATTTCTGGTTATGTTTAATAAAGAGAAGTTCATAGTCTTCATAGCCACTTGCTGAGGTCTAAAGGTTAGCTTACCTGAGTTCCTGAAAAAGACAGCCCTGTTGTGAATCCTTAATATTTCATGTCTTCCCTGTGAATGATCTGAAGGGCTGTGTGCTCTTGTCATGTTCATTTTTTTAATTGCAGTGTCTGCCTCTCCCCACCCTTTCTTTAATTTCTTCCCAGACTTACTAATCATAACATAATTCTCACAGGAAGATTGGTGATGCATTGAAAATACTAAGAGAAAAATGAGGTAAAAGAGCATCTGGTATTTAATTCAATGTATTATCCATCTAAAAATGAATTTTACAGATGGTAATGATCTCTGACAACTTGCCATTTAATAAAATGATGGTTTTTAAAAACAAATCAGTTTCCTACTCATGTGCTTGATTTTGCATTGACTCAGCAACCCCCAATACTCTTTCCCTTCTAAGTTGCTAATACAAAGTAGATAAAATAAGTTATGACTGAGACTTCCTTGTTGCCCTTGACCAAATCAGCATCATCAATCTCATATAAGTTCCTCAAAGGCAGACAGACATGACCTTACTGATTTTCGTATCATTAGTGTCCTTCATGGGGGCTGGCGTTTTGGGAGCCTTGCAGTTAAGTGTGTATAAGTGAAAACCCAGGCACTGAAAACAAGTTTTTCAATAAGCTTAAATTTCCCCTTTTAAAAAATAGCTCTATATTAAAGTTTCAAGGTATCTGGGAGCCAGAGAGGAAAATGGCAACTTTCCCGTTGAATGTTCTGTACATGAAATTTGGGGAGTTTTGATGAGGAATATAAAAACTTAACCAAATTGGGGCCAGATGTGTTTTGGTATTCAGAATCTTTCAGATTTTAGAAAAATTACACAGTAGATACATATTACACTTAAGTAACTTCTCCAGTGCATGTTCCAATGCATCACTATTCCAATACCGAAAAGGTATGAATGGTCACAGTAAGTGAAATAAACTGTTTAAGACTGTAAAGTTTCAGGTTGGTTCAGGTCAAAATTTGCAGCCAATTGAGTTCACATCAGATCAAATTTGCCAGCAGATGAGTTAAGCAGACAAAAACAAAAGTTTGTTCTCAGAGCTTTTGTGACTTCAGAGTTGTCTATCAGCATTTGTGGACCTATGAAGTTTTGTTCATTAATCAAAACCTTCTATAATTGTTTAGCAATTCATCATATCATTTCTAACTTCAAGTGGACAGGTAGAAATTATTTCTGTTTTCCTCATTTCCCTTGGAAAAAAAGAAAAGGCAAACATCTGAACAGAGTTTGGGGATTATTAAATACAGGTTGAGCATTCTTAATCTGAAAATCCAAACTCCAAACTACTGCCAAATCCGAAACTTTTTGTGCACCAACAAGAGGCTCAAAGAAAATGCTCATTGGAGCATTTTGGATTTCTGATTTTCGGTTTAAGAATTCTCAACTGGGCCGGGCGCGGTGGCTCAAGCCTGTAATCCCAGCACTTTGGGAGGCCGAGACGGGCAGATTACGAGGTCAGGAGATCGAGACTATCCTGGCTAACATGGTGAAACCCCGTCTCTACTAAAAAATACAAAAAACTAGCGGGGCGAGGTGGCGGGCGCCTGTAGTCCCAGCTACTCGGGAGGCTGAGGCAGGAGAATGGCGTGAACCCGGGAGGCGGAGCTTGCAATGAGCTGAGATCCGGCCACTGCACTCCAGCCTGGGCGACAGAGCGAGACTCTGTCATTCTCAACTGGTAAGTATATAATGCAGACATTCCAAAATCAAAAACAATCCAAAATTTGAGACACTTTTGTTTTCAAGCATTTCGGATAAGGGATATTCAGCCTGTGCTACTGTTAAGTACATCGTCTCACTTAGACCACACAGAATCCTCTGAGATAGGCTCTAGGATCATTTTCCTTTTACAAAAGCCACAGAGGAATGAGGGGGTAAGTGATTCATTTTGGGTCACAAAGTTAATAAGTAGCAAAACTAAGAATCAGACTTGGGTCTTTCAACTCCGAATCCCTTCCTCCTTCTACCAGGTCTTGTTTTCATAGGAAGAGCTTCTGTTGAAGCTGGGAAATGACAATTCAGAGATATGTTTGACGAGAGTTAAATGACTGTATAACAGTGCCCACAGCCTTCTATTAATTTGATTCATTTCAGTTAGTTTGGCAGAAGTGGGCTGATTGTTGTAAAGTTTAAAGTGTGTTTTGATTATTTTTAAAACGGATATAATTGAAAACTTTAATTTTGAAGGTGGAATAATAAGGATATTTTTGGGTGCTCTCCCATTTTGTTTTAATTGTTTAGATGTGCCTGGCATCAGAAGGGATGAAAATGGAAGAATCAAAGCTAATAAAAGCAAAAGAATCCGATGGTGGAAGAATTAAAGAATTAGAGAAAGGAAAGGAAGAAAAAGAAATTAAAAGGGAGAAAACAGATGAAGCCAGGTTACAGAAGGAAGCAGAATTTGAAAAATCAGCTAAGGAAAATGTTAGAGATTCTAAGGAATTGAGAAATTTTGAGGCGTTGCAAATAGATGACATAATGGCTATAAAGATGGAAGATCCCAAAGAAATTAGAAAGGAAGAGTTAGAAGAAGATCAAAAATGTAGTCATTTTCCTGATTTTTCTTATTCTGCCAGTAGCAAGATAATAATTAGTGATGTTCCCAGTAGAAAGGATCACATGTGCCATCCTCATGGAATTATGATCATTGAGGATCCTGCTACATTAAACAAGCCAGAAAAGCTAAAAAAGAAAAAGAAGAAAAGCAAAATGGATCGACATGGAAATGATAAATCCACACCCAAGAAGACTTGCAAAAAGAGGCAGTCTTCTGAGTCTGACATTGAGAGCGTCATATATACCATTGAAGCCGTCGCAAAAGGAGACTGGGGAATAGAGAAACTTGGAGATACCCCTCGCAAGAAGGTCCGCACATCCTCAAGTGGCAAGGGAAGCATTTTGGATGCCAAGCCACCAAAGAAAAAAGTGAAATCAAGAGAGAAGAAAATGTCAAAGGAGAAATCCTCAGATACCACCAAAGAGTCACGACCTCCAGATTTCATTAGTATTTCTGCTAGCAAGAACATTTCTGGTGAGGTGCCAGAGGGTATAAAAGCAGAACCATTGACCCCCGTGGAAGATGCACTACCACCCAGCCTATCAGGACAGGCCAAGCCTGAGGACAGTGACTGTCACAGAAAAATAGAAACTTGTGGTTCCAGGAAATCTGAGAGGTCTTGCAAAGGTGCTCTTTATAAAACTCTGGTGTCGGAGGGCATGCTCACCTCTCTGCGAGCTAATGTTGACAGAGGTAAGTAACGTCTACAAACCTGAAAAGAATTCAAAAAGCAAGCAGAATTTCACCTTTAGACCTATTGAAAACAACTGCCATAAAGAACAACATGGTATCAAAATAATTCCTTATATTTGTATATTTCTTTACGGTTTATAAATCATAATTATTTGTTATTTTACATGTTTTCTAGCACCATTAACGGAAGTGTATTCATTTTGTAGGTAGTTTTCAGGATGTATTTAAAGTAATTTTAATCTCTTCTTCCCCCCGCTGGTATTGGCTGGCTCTTTGTTTTGAAAGATGACTATTAAATATTCAGAGCTTTGTGTTTGGTTTTTAAAACTGATGGAATTTCCTGAATCAAGCACGTATGTTTGTCAGAATCTTCACCTGTAGGCTCCAGAAGCAAATGTCTTATGTAGTTCTCTTCATTAAGTAATCAAAGCTGTAACTGAAGTGGGCCAGGCACAGTAGCTTATACCTGTAGTCCTAGCACTTTGGGAGGCCAAGGCGGGTGGATCACTTGAACCAAAGAGCTCTTTAAAACATAATATCCAGAAAATAGTTAATGTATTTACCTTTATTCCATTGAGTGTTTTATATAAATCCACTATTTTAAAATATAGCATCTGGCTGGAGGACTACCTTTTGCCGAGCTATATTCCAACAAAAAGTGTGAATCCTAGGTTTAACAAGCCCCAAATTAAGATACTTGGGCCTATTTCATCCACAGGGATGTCAGTTCAGTGAGTTTTAGGGAAATTAGAATGGATAGTGCCCACCAGCAAAGGACTCCCATGCCTTGGCTGGTTCTCGAATGGAAAAACTAGCAGCAGTCAGCCTGTGATACCTGTTGAATTACATGACAATTAATCCCAGAAGCTCTAAGTCACTTTTCTGCATGTTCCGTTATTAAAGGTGGTCCAGCATGAATCACTCTGAGAACTCTGAAATAGCTACAGTTAGCATCATGCAAATGATATGCAAGCAGTCGAGAGGTTGCTTGTGAAACAACTAAGATCATCTCCCCTCACCCACCCATATACCAAACACATCCTTTGTCTTGAATTTTCTTAGGAAAACGAAGCTCAGGAAAAGGAAACTCCTCTGATCATGAAGGGTGTTGGAATGAAGAAAGCTGGACGTTTAGTCAGAGTGGGACCAGTGGGAGCAAGAAGTTCAAGAAGACAAAGCCAAAGGAAGACTGTCTCCTTGGGTAAGTGCCTGTGAGCACAGTCACCTGTACTACACAAGCCTCAAGTGTGGGTGGGATTTTCAAGGTAACAAATCACTAATTACGCATGCTTATTCTTTGACTACTCACTCCGCACTGCCTGCAGTCTTAGTAGGCACCCTAGTGAACACAAATCAAGTGCATCACATCATTCCTGTTGTTAACATGGTCATGTGAATGACAATATCATTCACATTTTGAGAACAGTGAAAATATATAGACTTTAGACTTGGACCTGGGTTTGAATCGACATCCCTTCACCAGGATGCATTTTTCCATGCGAAGCTTAGAATGGATAGTATTAGCTTGTTTACATTTTGCCCATTTTACATACTGTATGTATTTATTGTTTATAAAATATCATGATAGCTGAAAAATGTAAGGTAAATGAAATTATGCTTCTATCTCCAACCTTATTTTGTTCAAGCTGTCTTCTGTTGCTCTAAGCTAAAAATATGAGGTCAAATATTCTGCTGTAGAGAACATTCAATACATTAATTGTGTATTGAAATGCAGTATTAAGCAATGACATACATCAAGATAAAATCACTAAGAATTATTTTATATTTAATGTTATGCCGAAGACTGTTAATAACCATTTTAATATAAAGCATTTTGTTAGTTGGGAGATCCAATACTTTATATTGGTGAGGAAAGTATCTGCATATTCAGTTAGACTATTTTGAAAATTCTTGAGATTTGTTGTTGGCTCAATTTGAAAAGAACACTTTGAATAGAAATAAGTACATTGTTAATAAGTACAATGAAATAAGTACATTCACCATATTTTTTTCAAAAGTGTGTTTAAAGCTATACAGATTGTATGCATTGGGTGTATTGTATTTGGTTTATTCATAATACTTGCATATCTGTTTGTGGAATAATATATTTTTCCTTAGATATTACAGTGCTTTAAGTCTGGCTAATTCTAAGACTCTAGGTCATCACAAAGTAGCGAGGTAGAAATTATTTCCCATAGTGCTGGCTCTTTAAGATTATTTGCATTGAAATGATATATTTATAATTTTATGTATTTCATTTCTAATATTTTAAAAAATCCAAAGTACTTAAAATATTCTGCATTTAAACTATAATTTGACACTGAAATATGAGGATTTTCATGTCATTACTTAAGTGAAATGTAAGCAAAGCTAATTTGAAGTACTTTGGATTTTTAAAAATATTAGAAATGAAATACATAAAATTATAAGCAAAACTAATTTTTTTAAAATGACCCACAAGCATCTAGACCAGTGCTCTCTGTAGTCTAGAATTACTGCCACTGCCTTGTGGGTCTGCACACCGAGAGAGGAGCAGGTGTTGTGTAGGCAGTGTGAGGTCCTAGGGGAATAAAGCAAGCATTGAGGCTCCCCAACAGAAGCATTTCTCTGATGCTTCTAGTAGAAACTGCTGAAGCTGTAAGAGAGATTTTCAGCAATTTTCTTTGAGGAACAAGATAAGTGAAACAATCTTGAAAATCTGTTCCTGAAAGGAGATTGGTATATGGATTGTATGTGTTTGTTTTTTAATCATTTCTGAGGAAGGCACATGTGTATAACTGGGAGATGGTTTTTTATAGCTTTAAATTAACAGTAAACTTCAGTGCCTTTTCCTCCTTTCTCCCTCTAAATATTGGCCTGTCAGGATTTGAGTATTTGGGTTTGCCTTGTTCAGAACACGCCAGAATAATACTTAAGCAGGGAGAAATGCCATTTCCTGTCAGTCTGCTCTGAGATTTGTAGATGAGCATTTTAAACCTTTTTTTATCTCAAAAAAAATGTGCTACCTGTTAACTGTAGCCAAGAAAAGTTTTCTCAGTATTGACAGATCTAATTTTATAGACATCTCTAAGAAAACATAAATATTATTTTCTCTTTTAAGAAAAGTCTCAAGAGACCTTACGAGTTATATCTCACATTTTCTGTTTTCTTCTGGGTATTCAGAGTATCTGAAAAATTCACAACTTATAGACAGCTTTCTGATAGTATTTGATTAGTATCCAATTGTATCTGATTTTCCATCAGAATAAACATTTTTTAACTGAATGAGAAATGGTGATGTTCTTAAGAGAAAAACATCACCTCCACCTGTCACCCTTCATTGCTTTGATAGAACTTAGTACAGTAGTTCCCCTTAGCCATATTTTTGCTTTCTGTGATTTTGGGTCTGAAAATACTAAATAGAAAAATCCAGAAATAAACAATTCATAAGTATTAAATTCTGCACCACAGTGAGTAGCATGATGAAATCTCATGCCATCCCACTTCATTCCACCCAGTGCATAAATCATACCTTTGTCTATCATATGCCACTGTACAATATGCATGTATAGGAAAAAAATGTAACGTATGTAAGTTTCAGTACTGTCGGCGGTTTCAGGCATCTACTGGGGGACTTGGAGCATATCCCCCCTCCAGTAAGGGGGTGCTTCCGTAATTGCCATTTCCTGTTGACCATTCAATTGGTCATCTGACCCTCTTATCTCTGCTTCTCAACTCTTGTGTATTCCTCCAAAACAGTTGTAGTTAAAAACATTTTTAGGATACCCCTTAGCTAGCAGCCTAACACATTTGCTTCTTATAAGCTGGTACTAAAATTGCTCTCCTCTTCCCAATACACCTTCCATTTTCCATCTACCAGACACAGCAGGTCTCCTACAGCCTCTTCCATCTGTCTAGGTTGCATGTTAGTTTAATAAGTCTCACTAAATGGAAGTCAGAACCAGCCTAGGATCCAGCAGGCATGTTGCCATTGCTGTGGGGCCCCAGAGACAGTCAGCACCAGCCCAAAGATTGCCCAACTTTGCTGGTGGCATTTCTGAAGTCATTGGTGATTTAAGTTAAAGCATGTTGCCTCTGTGCCATTGCATTCATTGAAAACTGGCTTTACTTTGCTCATTGAGTCTTTTGTCTTCATTCTAGTCAACTCTCCAGAATGTTTTCCTAATATTAATGCTTTTTGTTTTGTATGTTTTAATAAACAGCAGTCAGTAAATTTTTTAAAAGAAACTAATCTTACAAAACTACCAATATATTGCCAATAAGCTTGCCATAAATACATATATATGAGTCTGTAAAATGAGAAACTGTATGAATAGAGTATACTTTGTACAGAACTCTATGGAAAAACTCCCATGCTGGTGGAGAGAATGCCAAATTCCCCACTTCAGAAATATTCCAATATAAATGATGTTTCTACTTTTCTAAGGTAATAACATAACCTGTCGCATGAGTTTTCTGAGAAAACTGTGTTGGTAAATCTCAAGCATTTCAGAAAAGGTGTTTTTTCCTTGTACAGAATTTACTTACATGCCCTAATTCCCAGAGACCCTGTTTTCAAATAGAATATCTTAAAATCTATTTCATGTCATTTTCTGTGTCGTATTTGGTCATGTGCTGATTGATTCCCCTCTCCCCTTTTAATAGCTCCGCAAAGCTGGATGAAGAATTTGAAAAAAAATTCAACAGCCTCCCTCAGTATAGTCCTGTTACATTTGACCGGAAATGTGTACCTGTCCCAAGAAAAAAGAAGAAGACTGGAAATGTGTCCTCAGAACCGACTAAAACCAGCAAAGGTTAGATGTGACCTGTACCTTCCTGCCATGTGGTCAGAATCTCAGCTGACCCTTCAGCTAAGCTTTTAGCTCCCTTTAGACATGTAATTGGATGTGGAATTGAGGCAGTAGGGAGTTAGAATCTCAGGTTGCTTTCCAAGGTTATCTTTGTCCCTTTTTTCTTCCTTATTTTCTGTAGCCTCTGTCTATTGGCATCTCCATCTGTATATTTGCCCGTAATGATGTAGCTAAGCTTTTGCAAAAATGTTATACATGGTCTTCAACCTCCTGCGCTCCAGAATTCTAATTTGGAATTTTTCTGTTAACCTTTTCTTGAACAGAAACTGCTGGTTGAATCCAGTTCTTCTGTTCCCTGTTTCTGCAACAGGTTGAACTCTGGGACTGTAAATCATTCTTTTCACGTGATAAGTAGATGCTAACTACTCTTTACTGGCATTATAGACCAAAGGAAAATAAAACTACCTGAAATCCTCTAGCAACATGTGTGTGTGTGTGCGTGTGTGTGTGTGTGTGTTTGTGTGTGTGTATATATATATATATATAATTGGTTTTGTTAAATTTAAAGAATGCTTTGTTTAGTATATTCATTTTCAAGTAATCAGCTTTTCCGCTGCCTATATCAGGGAAGCTTTTTTAAAATTATCAACATGACTTGGATGGATCTCAGCATTCATCAGTGACAATGCTGTAATTCCTAAAGGGGACTGTAAGAAGGTGGGGGCATTTTCAGTGGTCTCATCACCTGAGACCACTGTTGACATTTGTGGGACAGGTACTGGAGTACTAAACATCTTGCCCTTCAAGCACACTGAATGACTGTATTACCCAAAATGGCAACATTGCTTGCATTGAGAAACTTGTCTTCTGATTTTTCTTAAGGGCTAAAGATTGGTAGGGAAAATGTACCTCTAGTTTTCCATACAGATACGAAAGACTTCATTCAGTTGGCTCTCCTATAAGGACATGGAATAGAGAGATGAAGAACTTGGGTGGCTGAGCTATAGTTGCTTTCAAGATCAAACTCGAGCAGGATTTGCTGGAAGAGTTCTTTTAATTATCCTGCAAAAGTTGCTGCCTATTGCCTGCTTCATCAAATTGGATGATTTAATCAAATCAAAATAATTCTTTTCTTTTGTATTTTAAATAGACTGATTAATCGATCAGATATAAATATTAATGAAGAGATATAATTTCATGCATTTTAGGGAATATTTAAGGTATATAGATGAGGGAAAATTATGGTTTATTCTCTGGAGAAACCTGAACCTTTCTCCCTCAAAGCCTAAAAACCCTTTGCACACTGGAATTGACACAACCAAACAGGGTCAATTTGAGATCTGTATCTCAAGACAGAACTGAAAGGTTGAAGAAAATTTCCCCTTCATGATTAAAGCCAGGGAGGTATATAAAAGTCATTTTAGAATTACCTCAGTTTTCCTCTGTGGTTAATAAAAGCAAGTCTAGTGAATAAAGAACTAAAAAAGAATTGTTGTTGCATCGTCAAGTTTGCTCATCTGAGAAAATAAAATAGGGTTGTATCAAGATCTTCCAAGATAGAAATAAAGTAGACTTGTAGACAGGTAGGGAGCTGAGCACCATAATGGATTGCCAAATGAAATGACAGTCTCTGTACCCTGGAGATATTTAGGAATAGGAAAAGTAGTCCATGAGCCGAAAGATGCCGAGTATCTTGAGCTCCCATAATTCTTAGATTTAAAGTTGCTGATAAATACCTGACAAGCCAATAAAATGGAACTTAATTGATAGATGGGCAGGATGTTATTCCTTCTTCCACTACCAAAACATTCACGTTAGAGCTCTGAAGTTGGCTGAATTATCTCTCAGGGAATGTAACAATAGATTTATTTTTGTAAAGCTATAAAACCCTGAAGTTAGGATCTGTTTTCATGAGACCTTCTCTTGGGTCTTAGTTGTCTGTTATACGATTTTTCTCTCCCAGCTGAGATTAACAGTATTTCTTTTGATGTGAAATAGCTTTTTGGAGCTTTGGATTATACTTCATACAATATCATCTTAACTCTTCCATTATACCTCTCAAGCCACAAAGTCACTGGTTTTTACACAGTATATCAATAATTACATTTGTGGGGAGTCTTCCAAGATGAGATTTTGTTCCGCCTTCTGATTTGTGAAGCAAAATGCAATTAAAATAAGCAGAAATTAAATAATATATTATCTATTCAGCAAACTAAAGACATAGTATTTGTGACTGATTGTAATTTGGCATTAGCAGCACCAATGTACTAGACTACAAGTTATTATTAATGAAATTATCATACCAGCTGTGCTGTAATTGCCTGATCTTTAGGGGATAGAGGAAATTATTTTCTTAGACTCTAGACCCTTTCCACCTCTGCATAGTGAATCATTCAGAGCAAACATTGTGTATGAGATCATTAGTTCATTAGTAAAAGAGTATATGTCCATCAGAAACCTAATTTTTCCTCTAATAATTTGCCATTTGTCTATATTTTATTTTTTCCTTTGTCATCGTTCAATATTCATTATATTTTCCTTCATGACTTATACTAGGTGCCTTTTTAGGTACTTCAGCTTACGTAAAATGTATAGAATTTTTCTAAAATGTAATTTCTAGTAGAAATTTGTATGTATGTATTTATGTAGTTGTATATCTCAAAGTCATAGTACCTGCTTGGGTTTATTCCTCTGTTTACCCAGTAGTCTCCATATTCGTATCTGCATTTCTAAGGAGTCTCTTCCTATCTTTCCCATGGTTATCCTACTATCTCTGCCCTGCCTCTTATGTCTATGTCATAGGTCTTGTCAAAAACTTTACAATGAAAAGGGATGAAAATAACTTTAAAACCCCTTTCCTCCAACTTGGGCTATGTTATAGTAGAACAGAGCATGATGACAGAAATAGGATTTCCCTTTCCTTCTAAAAATGAATTATCCAGTAAATTCTAATCTAACTAACTCACAATGCAGTTTAGCTGAATCAGCCCAAACTTGACGTTTTCTGAATTATCTCTCTGTTATTTTAAAACATTTTAAAGGAAAGCTTTAAATTATATGTCTAAATTTAATTGTAACTTCCTAAGAGATTTGTTTTACACGTTTACATGTACTGATAATGTATGAAGCATTGTTTACGAAAGTATTAGAAGTCAGAGTTCTCTGTAGAATAGTAATTTTTCAGTGGAAGTAGGATCATGGAGAAAAAGAATTGTGTTGAAATTATGCCTCATCTTGACTTACTAGACTCACTTCTTCACCGTATTCCTTCTATCTTTACATAGTTCCTTGGCCTATTATCAAACATACTATTGATCCTTCTTATGTTTTTTCAATCCACACTTACATTTTAAAACTAAAATTTAAAAATGTTAAGGCATTGAGTATTTTAAAAAATCACAGTGGGAATAAAAGAAGCAGGTTTACAAGATTGAAAAGACAGAATCCCGTTTGGGGTGGAGCCAAGCCAACCGTACTTTCAGTTTTAGAGAACCGAGATGTGATGATAGATCTCCTGTTAGGAAATTTTAGCTTCTAGGTTGGGCAGAGGTCTGTATCTTTCTCCATAACTGTTTGAAAGTCTCTGCTGCCACCAAATTTCTTCAGGAATATGATGGCAGCACCTTTGCAGGTATAAAAGCTATATCTGATACAATTTTGAGTTCCTTGACAATGTATGCATGTCCAGCCCAATGAAATGGCTCCTCCCTCTCAATGAATCTTAACTTAATTGTGACTGATTGAATCAGAGAACTTATTCAAGTCAGTAAAGGCACATGCCCTGCAGGTGGGAGCACATTGCTATAAATTATTGCATAGGAATATATTTTTTCATTGGTTACTCATTACTTACAAGTCCAATACAGAAATGGCAGCCTAGTCTTAGAACAAAACCCTTGCTCTTTATATATATCCTATATATAGTTCAAAAACATGAAACTATAGAACTTGGGCAAAAGCCACCACCACCAGAGTTAAGCCTGACATTTGTTTCTGACAACAGATGTAAAGAGCAGGTTCACCTAATTCACCTTACTCACTGACCTTGAAAAAGTATCATGCTAGGCTCATGCTGAAGTGGCTCCTGTGTCACTGCAACTTCTCACCCCCAAAACATTCATTTTTCAGCAAACCTTGAACGTTAATGTTCTGGAAAGGTTATCATCATGTCCTTCTGGCACACCTCTTAATTTCTCGGCTTGTCGTTTGGCCCTTTTGTTTTCTGCCCAGCTGTGAAGTTGAGGTGCAAAGGAGATTGATACCTTGAGAATACAGGTCATCTGCCCAAAAACTTAAGTGGAGACCTAAGCCAGTTTGCATACCAGCAATGAGTGATTTTTTTTCATAAGGAAGCTGAAGCTGATGCAGATATTCCCTCAAGAAATTTGGTAGGGAAAGACATGGGACGGAAGCTTGAGATATCATAGTAGAGTGAAGAACAGTTGTGAATATGTGTTTTCTGAATGATTCCTTCTAAATCCCTTCTGCATTTTACTTTCTACCATTTTTCCTCCTCTGTGGATACTTCCACATTAATGTAATAATTGACTAAGGAAAAAATATAATAGCAAATGTCTTTATATTTGGTATTTATTACAGACTTTGACTTTATTTTCTTTAGACAAAATACCCAACATATACACTATGCTGATTGGCAGAAATCAAATTTTTCCCTTCTTGACTCTAAAATGGCTGCTTTTCAGTGACTACAATTAGATCTTATCTATTTCTTTTCAAGTTTGTCACTTTCTTTTTTTATCTGAAGTTGTCATTTACTTAGAGTAGTTTTATATCTATAATTTGGGGGGTGGCCAGAAGAAAGGAATTTTAAAAATTTAAGTTTACAGAAGTTCTTCTACATACAAAACTACTATGATTATTCTTTTTTCATGTTAAAATTGACAAGCTCTATCTGTAGCTTAGTCTTTAAATTACTTTTTAGATTTCTCTGAATATGATTGGTTCCAAATATATATATTTCTTTTCTTCTTTCCTAACGCACTGCATACATCAAATCATTTTGCTTCTGTGAACTTTATATCATTCTTCCTATGAGCCAATACCCTTTTATTAAGTTATTTTCCTGCAGGCAAATCACTAGGATCTTTATAATCCTGAGTAGTAATTTTTCTCCTTTGTCCTACTTTTGTTTTCCATGACTGCCTATGTATCATTCAGGTCCACCAGCCTACAGTTTCCTGGGTTGTATAAAACACATGAGGCAGTGATTGCAAACAGATTTTAGAGACACCTGTAATATTAGTGTAGTATGTACGTGTGATATATTTTCTTTGTACTTGTTCAATTTATTTTCTTTTCTTTTTGCTCACTTTTTTCCCAAAGAAGCAAACAAGGAAGCATTTCTAGTTTCGTTTCAAACCACCAGTACCCAATTTAGAAGCATTTGCTATTGGTTATTTAGAAGGATTGCTTAGTGTAGTCATCAAAAAACACTTGCACAGATTTATGGTATCAGTAATAACAGCAACAGCTGTAATTTCTTGAGCTCTTACTTTGTGATAAGCAGTGCATTAAGAGCTTTATTTATTCATGAAATAAATATTTATTGAGAACCTGTCATGTGCTAAGCACCACTGTAGGCATTTAGATTATATCTGTGAATGAAAACAACCCTACTGCCATCAAGATTACATTATAATGGGGGAACCAGACAATAAATAAGCCTAAACAATAAGCAAAATATATAATTTGTTTGAAGGTGAGACGTACAGTGGAAAAAGAATTGGTTGATAGAGCAACTAGGCAAAAGATCAACAAGAAAAGACTTGAACCAACACTACAAACCAACTAGAACTAACAAACATATAGAACTTTCCACTCAGTAATGGCAGAATGTATATTCTTCACAAGTGTACATGGAACAGTCTCCACAGTAGACCATATGCTAATCCATAAAACCAATAAATATAAAAGGATTGAAATAATACAGAGTGTGTTCTCTGACAGAGTGTGTTCTCTGATAATAGTACGATGAAATTTAAAAATCAGTAGGAGAAAAAAATTGGAGAAACTCACAAATATATAGAAATTAAATGCACTCCTAGATAACCGTCACATCAAAAAAGAAATCAAAGAGAAATCAGAAAGTACTTTGAAATTAATAAAAATGAAGACATTGTGTAAGAGAATATAAGAGATGCATCTAAAGCAAAACTTAGAAGGAAAATTATAGCTCCAAATGCCTGTATTAAGAAAGAAATCTCAAATAAATAGCCTAGCCTTCTACTGTAAGACACTCAAAAAAGAAGAGCAAACCAAACTCAAAGGAAGCAGAAGAAAGGAAATAATAAAGATTAGAGAAGTTGTTGATGAAATGAAATTAATTAAATATTAGAATAGAGAAAATCAATGAAACCAAAAGTAGTCCTTTGAAAATAACAAAATTGAGAAATTTTAGCTAGATTGACGAAGAAAAAAAAGAGAAGACTCAAATTATTAGAATCAGAGATGAAATAGAAGACATTACTACTGACTACAGAAATGAAAAGGATTATAAAACAATACTATGAACAACTAAAGCCAATAGATGAGATAACATGTATGAAATGAACAATTCCTAGAAAGACACAAACTACTGAAACTGGCTTAAGAAACAGATAATCTTGAGATGTATAACTGGTAAAGACATTGTACTAGTAATTTTTAAAGTACCTGGAAAAAAAAAAGCCCAGGCCTAGATGGCATCACCACTGTATTCTACCAAACATTTAAAGAAGAATTTACACCAATTTTTCACAAATGAATCCAGAAATTACAAGAAAAGTAAACACTTCCCAATTCATTCTGTGAGGCCTGTATTACCTTAATGTCGAAGACATTCAAGACATTCTCAAGACAAAGACATCACAAGAAATGAAAACTGCAGATCAATATCTCTTACAAATATGAACACAGAAATCCGCAACAAAACACTAGCAAACCAAATTCAGCAACATATAAGAATTATACATCATGACTAAATGGGATTTTACCTCAGGACTACAAGTTTGCTTTAATATTCAAAAGCCAATTAGTGTAACATACCCTACTAATAGAATACAAAACAAAAACCATTTGATCGTCTCAATAGATCTAGGAAAAGCATTTGATAAAAGTCAATGCCTTTCTATGATTAAAAAAAATCAAACTAGGATTAAAAGGGAACTTCCTCAACCTGATAAAAGGTATCTACAAAAAATGCACAGCTAACCTGATACTTAATGGTAAAATATTGGATACTTTCCCACTAGGCAAAGGAACAGTACAAGAATGTCCACTCTCACCACTTCTATTCGACATTCTACTAGAGGTTCTAGCCAGGGCAATTAGGTAAGAAATACAAACAAAAGGTATCTAGATTAGAAAGGAAGAGGTAAAATTATCTTTATTCTCAGATCACATGACTTTCTATATAGACAATCCTAAGGAATCCACCAAAAAAACTATTACAGCTAATAAATGAGTTTAGTAGAGCTGCAGGTTATAAGATCATTAGATAAAACTTAATTGTATTTTGATACACTTGAACAATGAACAATCTAAAAATGAGATTAGGAACACAATTCCATTTACAATAGCATCAAAAAGAATAAAGTACTTAGAGATAAATTTAACAGACAAAAGTACAGTATAATGAAACCTACGAAACATTGTTGAAACAAATATGATAGAAATTAATAGAAAAACATCCCATGTTCATGGATTGGAGGACTTCTTATTGTTAAGATGGAAACACTCTCCCAAATTGATATACAGATTCAACCCAGCCCCTCTTAGAATCCCAGCTGACTTCTTTGTAGAAATTGACAAATGAACCTAAAATTAACGTGGAATTGCAAGATATTCAGAAGAACCACAACAACCTTAAAAGAGAAAAAAGTAGTAGTTGATTTCAAAACTAATTACAAAACAATGGTAATCAAGAGAGTATTGTACTGGAATAAAGATAGACATATATAAATCAGTGGGATGGAATTGGTAGACAACCTGTCATAAACCCATACATTTTTGGTCAACTAATTTTCAACAAGGGTGCCAAGAATATCCAATGAGAACAGTCAGTAGAGTCTTTCCAAAAAATGATCCTGGATCAACTGGGTATCTATATTCAAATAAAGTTGGACACTTACCTCATACGATATACAAAATTTAACTTAAAATAGATCAAAGACTTAAATGTTAAAGCTAAAACAATGAAACTGTCAAAGCAAATGGGCAAATCTTTATAACCTCAGATTTGGCAGTGAATCCTTAAATATGATACCAAAAGCCCAAGCAACAAAAGACAAAATAGATAAATTGGACTGTATAAAAATTTAAATATTCTCTGCTTCAAAGAACACTGCCAAGAAAGTGAAAAGACATCCCACAGAATGGGAGAAAATATTTGCAAATCACATATCTGATAAGAAATTTTATCTAAACTATACAAGGAATGTTTACAACTCGGCAGTAAAAAAGACAGCTCATAAAAACAGGCAAGTGATCTGAATAGATAATTCTCCGAAGAAGATATATAGCAAGTACATGGCCAATAAGTACATGAAAATACAGTTACCATCATCAGTCATCAGGGAAATGCATATCAAAACCACAATGGGAAAGATACCATTTCACATCCTTAGGATGGCCATAATAAAAACAACAGATAATAACAAATGTTGACAAAGACGTAGAGAAATTGAAATCCTTATACACTGCTAGTGGGAATGCGAAATTGTGCAGCTGCTTTCTTAGATAGTCTAGTAGGTCCTCAAAAGGCTAAACACAGAGTTACCACATGACCCAGCAAGGCCATTTCTAAGTATATGCCCTATAGAAGTGGACACCTGTGTCCCACACAAAAGCTTATACCTGAATGTTTTTAACAGTGTTATTTATAATAGTCAAAAGGTGAAAATAATCCCAATGTCCACCAACTGTTTTTGTTGTTGTTGTTGTTTTTCTGAGACAGAGTCTCGCTGTCACCAGGCTGGAGTGCAATGGTATGATCTCAGATCACTGCAGGCTCTGCCTCCTGGATTCAAGTGATTCTCCTGCCACAGCCTCCTGAGTAGCTGGGACTACAGACGCATGCCACCACACCCAGCTGATTTTTGTATTTTTAGTAGAGACGGGTTTTCACCATGTTGGCCAGGATGGTCTTGATCTCTTGACCTCATGATCTACCCACCTTGGCCTCCCAAAGTGCTGGGATTATAGGCGTGAGCCACTGTGCCTGGCCCACCAACTGTTGAATGAATAAACGGTCCATTAAATGGAATATTATTCAGCCCCGATACATGCTATAGCATGGAAGAGCCTTGAACACATTATGCTAAATCAAAAATCACATTATATGATTCTATTTATATGAAATTTCTAGAATAGGCAAATCTATAGAGACAGAAAGTAGATGAGAGGTTGGTTAGGGAGAGGGGGAATACAGGTATAGGAGGAGTAATATTAGAAAGGTTTGGAATTTATTTTTGAGGTGATGAAATGTTCAGAAATTGGTGCCAGTTGCAAATGTCTGAATATAAACACAAGTTGCATACTTTAAATGGATGAATTGTATGGTATGTTAATTCTATTTCAGCAAAGCTGTTTTTAAAGATCAGTTAAAAGAATAGGTTTGTGAGAGAATGGGAGATCAAGCGATGGGCATAGGATTGGCTTGCTGTTTTATATAGAGTGGTCTGAAGATAGTTAAGTAAAGCCTTGGAGGAGGTGAGGAAGTTAGCCGTGTGGACATCTTGGAGAATAACATTTTCTAGGCAGGGTAATGGCTGGTTCAGAGATCCTAAAGTCAGGAACACTGAGACTACATGTACAGGGGACTGCCAGGAGGCCCATGCAGCTAGAGAGACTCAAAGGAGAGGAGTGACAGGATGTGAGGTTGTGGAGGTAATGGAGCTCTGGATCTCTAAAGTCCTTGTAAGGTAGTGTAAGATTGCTGACTTTTCATATGCACTCAATATAAGAGGTCTGGCTGGGGTGATGCATTTTTGAGTCTTCAACCTATAGCTGGTATTTATTTTATTTATTTTACTTTATTTTATTTTAAAGCCCTGAGATTAGAGGTAATAACCAGATGAGTGAGAATAGAGAAGAGGACAAGGACCAAGCCCAGAGCTTTCCAAAATTAAGAAGTCAGGGAAAAGAATAAGCAAAGGAGACAGAGGGAAAGATCAGTGATGGAGAAGAGAAAAGAAGAGAAGGTGGTATCCTAGAAGCCCAATGAAGGAGGCATTCAAGGCAGAGGGTGTGGCTGTAGTGGTCAGGAGCTACAGGAACAGCCGGTGCAGTAATGACCCACAATTGGCCTTCACAGCATAGGGGTGGGTACTGGGATGACCCCTTGAAGAGCAGTTGTTCCATGAGTGGCAAGGCAGAAACCTAGTTGTAATGAGTTTAAGACAGAATGAGATTGGTCACAATGGCTCGCACCTGTAATACCAGCATTTTGGGAGGCCAAGGTGGGTGGATTGCTTGAGCCTAGCCTGGACAACATGGCAAAACCCCGACTTTACAAAAAAAAAAAAAAAAAAAAAATACAAAAAATTAGCCAGGCCTGCTGATCCCCACCTGTAGTCCTAGTTACTTGGGAGGCTGAGGTGGGAGGATTGCTTGAGCCCAGGAGGTGGAGGTTGCAGTGAGCTAAGATCATGCCACTGTACTCCAGCCTGGTGACAGAATGAGACCGTCTCAAAGAAAGAGAGAGAGACAGAGAAAGAAAAAGAAAGAAAGAAGGGAAAGAGAGAAACTGGAGACAGCATGGGCAACCCTTCTGTGGAATTTTTGCTACAGGAGGAATGAAGAACTAAGGCAGTAAGTGATGTGAGGGAAGTTTGGTTAGAAGCCACCTTTTTCTTTTCTACGTTAAGAGAAATTATGTTTGTATACTGGTGGAATGGCCCATTAGAGAGGGAGAAATGATGGTGTTGAGCTGGACAAGGATGGTGGGGCTATGCCACGGGTGGAGGAACTGACCAGATGGGAGTGTAAGATGGTTCACCTGTGGCCAGAAGGCAGAGCGTGTAGTTGCAACTGTTGGTAGGTGGAGAGATGCCACAGGGGCTTTGGGGAGGTCAGCGCTGTTGCTGGTATTTCTGATTGTTCACTGAAGAAAATCTCAATTCGTTTTCTTTATCTGAAAAAACTAAGAATCTGAAACATCTCCCCCTTCCACCCAGAATAAAGTTTTTTGGCAAATATTTTCAATTTTTAAGTCACTTTTTTCTTCCTAGGTTATCCTCAGAAAAGGCCAGAAAGCTGTCTAATGCTGTCAGGTCAACTGCTGTGCTGAAAGTGCTATCCTTGTTGTGAAAAGCAGTTTCATTGGAGATATAAAATACATATGCCATCCTTTCCTTCATGGTATTTAGGAGTCTAAAGTAAAATCTTTTCTGTATTACATACTCTAGCCACTTTGCTGTTATTGGTTGTAGTTTGTTTCTACTCACTGTATCTGCAGTTTCTGCTTAGGGAGTCCCAGCCCTAATGGAGGCTTTGCCCAATACATTTCTAAGGAAAATCTCACTGGGTTTAAATAAGCCTAAAGAAGGGGGTTGAGCACCATTTAAATAAGTGAAGATGCAAGATGACATTTCTTGAGACTCAATTTGCTTATTCCATAGGAGGGAGGAGGGTGGAATTGTTGAGAAATACACAATTTTTTTATGAAACATTGTGAATTTAAAATATATTTATATTAATATTGTCTGTAGGTCCTTTCCAGTCTCAGAAAAAGAACTTATTCCACAAAATTGTCAGCAAATATAAGCACAAAAAGGAGAAGCCCAATGTTCCGGAAAAAGGTATTGGTGCCCTCCATCCTCCATGAAGGGTTCTTGGTCACCTCCATTGTGATTCATCTTTGAGTAATGCTTCCATGCACTGCGTCTGCCTTGTCCTTCCTGTGCTTGCTTCAATGCCATCAGCTCTTGACGCGGGTGTTTTCATTCTTTCTGGACTCTGCAGCTAATTGCAAATCTCCTTCACTTGGATTCCTATTCAAATCCATATTTGTCTCTATTTTCAGAGCCCCATATGAATCCTAAAATTGCTTCTTCTCATCTGTATTTGGTGCGTTTTGCAATTCAGTCTTCTTGACCACTTATCCATTTATTTTCTTTGACTATTCTTGGTTTTCACATGTTTGGCAGCCCTTCATACCATGACCACATTTTCCTACTTCATGAAATCTTAAGAGTTTCTTATTCATGTGAAAGTGCCACCGTTTCTGTACTTCCTCTGACACTTGAGGATTCTTGTGGACCCTTTTCTCCACTCTTAAGTTGTAACCTGACTCTTTTTCCCCCCCTTCTCGTTTGCCAGGCTCTTCTTCCAACCTCCTTCAGTCACATGCCTGTTATTTGAAAAGGCAGTAGAGACTGATTGCACTCTGTCCCCTCTTTACTCGGAACGTCTGTCTCATTGGTATGATCTTGATGAGCCTTTAAACCTCTGCAGGGCTCATCTTAAGATCTCTTTCTTCCCACAGTGCAGGACTCCTTTTCTTATTTCACATAAAAGATAAATCTTCCCATCTGGCTCAGTGCAGCCAAGTATTCTGTAGGTCAGGTTTTCTTTAGCATCTCCCTGCATGTTAGTGTCGTGAGTGCCATAAACCAACTCATCCAGTGCCCATTTGCATCCTACTTGCATGGCCAGATGTGAAGCATTCCGTGTTTCTTGAATGAGGCTTTAAATGCAGCTGTCTCCTGTGTGTAGACATGTGTGCCTGTATGTTCCTATGTGTAACCTTTTACTTAATTTGGGCTTTCTTTTCACTTCCACTTCAGCTTCTTAGTTTTGTTTTGTATGTTGATATTATTTTTTCTTCTGCTTCCAGGAAAGAAACACTATTCATTAGGTGAAAACATCAGCTTTTTTCATTCTCTTTTACTGATCTTCAGATTACTTTGATTAAAGTTACAGAAATAATCCAACACTATACTTCGTAAAAGACAAAAATTTTATTTTTAATCCATTTTCTGTACAGCCTCATTATTTTAGTTGGCAAATACAATTTTAAGAATCAAGTAATTGAAATAAAATTAAGTTTCATTTGTGTGATGTTTCAAAAGTTAGTTTGTATATCATCTTGTTTTTGTAGTGTGGGTATCTACTAATAATAGAGTTTCACTTTTCTCTCCTTTTCTGTCATTGTTTTTAGGGAGTGGGGATAAATGGTCAAACAAGCAACTCTTCTTGGATGCCATTCACCCTACAGAAGGTAAGACAAACAATGTTATTTAATTTCAGACAATCGGAGCTGGAAATGACATAAGTTGTATAGGTTTTGAAAAGGTATAATTTATATAGGTTCAACCAACAACATTAGACTTATGTGTTCATAATTAAGTTATTTTTAATTTTCACATCAAAACTGCTGTGTGGGGGACTCCTGCCAAGGATCAGACAATGTGTCATGTGGTGTTTAATCTGTTAAAGGGCAATTTGTAACCTTTGAATCACATTAATCAGAGATTAGAGTTTTTCATAGCTAAATATATTCAGCATTGCAGTTCATGTTGCAGGCAGATGCTTATGCCCAGTGGGAGTTGGAATAACAACTTGGTTGGCTGGGCGTGGGCAGGCCTGCAGGAGTAACTTCTGACCTGGATGTTTTCCTAGCCTATTAAAAGTGAAACACCCCAGCAAGGCACAGTGGCTTACGCCTGTAATCCTAGTACCTCAAGAGGCCGAGGTGAGCAGATCATGAGATCAGGAGTTCGAGACTAACCTGAGCAACATGGTGAAACCCCATCTCTACTAAAAATACAAAAATTAGTTGGCTGTGGTGGCGCGTGCCTATAATCCCAGCTACTCAGGAGGTTGAGGCAGGAGAATCACTTGAACCCATGGAGGGGGAAGTTTCGGTGAGCCAAGATCGTACCACTGTACTCCAGCCTGGGCAACAACAACAAAAGAACAGAACACCCCAAGGTTTATGGGTAGCCCAAGAAAAATCCAGTATTAACTAGTCATGTTATAGGTCTTAGGTACAGTTTTGATTTTGAAATTTCTCATGGCCATATTTATTTGTGACTTTATATAATTACTGTTAAACATTGAGCCCTTAGGTGAAGCCTAATTTCTTCAATGGTTAAGAGGCCACCTCTCCCTTCTTCCTATTATTTGCTTTTCATTGCAGATATTTTAAAAGCTGACGTTTTTGTTGTGCTTAATTATGAGTCACTTCATTTGAAAGCTAGAAGGGATTTTAAAGATCATTTGTTTCGACTCCTTTGATTCACTTATATCCAGAAATGGGAACTTCATGACCTAGTCCACATCTTTTGACTCTCAAATATGCTATCATTCCTTTACTGAAAATGAGAAAAAAATAAAATGCACAATTGACTTAAGTCACTTATCAGAAATATTCATGTTTTAAGAGAGCTAGCAAAAATGGTCAAGTTTGAGTTCATGTTAAACATAAGTATTTTTGATTTATTAGGCATCATTTACATGAGCCACATCAGCTTCCGTGTCATTTTACTTTTACAGAAAATGCCAGCACTACATCTGTTATCTCACTTGCTAATTCACATTGACAACCTCTATGGAATATTCTGCTTCAGTGCTGGCAAAACAAAATATGAATTGTGCCGTTCACAGCATTAAATCCTAACATGCTTAAATTGATACATTAGCTCTTGTATATTTTAAAAATATATTCCATGTAGTTTTTATAAATGTAAGGTGCTGATGAACTAGCAGAAGAGTTTGAAGGACATTTAGGACCACTTTACTCTTTACTTAAAATGATACTGTTCTAAGTACTTTGTTCTGTTGTTTTAAACACTGAAAACCCTACAGAGGTACCAGAGCAAGTGCAGTGTGGTAGAAAGAGCACTTACCTGGGCATTAGGAAATCTGGGTTCTAGTCTCAGACCTGCTACTGATCAGCATTTTTCAGTAGGACAAATTGTTTAACCTCACTAGGATTACTCTCCACATTGGTATTAAGTAGGTATATAATTTGTGTGTTTAGAGATTGGGTGAATGATGAGATGTAGTAGTACACAGACTGTAAATTCTATTTCCCCTCTAACACTTGATAATGATTTTATTGCTCTGTTATCTTGAGTAAGTATTGTGATACTAGAAGTACTGTATTCTGTAGCCCTAATTTTCTGCTTTTGGGGGCAGAAAAGTAAATCACTTTTGAGTCTTATCGGCAGTCCCGGGCTTTAGTAGAAATACAGTTATTATTGGTGATATTTAATTATATTTATTATTAATGTATATGAAACAACTTTTGGAGAATATGCACTGAAAAATGCATGTCCATTATTTAGTGTAGAGTACAAACTCATTTTATTTGGCCAGGAAAAACAGGAATCAATTTGAGCATCAGAAATTACTAGTAATTTAAAGTAACCATTTTTGTTTTTTTATTTTCTTACTATCTCCAACATTTACTTGTTTGTGTAGTGACTATGTGCTTTGTGACTTTTCTAGGCCTTTACTCCTTTCTCTCATCTATGACTATATCATTGCTTATTGAAACTTCACCTTGGAGAGGGTATAAATACATGACAGAAAACATAACAATAGTATAGAATAATTTTAACATGTGTAAGGTTAAAATCCTGCTCAAATGTTAGGCAGGAATTGTTTGTAGCTGATGTCTTTAATAGAAATATTGAGTCAACTGACGCTATGTAACTGTTCAGCTATTTTGACTTCTGCTAAAGTAGATGACTTCAAGTTCACTATGTTTTCTTTATACCATCCTGTGTACAGTCACCTTGCAATCTTTTTTTCAAAATATCAGAAATATTTAGATGCTTAGTAATATGTTTAAATGCTAAGTTTATAATGTGTCTTAAGCTCTGGGCTTTTACAACTCAAAATTGTTAAACCACTTTCTGAAATTTCGGTATATATGTATTAAAAAAAATTGTCCACAGCCTGGAATTAAAAGTGGGATTTTCAAATAAACCAAGAACACCTACCTGCTACCTCTGCCACTGTGTTTATCTTTCCACCTAGTTATGGTGTCATGTGCTCATGTGTTAAGCTGGAAGTTTCTAATTGCAGTAATAATGATGATGATAACTAATACTTACTCCCACTTTATAGTTTAAGGAGGCTTTCATTTATATATTTTTTAATTTCATCTTAACAGCATTCCCAGTGAGTTAAGGAGGGTTTATGAGCCCCGAATTCATGATAAGGAACCCGAGCAACACAAGCAGACAGGGAAGAAACCATGTCTCCATTTAAGTACATAGGCTACTACATTTTCCGTTCTTCATATTTGTAGACTTTTAACCCTCGTTTGGTTCAGATATTGAAAATATAAATGGTATTTCACAAGGGAAAAAAAAACCTAGGACTAAGAATCTCTGTTAAAATTTGCTTCTTTGCAATGTATAAATCTCATTACAGGCAAGAAAATTCTGATTTATAGTTAAATTTTCACACACGATCCACAGTGCCCAGTGTAACTCGATCTCTTTTCTTAAGTTTGAAATAGTTGCTATATAACTTCAGCAAAGTCTCCCAGGATGTTGGATAAGGCTCATTCGTTTCTTTTTCCTGTGTTCTATTCAGCATCTGACTACCATTTCAGCTCATGGGAGACCTACCAAAGGCAATTAGATTCCAGATCTGGCTATAATAATTTCAGTGCAAGTTTGAAACCCCAGTTGGAATGTGAATTCATGACTCTGGAGCAATCTAGTGGCCTCGTGGGGTACAATACAAGAGCAATGCTGCTTTCCCAGAAAACCTACTCCACATTTTGGGATCAGAGTTTGGAAAACAAGATGATCTCTTATTGCTACATTCCTGATGTGGCTCCAGGAGTGAGCTTGCATTGTCACTCTCAGATGATACGTACCAAGTGTGTTATGGTTATTGTTTTGGGTATAAAAACTAGCCCTGTGGACTTGTTCTAAAGTGCTCGGGTAGTTTTGTGTGCTCAATTAAAAGCCGGAAAAGAAATGACTAGTTTGTTTTGGAGCCACAAAGCCTTTCTTTTCTTACATTTCCATTAGGTTGGGAGTTGTCAGGGGGAACTGGCTTGCTATCTTTGTACTCAGCTTTTGTGCTTGTTTCCCTCTCAGAACTGTTTTCATCTCATGTCCCTCACCACCAAGCTTTGGTTTGCTTTGCCAGTGTCGTTGGGCTCAGATCTACTGTTTTGTTCCAGAAAACTGCTTCTTGGACACAGTCCCATCTGCCTTCCCTAATTCTTCTGTCTTAGGGGAAGGTTCTCCCTGAGGGCTATTCCTGAAGGCTGTCCTCGGTCTAAACTACCAAACAAGACAGTATGTGCTGGGGTTAACCCTTGGGAACTTATGAGAACTTCTGACATAGTCTCTTTTTTTTTTTTTTTTTTTTGCCTCTTTCACTTGGTCTGCAGTCTGATTCACTCCTTTGCTTTCCTCCAATATACTGACCCTTGGGACTTGAGTATTGCTGGTCTGCTTTGGGCCCCCAGACTCTTTGCCTGCTGGTTTCTGAGCTTTCCCTAGTCGCAGTCTGGTTTTAGGCAGAAAATGTACCTCCATTTGCAATCAACCCTTTTGCAGCTGTGCCTTACGCTTCTTACTGTGTTTTTACCAATTCATCTGGAACAAACTAGAAAAGGAACAACCATTAAGTAGAAATGAAACCATTTGAAGGCTCACCAAACAAACAAAAACAGTGCTAGTCATGGGAGTACCGTTTCCCAGCCTGTGACTCTGGAGCTGACTGGTAGCTTCTTGTTGTTGCCTCTGGCCAGATTTCTGATTGTAGCCTATGTAGCAAAATTATTTTAGGGCTAGATGGCTCCTTTAAAGCTAATATAGTCCAACCTCCATCTCTGGATGAAGAAACAGAGGCTCATAGTCAGTCGGACTGCAGTTAGTAAATTTAAAAGTCAGGAGTAGAATTCTGGTCTCTCTGTGACTGTTACTTCCATTACCCCATGGTCTCTGTGTGAAAAGTAAGTCATCTTTCCCAGCCGACTTGGCCTTTTTCTGCTATCCGTGCCTTTTCATTTACCTCCTTGGTTCTTCTTTCTGCAGGCAGTTCTGATGTAAGATACGATGCACCTTTCCATCTTTGGAACCTCACTATATAACCTTATTTCTACATGTTCTATACTTTCCTGGGAAGGGGAAGTAGAAAAGGGAAGAGGTTAATGTTCTTTCTGGAATGTCCATCCACAATGTAGTGATTCTATTGGAGAGGTGAACAAGACTCCTGTAATCAGAAGGGACAGCTGTTGGATCTGGATAAGAAATTAGAAATCTTGAAGCTTGTGAATGTGCAGTAGATGTTATTTAATGCTCATTGTAAATTCAGATTTTGGGCTTCTTTATACTTAAAGGAGGCTTTGAATTTTAAGGCTAAAATAGAATCGTGCAACTTCTTTGGAGTGTTTCTAAGCAAATTATTTTTTATTTTGCTGGAAACTTTTATTGACGTTTAAACAAAAAAAAAAAAAACAAATCTTAAAATATGTACCACCACTGGCCTATGTTAAGCTAAATATCAAAGTATAAATATTCTAAGACTAAGTATCATAACTGAATAAATTAATTCACCATCGAGGTAGATCTGTTTGACCTAGGAATAGATATGCAATCTAAAAGGAGTATTTTTTTTGACTTTTGATTACTTACTTGAAAAGGTGTTTGGGAGCATTGCCAAGTAGTTTTTTAAAACAACTGTTATCTTAAGCCTGTCTCCACACAGCCATCTGTTATGCAATATTGAGGTAAGGCCAAACCACAAATGATGGTGTGATTTCTGCTTTACATACTTTCTTTTGATGTAATTGAAATTATTTCCCACTTGTTTAGGAATGTGAAGTCTGGAATCAGCCCTTCTTTTGAAACATATTTTAAAGACAAGGTGTCATGATATCCAGGACAAAAAAAAAATCTTACTAATTCGTAGCCTTCTTTCTTGAGGATGTACCTAAATCCATTAAACACCTAGATTAAACATTTTAAATGAGGGCTGTGCAAGTGTTTATACCAACAAGTTCATATTTTCACACCCTGAGTCATTCTTGCTCTAGTTTTTTTCTTCTTATTTTAGTTTTTCTTCCAAATATATATATACACACATATATATGCGTGTGTATATATATATATATTGCTTTATTGCCAATGTCTACCTTCAGATATGCCTCCTCTAGATTTAGCTTGCTTAGGGCTTGTCATGTCTGACATTAGTTTTCTGACCCACATTCTCCTTTTCTTTGTCAAAAATGACTTCTATGTCTATCCTAAGAAATTGGATAGTTAAAAATTATGAAAGTGCTTCTTTTCTCTGCTTAAAAGCCCTTGGGTCACTGGAATTTCTTTAAAGTCCCAATCATAAAACTCAACTATGTTATACCCCTAAACACTTACTAAACTCACAGCTACACATCTTTTCTTACTTTTAAGTTAAGGTCAGGAGGGGACAAACTGCCAAGAACATGAGTATATAAGAAAAGACACAAGCATCCCCAGTCTGTGTAAACCAGGAGAAGTCTGTGGTACAGGTGTCTTCCTTGCTCTTGACAGAGTGACTCAGAATATAGGAGTGTGCTGTCAAATGATTTATTGGGGTTACAATTAGAATACCTAAAACTAGCCCCTCCACGAGCCAGGATGACATGTGGAACTTCATTAAATTATCTAAGTGTATTCCTTGTTTTAGAATTCAGTGAATGAAAGAGAGTTTCTTTCCTTGGCATGCTGGCTTCAACAATATTTGTCCTGTCCTTACTGCACAGTCAGTCTACATGAAACAGAGTCAGGCCTCAATTTCTTTTCTGATCAATTCAACCTGGTGCGTGGAAGCAAATGTCCCAACCAAAAATATAAATTTAAGAAGTACATATTTAATTGTAATGTCCTCTGAAGAAAGAAATTTCTTTCACCAGCCTCTCCAGGCCAACTGGCCAAAAGGATCTCTCAGATAGGGACCCTGATCACAACTAGGACTTGGGGTCTGTGAGGACATAATTTACTCAGATTTACCTAAATTATCGTCCCCACCAATGTGCAACATCCAAAGACTTAGAAAATGTAAAAAAGAGGGGGTATCTTAATTCACTGCATTTAATTTATCAAAGCAAATATTAATTGGTAGTAAACAAGTTACGGGCAATGTTTTATTTCGTTTTTTCCATCAGTACTTTGAAAACTCTGAGTGTAAATTCTCCATTCAGATGGGTCAGAAATTTAGACATGTTTCCTTCTAAGAGCAATGTTGGTGCCTTCTGTTTTTGTGCATAACTATGCATGGTATTTCCTATTTCAGCCATATTTTCAGAAGACAGAAACACCACGGAGCCTGTTCATAAGGTTAAAAATATCCCATCCATTTTCAACACTCCAGAGCCAACAACAATGCAAGAACCTTTGGTGGGCAGCCAAAAGAGAAAAGCAAGGAAAACCAAGATTACACACCTTGTCAGGACAGCAGATGGCCGGGTATCACCAGCAGGAGGTACTTTGGGTAAGAAGAGAGAGCTTTAGACCAGAGGCGTCCAATTTTTTGGCTTCCCTGGACCACATTGGAAGAAGGATTATCTTGGGCCACAAATAAAATACACTAACAATAGCCAATGAGCTACACAAACAAACAAACAAAAAACAGGTCAGGCGCAGTGGCTCACGCCTGTAATCCCAACACTTTGGGAGGCCGAGGCGGGTGGATCACAAGGTCAGGACATCGAGACTATACTAGCTAACACGGTGAAACCCTATCTCTACTAAAAATACGAAAAATTAGCTGGGCATGGTGACGTGCACCTGTAGTCCCAGCTACTCGGGAGGCTGAGGCAGGAGAATGGTGTGAACCTGTGGTCGGAGGTTACAGTGAGCTGAGATCGCACCACTGCACTCCAGCCTGGGCGACAGAGTGAGACTCTGTCTCAAAACAACAACAACAACAACAACAACAACAAAAACTTGAAAAAATCTCAGAATGTTTTAAGAAAGTTTACAAATTTGTGTTGGGCTGCATTCAAAGCTGTCCCAGGCCACATGCAGCCTTCAGGCCATGGGTTGGACAAGCCTGCTTTAGATAGAGATAACCAGAGCAAGCAGGGGATCACCATGTCAGCAAATGACTGTAAGCAACTGTGGTTCCTGCTGAAAAATGAGTCTATTCTGCACCTTTCTACAGACCTCCAAACATGTTTTATTCCATGTTTAAAATCATAGCTAGTTTTCCAAGAGCATATCTGAATTCCTAGAAAAGAAAGGTAGCTTTTAGGACTGTCATCTTCCCTTTATCTTTCTCAATGTGCACAAAGCAGTCTTAATTCCAGGAGATCCTAGACTTTTAAAGATACTAGATGAATCAGTATTTCACCATGATCTGCTATTCGGGTCACTACAAGCCAGATTACCAGGCATTCAAACCAGTAGATTAAGTTTAAGATGCATCCAACATCCACTTCCTATATAACTGGTTCAGACCATGCAGGGAGCCTGAGAATGCTTCTGGATTTCTTGAGTTTTCTGATTTAATTCAACCAACTGGTGAATTTCTCCATTCTCAATCATGGCCTGTGGTCTGTTGCTGTTCCTGGTAGCATCTTTGGCAGTAGAATGACATGACCTGAGGAACCTAAGGTAAGGGGTGTGGCCAATGAATGATACTGAGACCCCCCCCCCAGCCCCAAAATCTTGGAGTGCTATACGAGCTAGGTACTAGTGGCCTTGGCTGTTGCCTTTCTGCCTCTCAGTACTTCCAGTTTTATTTTATGTGATTTGGGTTAATCTAGGTGTTAATAGGGGTGAACTGTTTGCTTAGAGGACAGTTCATGAATCCTATGTACTTTTTTGTGTTTTGAATATACAGATTGTTAGAAACAGAGTAGATTAAAGGCCCTGATTTTGCCCTGTCATATAAGAGGAAAAAATCAAAGAGGTGGAATTTTTTGTTTGAGTACATTCAATACAATAGAAGTAGAATGAGGACTAAAAACTAGATGTCTTGATGTTTAGCCCAGCAGGCCCCTCCCTCCTTTTCTGTCCAATGTGAGTTCTGTTTTGTGACTTTCATTTTGTAGATTGTTATATCCTCATTTGTTTCACTTGGAGGAGGAGTGAAAAAATATGAGAAACACTCCCGTTTACATAGAAAAGTACCATACCACTTTTGTGTCCTAACAGATAATGTTTAAAGCTTTTATCGGTCATTTTCTATATTTACAATATTTTTAAACTATGATAAAAATTCCCCTTCTCTATAATGGCTACATAATAAAGAGTATACTCATTTGTAGCAGGCATCCTTGCACAACATTTCATCCACTTCTTTGTAAATACCAGAGGGTTTTGTCTTCTCTCCAGTAGATCTTTAAGCAAAATAACAACTTGGGCTCTCATTAGAACTGGTTAATGTGATGTATAGGCCATCCTAAGTGTCGGTATCACAGCATACCCAATGTCCAGGTTGCCATAGTAGGGCATGCTACAGGTTCATGAGAAATGTTTAGTCAGTTGGGTTTTTAAGGGCTCTTTTACAGCATCTACAGGCCCCTCTACAGAAGTCCCTTGGGTTTTATTTTAGCCGAGGCTCATTTTTCCTTCTCACTCCAAGGCTGACCCATTCTTTGACCTCAGATAAAACACAGCTTCTCTTCAGCTCAGCCTCAGGGCACAGTGCCGTCCATAGTTGCAATTGAGCTTAATAAAAGAGCTTTGTTACCGAGGAGAAGAGATTCTGTAAAAGCCTTAATATTCGATGGATAGCAAAAGTGAACAGTAGAGAACGTTAGCTCTTTTCACGTTGACCGGCATAGCGTTTTCTGTGTCTCTTCTCTGGAGAGAACAGAGTGATCCTCTCATGATGGATTTCTCTTTTGTTACAGATGACAAACCAAAGGAACAACTGCAGAGGAGTCTCCCTAAAGCAACTGAGACAGACTGCAATGACGAATCCTCACATAACACCGAGGTCGAGGAGACGCGGAGCAGTACTCCAGAAATGCCTGCCGTGTCTGCGTTCTTTAGCCTTGCTGCACTGGCTGAAGTGGCAGCCATGGAAAATGTGCACAGGTTAGTCGTGGAACATGGAAGGAGAAAGCAACATGGAAACCAGATCAACCTCTTTGATGTGGTTTGTGACATTTTTTACAGGGCATTGGGGTTCAAACTTGGTTCAAGAGCACTACTGGTTATATGAGTATTACCAAAGTATATATGCTAATTAGCAGTGTGGGAAAGTACCAGGGAATATAGTCTGCCAAGTATTTTATTTTGAATATATTATCCTGTGGCTAAACTTCATTTCCATAAAAAACCTGAGAGCAGGGAAGCAGTATTATCTGACCAGTGAGCTTTGGAGTCTCATTGCAGACTGAGGTTTGAGTAATAGCTCCATCACCTGCAAACCAAAAGATCTTGACCAAGATTATTAACCTCTCTATGCTTGTTTTTTTCCTCTAAAAAAGCAGGGGCAGGTGGCACACATTTCATAGAGATGCTGTGTGGGGTAACTCAAGCATCCCAGTGCTGGTGTGTGGAACGCTCCTTATTGGTGATGGTGTTGGTGCCATCACCAGCCATCAGAAGACAGTGCAGTTCAGGGGAAAGAGCATCTTGGGATCTGACTCATGGCAGCCAGAGGCCTGGATTTTTCTTCAACTCTTCTGTGATTTCCTACAAAGTAACTTTTTTCTCTGGACTTTAGTTTCTCACTTTACATTGAGCATAATGATATCCCCAAAGAATTACGAAGTTGTAAGCATCAGACAAGATCATAGATGTGAAAACCTTTTGAACTCAGTGAAGCCCCACAGAAAGTATATTAAGTTCTAAGTGTATAATTGGGTATTCTGCTACTTAATGGATCCTTTGGGAAGGCAAAAAAGCCTATTGTAAATTCAGGTATTTTATATTCCTATTCAAAGTGGATTACCCATGGATGAGCTGCTTTCTTAGACTTTCAGTCTTCATTACAAAAGAGCTTGCAACCCAGTGCAGCTGGTGTAGCCAGCTGTAGGCCCCACGCTCCTTTTTCACATCCAGATAAACCTGGAGTCCCTGACGTGAGCTTGGTTTGCTTCTTACTATTTATCTGTCATATTACAGTTTGAGTACTTCCTCGCAAATAGCCTCTAGATATTTCCAAGAAGTCAAATTCCTTTTTATGTGTACACTGCAAGTTCCTAATAGCAAGTGAATGCTGACAGACATTGTTAAAATACACTAAGGTCTCTGAGGGAGACAATGCACAGATACTTCTCCACTCATGGAGTTGTGCAGTCAAGAATAGAGGACAGGCCAGGCTTGGTGGCTCACGCCTGTAAATTCCAGCACTTTAGGACGCCGTGGCGGGCGGATCACCTGAGGTCAGGAGTTCAAGACCAGCCTGACCAACATGGAGAAACCCCATCTCTACTAAAAATACGAAACAATTAGCCAGGCGTGGTGGTGCATGCCTGTAATCCCAGCTACTTGGGAGGCTGAGGCAGAATTGCTTGAACCTGGGAGGCAGAGGTTGTGGTGAGCCAAGATCATGCCATTGCACTCCAGCCTGGGCAAAAAGAGCAAAACACCTGTCTAAAAAAAAGAAAAAAAAAAAAATAGAGGACAAACACATACACATTCAGTGAGAACTTAAAATATCTGCCTGAATGTTATTAAGTGTCTCTGTGAATTGTGGAAATAAGAGGGAATCTTTAAGAATTGAGAGGGGGATAATAATTCAGGGGTGGGAAAAGGCTACCACATAAGCATCTTGGCTGCTGCCTGCATTCTAAACATGGTCACATTTGCTCTGTTAACCAGCCCTCCATGTTTCCCAATTTGCATTAGCAGAAAGCCACAGCAAACCCTTCCAATCTCATTGTCCCCACCCTCCACACTCTCTACCCTGCAGTTATGTGGAATCACTTACCCCTTTCCAGAGATGCCAAGCTCTTGCCTTGTACATCCTCTGATCAAGTCAACTGCTCTCCTCCTCCCCACCCTAGTCCCCGGTCCTCTTCTCTCAGTCCTCCTGATGCCCTAGGCTGTGTGTTTCTTGTTGCTCCTGTGTGCTGTACTCACACCTCTCTCAGACCACATTGGGATGTATTGATTTGTCGATGCTTCTGTCTACTTTCAGTATGTTTTGAAAGCAAAACAGTGGTTTTATTCTCTGTGTTACCAGCTTGCTGAGTTCCTGTTACAACAATTGATAAGTGAATAAATGAGTGGGCGAATGAATAAATGAGGTAGTCTCTGAAGTATGACTGCCTAAGTTAGATAGCAGGTATAGAAAAATAATGTGAGTAAAGGTTCTTTCTATTTTTTTTAACCTTCCATTAGAAAGAACAGTAATGATTACTAGAATTTTACCATCAACCTAATAAATGGTTAGCGTTCTTAATAGCTAGAAGGACAGATCACCCTGGAGAGTCTTAGCTGTAACTTGAGCCCTTACCTGTTAAAGCAGATCTACCCACCAGGCTTCTACCTGTAGGCTTACTGTAATTGAACCTGGGTTGCATACCAATGAATTAAGCATTACTTCAGCATCAACTCAGTTCATAGTTTAAAGGGTGGCCCTCGGAGTTAGGGGTGGAAATATATTACCTGCACCCATGCCGTGAAAAAATCTAACATTAGGTTCAGAAACCTAACTTAGACAGTGTTACAAAATGCACAAAATAGAGAATTGGAGCAAACCTTTGTGAAGAGACCAGTTTATTTACTAGAAGTTAAATTAGCCCTCCCAAGTGGGCCTTTTTATTCCCATTTTAATGACTGTTAATTAACTTGCCAAGAGCACACAGCCAATTTGTGCCCAAGTCAAGATTTGAACTCCATATCTTGCGTACTGCCAAAGGAAACCTTCAGTCATGTCAGAGAAAATCGTGAAGAATCTCACCTGACCCTTCCTCTGGGAGCTGGAATCATCAGTTGCAGCACATCGTCCTGTCCCACTGTAATTCTGACTTCTTTCCTTTTTCCATTGATTTAGCTGGGCTTTCACCCCAATTTCTCTCTCCTTCTTACCATCTTTTTTTACATTGCACTTTTCATCTTTTACTTTTGTTTCTTTTCCTTTTTTAATACTTATTAAAATTCTTTTGGATCTTTTAATATCTTAAAAGTAAAAAGTAGCATTTTAATTTCATCTTTCTTGAACAAAGAGCTGAACATATTGAACAGGTGGTATCTATAACATCCACATGTGAATAGCTTAATCCAGAGGTTTGATTCTAAAATGTTTTGCTTTGCTAAAATCCTAAATATCTTGGGCTATTAAGTGATCATTTCATTCTGAAACCCCCAAATGTTGTCATTTGTCTACATTATTTTTCTTTTCTGTGCATCAAGAGAAACTTGAGTATAGTTATAGAGCACATATAAGCTAAATCTTGAAATAGCTCCTTTTGTTGTGTACTCTAAAGAAGATACGATATTGAAAGGTCAACCCAATGAAAACATTGGTGATACATCACATATTTTCAGTGCAGTGTTGTGCACTACAGACCATTGTAGGTTACAGAGCAGCGAGTGTGCATTTTCTAGGATTGGTAGGCCTGTTGGAAAATGTCAAGGAAGTGCCCAGTCCTCTCTTTTTAGAATGAGAAGCTCTGTAGAAATTACCAAGAATTTTGGACAGTTTTCTCATAACCATGAAGTAAATTGTATTTTTACTACTAATTATACAAAAGCTGAATGAAAAATCAGCTATGTTTGGCATAGGTTCTATCCAAATGATGGAAATTTCCATGAATTTTCTAGTCCTGTCTGGAGTTCTCCCTCCATGTATGTTGATTTTGGCCCAACTAGGGTAGATTTTGTTAAAATCTAAAATCCAGCATCAGTACTTGTTTTCTTCCTCTAAACACTCTCTGTCCATGTGCATGTGAGTTCAGAGAGTTTTATTGTTTATTGTTTCTTCATTACGTTTTTTTTTTTTTGGAGTCACAGTCCAGCTCTGTTTCTCTTCCAGACTCATTGCTTTTATTATCACTAAATTACCTGAAGGTTACCAATTACTATAGGAGAACTTTCCCTTCAGGCAAGTCAAGAAAAGGAATGTGTCATTTTTAATATCAATGGATCAACAGGGAAGTTATTGTCCCAGAACCCCAGTCCTTGATCGCAATTTTCCCACTTCTTAAAGAGTTGCCCCAAATCTGTTGGTACTTAAAATATCATCTCTTCCAAATGGAAGTGGTTAGTTGTTTGAGGTCAGAGGGTATGCTGTTGAGTTGTATGAGGGGAATTCAGATATGAAATCTTGGGAAGGGTGACAGAATGGGAAGGAGGAAGGGGAAAAAAAATAAGGAAAGGGACAGAAAAGAAAAAACTCCAAAGCAAAAACAGTTTTCATCAAATGACGTACGTAACAGCAGAAACTGTTAAACAAGATATTGGAACATATCTGTTATTCATTGTCCTCTCCTGTCTCTAATAACATATGCTGAATAAGTGACTGTTTTCTTTTATTTTACAGAGGTCAGAGGTCAACTCCGCTCACCCATGATGGACAGCCAAAAGAAATGCCACAGGCTCCTGTACTTATTTCCTGCGCTGACCAGTGAAGCGCCCTTTCATTGTAAAACATTGTGCTTTACCTACTATCCTAGCCTTGTCTTTACCGAGGGATGCTAGTGAGTCCAAGTGGTGGAAAATATAGACTGCAAACAAGTGCTTGTTGCCCCACATGGCCCAGATTCACTTGAAGCAGAAGTTAGCATCCTGGGCCACTTTGTTCTCTCACAACCCAGAATATTTGAGGGTAAGGTTCTCTGTCTGATATTGAGCAGAAACAGAATGGTCCTGGAGCTTTGCTTTCTATTGAAGGCTTTTGACGGTAATAGGTGGTAACTTGGTAAAAGGCTGCCTTTACTGTAGCTCATCCAGCATCTCTTTTACCAACCAGAGAGTGTGAAACTAGTTTCATATATTACCTAGTTATTCTTTCAAAACAAAACAAAACAAAAAAAACAAAAACTGACGCACTGCACTAGTTATTATTAGATATTCTTAGTCTTTTTTGTACATGGAGATTTAAGTTCTAAGATGGTTTATATAATAGGTTATACCTACATTTATATTGTAGAATAAATATTAAAAAGCCTGTTCCAGAGACTCCCAAGCAGCCTGGGCAGGCAGATGTACCATTGTTAGTGGTGTATGCTCGGCCTCGTGGTCCATATATTCTGCACTTTTATATTTGCCACCAGAATGGTAGTTTGCTGGCAAAAAAAAAAAAAAAAAGAGAGAGAGAGAGAAAATTACAACTCTTACAATCTGAATTTTTTTCTTAGCCTTGAGTGACCAAGAAGAATTTGCTTGAGGCAAATTGTGGCAAATTATTTTCCCAGACAGGGGAAGAGTCCTGCAGATTACAGATTACTGATGTTTTCATGCCTTGAGGATTCTTTTATTTTTACACAGGGGTCTAGGTGACCAATGGATTGTTCCTACAAACAAAAAAAAAGACAAAAATATTATTCAGAAGTGACCTTAGTATTACTTCACTATTCTAAACACATTGAAGACACTTACTTCATGTGGACTTGGAACTACAGACCTTTTACATCCATCACAGATTGACTGGACGGGTTGCAATTGCTATGCACAGCCTAATTGGCACTGCAGGTTTTTAGAGCCATTTTGAGTCTGTGTTGTGTAGGAGGTATTGAGTCAATGATGAGGGAGGTATGCCTGGCCAGAGTGGGGCTCTCAGTCATAGATCCACCTGCAAGTCTCTGTTTCCTTTTTGTGTTTTGTTGCTTTTGAACATAAAACCAACGATACATATGCCAGCGCCAAGTGGATTAACTGGCTTAGAACATTCAACATATTGACTTAACCACCTGATGTTCACAGTGTCTTGTTTCCTAGCAACAGATGCAAAGTGATAAATCAAAATTAGTCTGAGGCTACAGATTTTACAGGGTATTTGTTCTATAGCACAAAGTATTTCCCCACTCTTGCGTCACAGCACAAACTACCAAATTTTAATTATTGGATTCCAGCAATAATTTTTAATGGTTTTCATACTGGCGGATTTTTGACAGTGCTAGTTCGAGTTTGAAGCTTTTGAATTAGATCTCTAAATGGTGACAGTTTACATGGTTTTATCTAGCTTTCTTATTTATACTTGACTGAATTGTAATGATTTTTTTTCTAATTGTAATTTGACTTAATAGCCATACAAAAAATGACTCTATTCATACTAGGTTTAGCTTCTCATGGTTGTAGATATTACTTCAGTTCCGGTGCTGGAACATATGTACAACATACTAACAGGATTGAAACAAAATATAGAGGTTTTTCTTCTTTTTTTTTTTTTCCAAAGCAGGTAAAGAGGGTAGCAAAGCATCGGAATGATTACTCAAAAATGGATATTCCTGGTGGGGATGGAGGAAGAAGGAATTAGTAAAAGGTTAATCAGAAGTTACAGCTTAACTGCATTCATGTAGGAATAAATCAAGTGAGCAGTTCCAGACTTTAGCATAATATTTTTACTATGATACTGTTTTATTAATATTTTCTAAATTTCAAAACAAAAAGTGAATGTTGGAAATTGCTGGGTCCCGATGTTGGTGGCTGTTGGAGTTTTGGACCACTCGCTAGCAGTGATTTGAAGATTATAATTAGCTAAAATCCAAAACAAAAAACCAACAACAAAAATTGTATGGTGCAGAACATGCACCTTGACAATGGTACTAACTTGTTATTCTATAGAACACGTTAGAATAGATCTATTTTTGCCAGAGCACCCTCCTTCAGTCCTCCAATTACATTTCACTAGAGTTCCTTAAGAGACTGCTGTATATTCATGGGACCTTTTTTAAAAAAAAAAAGCAAAACAAAAGATTACTTTTTTTCTATGTGATTAATATCTTACTTGATCTGCTTTTCCTAAACTTCAGTGGCTTTTCCCTTAGGCAGGGTTGGGGGTGGGAGGGCAACTTACTGGAGATGACTGTTTTCAGATACTTTAAAACAAACCTTTTGTAGAAATGCTTAATTTTAAGCGGTTAGGCACTGAGAGTAGCAGAAATCCTGCAAAGCTTTATAGCTCCTTAGACTCACCTTGTCGATTCTCTAAGTCTTGATTTCAGTAATTGTGCTTCTCGTGCCCTGAATCTGCTGGAGAGGAGTGTTGTTATTTTCTGGTAACAACATTTGTTAGCACAAATATTTCAGACCAATATGTAGTGCTCTCCTCCCCACCTCTTGTTATCATTTTCATTTCATTTCTCTCGTTCTTTTTTATTTTGGAAAATCATATTGCTATAGTGTGTACTTTAATCTGCCAGCAGATACCATCTACACTAACATTTGTCCCACAGCATCCTCAAGAGAAAAAGTTGTTGCACCTTATATGTATCTCAAGCAAACCAAAATATGATGCTCTTCTGCTTTCTTTTATTCTAAATTGTTGTATCATATCTTTCTGAAACCATTCTGAATTTAGTTGAAATTATCAATATTTATGCTTTTAACCTTAATTTCTGGATTCAAGCCTGTATATAAATCTTTTGAAAAAAAAAAAAATTGTCCTAGCCCTTCTCTGCGATGCTGGAAGTAGAAGATTTCGTCTCAGATGGAGACGCAGTACTGTTCCAGTTTTCTTTAGCCTTTTATTTATTTAGTTATTCTGGGTATTTCCTATGTAATTTTGAAGTGTGTAGAGTATATTATAGTAACTGAAGCTGCAGCTCTAAGAAGCTGAGTGAAAGAAAAAATACTGTAAGACATCCTGAAAGTTTTTATTTGTTTGGGTACTGTATATGAGATCAGGAAAAAGAAAAATGTCCCACAGCCACATTGGAAATACAGGTTCCTGTCCCCAAATTAGGTTAGTTCCCAGATTTTAGATCAAAACTGTTAATTCATTAAAACCCCTTTTAAAAGATAAATTCTACTGTTGTAATTCCGATAGTCATTTTCCCCACAAATATCAGAAATGTATTTATTTAATTCTGTCAGATGAGCTTTCTTCCGATGCCATGTCCCAAAGCATGTTAAAATAATTCCAACGTTAGCAGTGTGATTATACTCCCTGCCACCAAAATTGCTGGAGAAACAAAATAATGATGGAACACTATGAACAAAAAGGAGCATCTGAACTGGTCTGGTTATTTAGAATCCAATGTGTTCAAATCCTTTTGTTTTCTTATTAAGTCAGATGCTACTGTAAGTCAGATAAAATTTTTGTTTGCACTCTGCAGTCTTTGGCTCAATGTATGGAAATGTTTGCACCTATGTAAAGTCTCAAGCTAATTACAAATTGCTACAGAACAGGAGTAAGCTGAAAACTGAATGCCATGTTTTGTTTATAAGGTGGGGAGGGGAGGGGAAATACCAAAAAGCTCTGTTCCAAGTTTGGCATTTGACATTAATGTGAAGCAGTGGGACCATGCTGCCTGCTAAACTACTGTATGAATTGTAAGTGTTCTGAAGACGAGCAGCTGGAGGCTGGAGGATGGCATTCCACACAGCAAAGGAGAAGCACCACCACTTCGTCTGGGAAAAGGAAGGAGATCGTGGGAGGCCTGGATCCATCATTTGTAAAGGGGATGTTGCGGGGTGTGATGCTGTTGAGGAGATTCACTTTCAATTGCACTGCTCCACAGAGCCCTCATGTAAGGCCAATCCTAATGGGCTACCTCGGCTTTAAAAGTTCATTTGAGTAAGTCCTGTTTCAAAAGTTTGTCTTTTTTTGCTTCTACCTTCAGTGCCACTATTTTCCACTGCAGTGTTTTGACTTCACAAACCGCCTCCTCCAGAGAGAACAATGTATTGCTGAAAATGGGCAGTAGAAGCAAATGTGATTGTTACATTTGACCTATAAAGTATTCAGAGTGACTGCTAGGTAGAAATTAAAACTTAGCTTTCCCAAATAGCTCCTTATTTTGCACCTTATAAAAAGTATACTAATTGTTAATTAGATGTTGCTTTTGTTTATACAAGCATTCCCAAAGAACTAGATTTGGATTTTGTTTTGAGTTTTGGATTTTTAAAAATTATCTGATTTAGATTGACTAACAGCATACTTAACAATTTGAAAAGAAGCTGTTGTTCAGTTCATCTTACCAGATGTGTCTGGCGAAGTATTCAGGGTTTGATGGACTGCTTTACTTTCGTTTGGAAGTGATAGCTAAGTTTATTATACTCTATATTAAACAACTTTGTTCATTTCACTGAGGACCTTATCTTCCTTATATTTCAGAACAAAGAAGCAACATGCATGAATAAAAAGGCAAATGTATTTGACTTCCTCATAATCCCCATCTATATGTGCTACCCTTTCCTTCAAATATATAAATGTGCATCTTTTTTAAAAAACAAAACACAGAGGTTCCTCTTCTGGCCAAATTTGATCTATGGTGGTATGATTTATACTGTTAAATTGAGAGAGGAAACCTTGTGGTTGAAAATCTGTGGCCGCTGTTTTCTTTTGCAATCAGCGGTCAAAACTGATCATGCCCTTAAATCGATTTTTATGCACAGAACTGGTTATTGTGAACATTACTACTCCCTCCAAAGATTTCCTGATAACTGGGGCCAGAGCTGGTTACTGAGTAACAAGGATCTAATTCAATGCCTCAAAACTCTTCCACCCACAATGCAAATCTTACCTCACAAGCTCTAACCTAAATCATAGAGACATGCATGTTCATGCATTAACACTGATTTCGCTCTGTGGCCCACCAGATGGGTGGGCTCACATCCCCTGACTCCTCACATGAGTGCCTCAGCTCTAAGAGCCGTGGATCGGGGGGTAGGGAAGGTTTGCCATCTGGAGCTCAGCAACTGGCTCAGCAACGTTTTTTCCATTTCATTAGCACTAAACAAGTCTCTTGCTCTCAGGAATTTGTCAGAAAAAGAATAAAATCACCTGAGACTCCACATACCAGATTATAAACTCTTCTCATAGGTTTGAATTGCTTACTCACATGTCATAAATTAACCACAGCTTCATTTGACCACCAGGTCTAAAGTCTGTTGACAGTTTCAGCATGACTGAATCGCTCATTTTTTTTTTTTTTTTTTTTTTTT
>NW_016805008.1:1060689-1100319 GCF_001698545.2 Rhinopithecus bieti
ATATCAAATTAGGTATAAGATTTTGCTTTCAGAAATTGGCTTGGTTCTCTTTAGAGTTGGTGTAAACATGCCATGTAATAAATGATTTCCACTTAATGGTACAACAGAATTATTGCTTTCTTAGATGTATGTGTAGTAAAAGTCAATATACACATTTATATAATTTCTTTCTTCAAAATCTTATACCTAATTTGATATTTCTAAAAATTGCACATGTAAGTCATGTGTATAACATGCTAAAGTACTTTAACTGTGATCTTAAAACTGAATAAAATATTTAATAAAACTTTGAAATATTTTAAAGATATTATTCAAATATATTTCTTTATGTTCACACTACTGGCCATAGAGTATGTGCCTTTAATGTACCATTTTCACTAAAACAGTAGGAAAAATATTAATAAAAGTAAGATATTTTAACTATTTTAGAACATCGAATGATGTGTCCCCCTAAACTGTGTTTGCCTGTGATTTGCCATTGTCTGGACAGCCTTGGTTGCTTTTTCCAAAAGTGTAGGGTGGTGACCAGCCCAGTAGAAGAGGATATGCTTCGATACGCCACTTGGGATGGACGCTTCTGGGGTGCCCTCCTGGGACAAGTGATCAGAACACACCATCTTTCCCTCAACTAGGACAAAACTGTGGAAGCGATTTCATTAAGAGTGTTAACCTAAGTATAAACTCACACCTCAGATTTGCTGAATACAATGTTTCTAAGTTTTTTTTTTAATCCTTTGGAAACAATACGCATGCATGCACACAGTATAATTTATCAACAAATAGGCTTTGCATTCAGACAGTTCTTCTACCCATGTACCACTGGGTTTTTTTTAACCTCCCTGATTCAGATGTATTGATAGTGATGATACCTCCTCATACCATTGCTGTGGGGAAGGAAAGAGAGTATATATGAAAATACTGTCATAGGGCCTGTAGCATAAATGCCCATTAAATGGTAATTATTGATTGTATTAATTCCAACTCTAAGCATTTTTTAAGTACATTCAAAAGATATGATGAGTATAACTATTCAAGATAAACTTTGATGCTGTAGAGATAAGCTGTTTCAGGAGATTTGATGGTATGGAAAACTCAGAATAGGTAAAAATTTGCACCTGTTAACTCATAACTTATATGTAGCACTATGTAAGATTTTTCTATAAAATTAGCCTGTCTATTGAATTATACGAGATACTCCAGCACACCTCCTTTCCATTGCTGAGAATAAGGCGTGTGTGTGTGTGTGTGTGTGTGTGTGTGTGTGTGTGTGTGAGAGAGAGAGACAAGACAGACAGGGAACATGGGGACCATACCAAAGAGTAAAATTCTGTTAGGAAAAAAGTGATAGGATATACATAAGTGTGGTTTTATGGTCCTATGTGTATTACACAATTGCACCTATCCTTTTGAATAGAACGTAAAACCTATTGCAAGGAAAAACAAAGTGGTTCTAATCAACAGTCAGCTAAAATGAATACTCCATTTCATACATATTTTAAAAGGATTTATACTAAAGATAAAATTATGGATCATACTTTATAACCTTTTTACCTTTTTGAAATTATAGGAATTTTCAAATACAGTATATGCAAAAGTAGAGAGGTATTTTGAACTCCATATACACATAATCTAGCTTCAACAAATAACATTTTCCAACCTTCTTTTATCTGTGTCTGTTTTTTCCTCCACCTCTGTTTTTTCCCTTTTACCTACACCAGAAGATAGGCATATCCCAGAAATATTTCATCTGAGAAAATTATCAGAGAAGCCTTTAAAAGTGAATCTTTTGGTATGCACAGATTTTAATTTTTTAAATATTTTCTCCTCATGATTCCAAAAATGTTGTCTAAAGCATAAAGGAACCCATGAACCCAGATTACAGAAGTGCTGAAGTGAAAGTCATCTGGAATTAGAAGACACTGTTTGGATTTGCTCTCTCTGTATTTACCCTTTTTTTGATCCACGGTGTCCAGAGAGACTTTTACCTTACTTCATCAAAGAGAGCCCTTCTCTATGGTGACTTTTTTTTAGGGGTTGGGTGGGGAGGGTTGTTTATGATTCTTTTTTCCCCAGATGACCTAATGACTCGAAAGGCCCAAAGGCTAAAACTTAGATTTGTGTCAACTGTATGTCCTTACACTTTTCCCTCCACACTATTCCCACTGCATTGTTTTTCTCCCCTAGACTTACAAGAGAAAAATCTGTTGGAGGGGTAGAGAGAATATTTTAGATGAGCCCTGGAAGGCAAGTTGCCAAAGGTTTTAAAATCTGAAATGCTAGGTCAATTGGCCCAAAATTAAAGCATGAAATGAAATCTCTTTCTGGAAGAGATAAAATGATAGTTTGGCTCACCCCACTTGGAGATTCCTTACCCTTTGGAATTTTACAAAAGGTCATTTTGTTGCAGGGTTGTATATAGGAGAGTCAGAAGAGAAGAATGTGAGGATTGAAAGTCTCTTAAGGATGATAGAGGATGAAAGGGGGAAAGGGGAAGTTTATATAAAATAGGTTGTGGATATCTTATGTTTAGAAGTTAGAATGGTTTTAAAGCCAGCATGAAAATATGTCCAAGAAATACAGTCAAGTACAATGATTTGTTCCTGATCTTTTCTACTGTTGGGCATCATTATCTATGGTGCTTATAAAAGGCCAATTAAACTTCAGATAAAATTTATATCCTCCAGAAATCAACATATGAGGCCCTGAAAAAATATGTACAAGCAATATAAATATAATAGATACAAAAACAGGTAATGATTTACCATATGCTTTGAAGCATTTATTCAAATATATTTAATAGAAAAGCTAAATTTGTAGAATAAAAAAATTTCTTCCAGGTCAAGATACATAATCCTTGAGATAAATACTGGAAAAATTTAGACATTGTTTTATAAAATTTAATATTTTCTATTTTCCCATACCATATATCTTGGCTTGGGTATTTGGTAGTGTGTTAAAAATAAAAGCAATATTCTGCACATGAATCCTCGAATACCTTAAACCTTTTAATACATAGGATATGAAGTATTTAACACGTGAATGCTAGCCTCACCTGCATTAAAACCTGTATTGTATGTCAATCAAAATCAAAACTGTATTGTTAGAATAAAATTGCTTACAAACGGTTCTTCATTCCATTACTCTGTGTCAAAGCCCGTGAAAAATTATTTCATCTCCCATGCTTTGACTTCAGAAGTTTTCTGTTGCTCACAGCTCATATCGTGCACCCATAACAATAATCCATTCAGCAAATCTGCATAGGATGTCTATTCTGTGCAAGTACCAAGAAGACAGTCTAGCAGGGGTTAGAGACAGTCTGTTGAAATGCAGTACAGATGAAGTTGGGGATCAAAGTCTGTCAGGGGAGATGATGACGTAAGAGCTCATGAGAAACTCGATAATCTGCATTTTGAAGACATTCAGAAAAAAAATGGACGTGTTACTGTTCTTTAAATTTTTATTTTTAAAGCTTTTTCTCACAGAAAAGATCTTAGCGCAAGGAAAAAAGGAACTGCTGAGACAAGGCCACAGAGGTCCAAGACTGACAAATATGGGATCAGAGTCTTTGGGGGAGATCCATCATGCTGTGCACATTTCCTTTCTGAGTGGCTTAGGATAGGGAGCTTCTCACCCTGGCTGGTTCCAGGACTGATGTCACTGTAGGGCTGGATAGTGCACCAGCTACAGCCTTGACATAGCCTAAGAATATTTGGAAACTAAGGTCAGGAAGTACAGCTCAAACATTTGGCCCAGGAAGGAGGTGGTTCTGTCGCCAGACAGTGTGATTCCCCAACTCTTCCTTCTCCCTTTGCCATACCCTTCTTTCTTCACCTTAGTTCTAGCTCTCACATACTGCTGAAATCTAATTTTTTTCCATCGTTGATTTTTTTCTACAGTGATGGCACCCTGCGCCCACCAGAGTTATTTTAGATTTCCCTTTCGTTTTTACTTTTTTCTTCACTGAGAATAGCGGTAAGGCTTTTATGGCTGAGGGAATGACTCAAGAAATCCTTTGCTCTAGGAGGATTCCTGGAACAAAAAGGAGCTGCTATAAAAGGTTCTCATTTTGATGTGTGCTGCCCCACTTCGTTTTGGGTTTAAATTGGGCACGTGAGCCCTTGCTAATCCTTATCCTTAAAAAAGGACTTTACTACAGAAGGCACCCATTCTTACAGGACTCTCCGGGATTACTTTTCCTTTGGGAGTAGGGAAGGTTTCGTTTCTACTTTTTAAACATTCACCTTCGTGTGACCAAATCAAAATCCCCTTTTCTGGGATTGGTAGTTACAGGAATTCTTTCTTCTAACTCTGAAAACATCTTTTAAAAAAGCAAAACCATCTCTCTTAGGTGTGCAAGCTGCACTGTAATTTAGGTATGTATGCAGCAAAGTTTTAGAAATTCAGAGTTTAATTTAAAGTTCATCAGGCACCTGTCTGCGGCCTCTGAAGGTTCAATCAATAAAGTCTGTGTTGCCAAAGGTTTAATTTGAACTTCCTCTCCCCACTTCTCAAAGATCTGACTTTAAGCGAGTTGGTGACATATGGAGCAACATTTCCTAAGCACCTAATGTGTACAGAGGACTGGCTGAGCAACAGGCAGGATGCTTGTCTTCAGACACCTCCACATGCCCACCTGATATGGCACCTAAAATTCTAACCACAGTGCATAGGGGTTGACCCTAATAAGTATGCTACATTCCTCCTTGGGACACTGAAATTGGACTCAGACCAAGATATTTTCTTTTATATATGGACATTTATCCATGTGAATTACCTTTTTGGCTTCCTCTTTCATTCCCCTGCCCACACATCCAATATTCCGTATGTCTTCTTTTATTTTTATTTTTATTTTCCTTTTTTTTTTTTTTTTTTTTTTTTTTTTTTTTTTTTTGAGACAGAGTCTTGCTCTGTCACCAGGCTGGAGTGCAGTGGCGTGATCTCAGTTCACTGCAACCTCCACCTCCTGAGTTCAAGAGATTCTAGCCTCAGCCTCCTGAGTAGCTGGGACTACAGGCACACGCCACCACGCCCAGCTAGTTTTTGTATTTTTAGTAGAAATGGGATTTCACCATGTTGGCCAGGATAGTTTCCATCTCTTGACCTCATGATCCTCCCCGCCTCAGACTCCCAAAAGTGCTGGGATTACAGGCGTGAGCCACTGCGCCCAGCCCATATGTCTCCTTTCAAAACAAATGGTTTTCTGGTCCTGGTGTGCACTTTTCCGAGTTGCCTTTGTGTGACATTCTAGCCTGCCACCGCCACCGCCTGCTCCTCAGCCAAAGTTCTATTTTAGATAGAATCCGTCTCAGCTTTTGAGCCTACTTCAGAGAACAGCAACATCAGTAATTAGTGGTGGCAAGATGAAGCAAGTCGTAAATTAACTGATGAATAATATTTTCCGGAGAATAGCAGGGCTTCACCCACATTCAAAGGGAAGGCAGAACCAACCAAGTGGCAAAATTCCACAGCAGACAGGACGCTGAGAGATACTGCAGTCACTCAGCAGAGACCAGTTTTCCCCCACAGTCCACCTTGCCCTGCTGAGGAGCACTAGCCAGTGTGGTAATTCTCCAGGTTTTGGAACAGAGCCAGAGTTTCCAAGATTCAACTGCTGCAGATGAAGAGCGCCACTCACACTTCCCAGTACCTCATTTTTTGTCCTAGTCAATTTTATTTTGAGTTTAAATCTTTTTCATTTGAATGTTAATAACCTCATATTAGCTTTTCTTAATTGTACCTTCTAAACTTACAATGTACATACACACTTCCGGGTTTGAGCATCAGGCACAAAGGCGATCCATTGTCATGTAAACAATGACCTTGTGTTGCCAGCACACAAAGGCTAAGAAATGGGCACTTGTCCCACCCCTTTGCCTCTGCTTTTTTTTTTTTAATACAGCTTTTTTTTTTTTTAGCACTTGTGTTGCACTAATTACTCCAGATGTTTACACAGAATTATACGTGCTTCAGAGTCACTCAACAGCCTGATCTACCTTTTCCATTTTTGAGAAAATATGGGTTTTAGGCTGGGTGTGGTGGCTCGAGACTATAATTCCAGTGCTTTGGGAGGTTGAGGCTAGAACATCACTGGAGGCTAGGGATTCAAGACCAGCCTGGACAATAAAGCAACACGTCATCTCTACAAAATTTTTTTAAAATTAGGTGTGGTTATATGCGCCTGTAGTTCTGGCTACTTGGGAAATTGAGGCAGGAGGATTGCTTGAGCCCTGGACTTGGAGGCTGCAGTGAGCCACGATCCTGCCACTGCACTCCAGCCTGGGTGACAAAGCAAGATCCTATCTCTAATAAAGAGAAAAAAATTCAAAATAAAGGATATGGGTTTATCCCCTCCGTTGCTCATAAGCTGCTGGTTTTACTGAGCAATTGCTTCTATAAGGTTGTATAAACCTAGCTGTGTTCACTTCTACAGAACCTCCTTTTCTTTATCCATGCCAGATATGTGTGACTCAGTTTGTAAATCATTTGAAGACAGTGTCTCCTCTCAACTTCCTTGCACTTCTTATACCAGAGCTGGAGAACTGTTTCTTAGGTACCATCAGAGGCTGAATGTCTGGCTTCTTCCCAGATCAATAGGTGCACTGTGGCCCTGCAACAAGGCCTCCAGGAAACCAGAGAGAAAGGAACTGCTAGGCAGCTTCACTTCATTTGTACATTCCACTTGGCTATGATTATCAGCCAGAGAATATTCTCCTGAGATGGCTGAGACCAGATCTATTTCAAATGACTTCGAAAGGACAATGCTCTCATCGCATACTTGAGAAAAATTGCCAGCTGCACAGAGGAAGGGAAGCGACATTCTGAAATGTGATAGTGAACCATAACAGTAAAATGGAAAGCAATTTAAATGTATTACTGGACAAAAACCATTAGCCCAATGAACATAAATAACCTGACTGAAGAAGGGCACTGTTCCCAGATAACTTCTTGAGTTTGGAGGAAATTTCTCTCTTACTAGAAAACCATTGAGTGTCATTAGAGTGGTTTGCAACTGAAACATGTTATCAAGGAGTCAGATTTTTCCACTTGTGTAAACAACTCTATTGGAATTACTGTGTGACATTTTTGCAGGCGGGGAAGCCAATAACGACTGATATCACCAGAACCAGGCAATTTTGCTTTGAAAGAAGGGAAGTCAATTCCTGATTGTTTCTCTCAGATTATCCTTAGCAGATGCTGCCAAATACTTATTGACATCACCCACACCATTAACCACTCCGTGAAAGTCTTTGTATTGTTAACTCTGTTTTTATTTAATTCAGCAAAAACTAGAAGACAAATCTCTAGACTCTGGAATGATGCAAAACTCAGAGACCCCAATGCTGCTTTAGGTTGGTGGATCCAAGTAGGTGGAGGTTGTGCATGGAAGATATCATTAGGATTATCCATAGTGCCTCGTCATCATAATTTCTTGCTACATTAGTAATACTCACACTGAAGAAGCTTATTCAGCGTCTCAATAGTCCATTAATTTCAGGGGTTGTTACCCTCCTGCTGAGACTCTGAAGGTGGTGATCAGCAGCCCCTAGTAAATGTGTTCACAACTGAGCCAAAACGCAGTATGTCAGTTTGAGAGGTGAAGCCAGCTAGACTTCCTGGGTAGAGTGGGGACTTGGAGAACTTTTCTGTCTTACAAGGGGATTGTAAAATGCACCAATCAGCGTTCTGTAGCTAGCAAGAGGTTTATAAAATGCACCAATCGGCACTCTGTAAAAACACCAATCAGTGCACTGTAGCTAGCAAGAGGTTTGTAAAATGCACCAATCAGTGCTCTGTAAAATGGACCAATCAGCACTCTGTAAAATGGACCAAATCACCACTCTGTGAAATAGAACAATCAGCGCTCTGCAACATGGACCAATCAGCAGGATTCTAAAAGTAACCAATCACGGGGAGGATTGAGAAAAGGGCATTCTGATAGGACAGAAACAGGACAGGAGAGGGGACAAATAAGGAAATAAAAGCTGGCCACCCCAGCCAGCAGCGGCATCTGGGTGGGTTCCCCTCCACCCTGTGGAAGGTTTGTTCTTCCACCCTTCACAATAAATCTTGCTGCTGCTCACTCTTTGGGTCTGTGCCATCTTTAAGAGCTGTGACACTCCACCAGGTGTGGTGGCTCATGCCTGTACTCCTAGCACTTTGGGAGGCGGAGGTGGGTGGATCATGAGGTCAGGAGATCAAGACTATCCTGGCTAACACAGTGAAACCTCGTCTCTACTGGAAATTCAAAAAATTAGCTGGGTGTGGTGGCGGGCACCTGTAGTCCCAGCTATTCCGGAGGCTGAGGCAGGAGAATGGCGTGAACCTGGGAGGCAGAGCTTGCAGAGAGTCGAGATCACGCCACTGCACTCCAGCCAGGGTGACAGAGGACACTCGTCTCAAAGGAAAAAAACAAAAGCTGTAACACTCACCACAGAGGTCCACGACTCAGCTCTTGAAGTCAGCAAGACCACAAACCCACTGGAAGGAACCAACTCCGGACGCAAGTTCATAGGGTTTCTTCTTCTTTTTTTTTTTTTTTTTCTTTGATATTGTTTGTTTTGTTTCTGCCAAAGGAGGAGAAGGAGTTTCCAGGACAATCACTTGGACTCCGAAAAAATTTTTTAAATTTCTTGGCTCAAGGTATCTCCCCCCAGTGGGGGCTGGAGGACAATCGCTCCAGGATGGCAGCTAAACACTGGATGGAGAGCATCAGCCTCATGTAAGTGATAGGGGTGGGAGGACTGGGCACTCTGAAAAACAGGATCTTCCTTAACACAAACCCTCGGCCCAGCACAAGCAACAAACATACATTCCCCAGGAGTCAGTCAGGCTGGGAGGAGGGGAGCTGGTTTGCACAGCTCTGCAGCAACTCAGTAGTGCAGTGCCAACATATCTCTAATGTGGCCATAATAACATCTAGCTCCACGGGTCATTTGGGGATGCTATATTACATTTGAACAAATTGTGTGAACTCTAAAATGCTATATACGAATATAATGGTTAAAAAATTTAAAAAGCTTTAAGAGAATGAAAAGAGAAGCCATAGACTGGGAAAAAAATATATATGCAAAACATATATCTGATATAGCACTTGTACCCCAAATATACAAAGAAGTCTTAAAACTCAACAATTAGGAAACAATCCAATTAAAAAGTGGGCAAAAGATCTGAATAGACATATCAGGAATGAGAATCTATAGATAGTAAGTATATGAAAAGATACTCCACATGATATACCATTAGGGACTTGTAAGTTACCACAACAATGAGATACCACTATGTCCCTATCAGAATGGCCCAAATCCCATACACTGATGATATCAAATGCTGGAGAGGATGTAGAACAACTGGAACTCTCATTCATTGCTAGTGGGAATGCAAAACACTACGGCCACTTTGGAACAATTTGGTTGTCTCTTACAAAGCTAAACATAGTCCTACCATACAATCCAGCAAATGTCCCTAGATATTTAGCCAAGTGAACAGAGACATATGTCCACACACAAAAAATCTGTGCATGAATGCTTACGGCAGCTTTTTTCATAATTGCCAAAACTATAAGCAACCAAGATATTCTTCAAGAGGTGAATGAAGAAACAGTGATACATCCAGACAATTGAATATTATGTGAGCTATCAAGTCACAAAAAGACATGGAGGAATTTAAATGCATATTGCTAGATGAAAGAAGTCAATCTGAAAAGGCTGCATACTATATGCTTCCAACTACTGTATATGATATTCTGGGGAAAGCAAAACTATATAGACAGTAAAAGAATTGGTATTTGCCAGGGATTCAGGTTCAGGGAGGAGTAAATAGGTGAAGGACAGTGGATTTTAGAGCAGAAAACTATTCTGTGTGATACTATGATGGTGGATACATAACGTTATACATTTGTCAGGGAAAAAAAAAAAAAAAAAAAACCCATACAGGCCAGCTGTGGTGGTTCACACCTGTAATCCCAGCACTTTGGGAGGCCAAGGAGGACAGATCGCTCGAGGCCAGGAGATCAAGACCAGCCTGGCCAACATGGTGAAAACCCTTCTCTACTAAAAGTACAAAAAAATTAGCCTGGCATGGTGGTGCATGCCTGTAATCCCAGCTACTCGGGAGGCTGAAGCACAAATCGCTTGAACCCAGGAGGCAGAGGTTGCCGTGAGCCAAGATCGTGCCACTGTGCTCTGGCCTGGCGATAGAGCGACTGTGTCTCAAAACAAAAACAGAAAAAAAGCACACACAATGTGTGACACAAAAAGTGAACTCTCATGTAAACTATAGACTTTACTGAATAATAATGTATCAATATTAGGTCACCAATTATAAGACAAATGTTCCACATTAATGCAAGATGTTAATGATAAGGAAAGCTGGTGGGGGAGGTGGGAGGGAGTTGGAAAAAAGAGGGGTATGTGGGTATTCTCTGTCTTCTCTGCTCAATTTTTCTGTAAATCTAAAAGTACTCTAAAAAATAGTCTATTAAGTCAATAAATAAATTAGAAAGCCTCCTCCAAGTGTCTACTCGATTATCACCAAAGAGGAACAGCTGCGCTGCTAAAAAGCCATGCTAATTTTCTCAATGCCCTCTTTCTGTTTAATAAAGTAGGTAAACTAAGTTTTAAAAAATGGCATTTTCCTCCTTTGGGCCTCAACAAGTCTTTATTCTCTACTTCGAAAGGAAAAAACAAATCACTGGTAAACTTGTTCTTTTCGTGAAATGGTTCATATACCAGGTAAACATGGTATCTAAATGAAAATGAAAGGAAATTAATCTCTCTGGAGGACAGTCATCACATTTTATACAGGTGCTCTAGCTTTGTTTGAGATATGAAATAATATATTTATAAGTATACTCATCAGAAAGTCCTGATGCAGTTCAAAAAGGAGGCAGTTGTGACTTGTGTTTGACTAAACCACTTCAGTGTTTCAGGTTTAGAAAAAAATGACTTACAAACTTTGCCACTATTAGGACACCCATTTCATAGCAGGTTTGCTCGTACTACATTGATTAGGGACTGAAAACATAATCTGAGAAGGCTGGATCTATTTTGAGAGGTGGTGTATCTTCATTCTCACACAGATGCATTTATCCATTCACTCAGCAAGCATCTACTGAGCCCACTGAAAACCGGGGGAGAGGTCATGTTCATGCGGGAGACAGCGGGGAAAGATCTTATTTCCGCCCTCAACAAAATCACAATCTGTTGGGAGGACAAGAAATGTGATCATTGCAATATAAAATAATAATGTTTTCAGTGCTTTAGGAATGCCGTGGAGGGAGTTGTTCCTTTGCCTGAGGGAGCCAAGAGGCTTCTCAAAGGATATAACTAATTAGCCTGGAATCAGGACGAGCCATCTGAAATCTATTTCTGACCCACAGAATCAGGTTTATCACAGGCCAACCCATCTTTCACTGTTGGCAGTAGAGTAACTCGTTTATCTTCTACAGGAAGCAGAAAGACCCTGGCATAAAGAAAGAAAAAGCATGGATGTGTTAAAAGAAACAAAACAAAACAAAACAAAAAACACACAATTTGTAAATTTAGAAAAAGAGGGGAGACTTAGGATTACAGCCTGCATGGTGACTATCCCATCCCACAGGCTGGAAAGCGAGACTCCAGCCAAGACCAGAGAGAGGCACTTCAAAAAAGGAGGGGTTGGAGTAGGAGCTTTAGGCTGAACAGGTTGGTTAAGCATGCCTATTCAACAGGTTACAGGAGGAGTTATGAATATTCATGAAGATGGTCCTGACACATGGGTATTGAACAAATATGCGTGTTACATCCATGTTCACTTTGGGGTGGAGACTTAACATTTAAATGTTAGGCTCTAGATGTCAGAAGGTGTTCTCAGGACATGAAGAAACGCAAGTGCACAATCTCCGTAAACTGGCCAAAACCAGTTACTGAAAAATTACTCAAATCAGTCTCTTGTCCAATCAAAGCTGTTAGTTATGGCTGGTGGAACAGGGGGCTAGTTACTCAGCATCTGATGGTGAGCTGCAAATTGTGTTAATATTGCTTATCTCGAGGCCAGTGCTTGTTCAGCTGCCAGAGAAAAAGAAAACCCTTGTGGCAGTTAAGATCATAGTTTATTCCTTAAGTGTAGGGGGAGCGCAACTTAACCCTTGCCCAGCATAGCCTTGGGTCCTGTTTATAATTCAGTATCTTATTGCCATAGTCTGTTCTTTACGTCTTATGATCTCTATTTTCACATGAATGCTGGTCAGTTGTTGTGTCTAAACCATAAATGCAAGGGGAATATAATGAGGTGTGTCTGACCTCCTGTGCCGTCTTGGCAGGGAACTCGGTCTTAATGTTTTTCTGGGCTCCCCTTGGCCACAAGGGAGCCCACTCAGCTGGTGGAGGGACTTAGGATTCTATGTTTAGTTTACAGATGGATTTCCAAGTGAGCACAAAAGTTTCAAAATTTGATCCTTTAATCATATTTTCCCTACAAAGTTTTAGGTTCTTTACAATGTTTCAGCTGGCAGTGCTGAAACCAAATCATTTTTATTTAATTAGATTTTGGTAATAAAATTGTTTGTGATCTTCAGTAATACTAAATTAGAAACCATAATCACTCTTTGAATTTTTATCAAAAAGGTACTGATTATTTGGTTTTAAATATTCCCATCCTGGGCTCCTACACTGGTTGTCAATGGCCATCTGCCCTTGAGCACATCTACACTGTTTTAATAATAGAGGGCAGATGCTCTTGTTTTGGAAGTTCAAGACCTGTCTTTCTGTACTGCAAACTGGCCCTCACTTGAAGCACTAGATTACCAAGACAAATTCTCAGTATATTCTTAAAGCATCAGCAAGGCTGGGGCACCAAAAGAAACATTTTCGAAATAAGTTGACATGTGCCTGATTTGAATGCATCATCTATTTCCTGCTGGGACTTGACTAATGCAATATCGACAGGGTCCAGTACATGCTACTCCAAAATCTGGCACCTTGGCATAGTAGGGGAGGAAAAATATCTTTCTCACTAGGTTCATGGCTCAGGCCCCTATAAGAGAAGAGATTAACAAGAGAAAAGCATACAAACTTATTTATTAAATAGTATACATTTTGTTTGACATGGGAACCTTTATAAGAAAATGAAGACACAGATAAATGGTGTACTAGTCCATTCTCACACTGCTATAAAGAACTGCTCAAGACTGGGTAATTTATAAAGAAAAGAGGTTTAATTGACTCACAGTTCAGCATGGCTGGGGAGGGCTCAGGAAACTTACAATCATGGTGGAAGGCACCTCTTCACAGGGCAGCAGGAGAGAGAAGAAGCGAGCAAGAGAGGAACTACCAAACATGTATAAAATGATCAGATCTTGTGAGAACTCTCTCACGATCATGAAAACATCATGGGGGAATTGCCTCCCATGATCCAATCACCTCCCACCAGGTCTCTCCCTCAACACCTGGGGATTACAATTCAAGATGAGATTTGGGTGAGGACACAAAGCCTAACCATATCAAATGGCTAAACCTGTATGTTTTATGCTAGATTTTATGAAGAGTAGAGTCATGGAGAAATATGACAGGGCAAAAAGGATATGATTAAATGGTAATAAACTGCGGTAGGTTGGGGGGGGTCGCTTACCAAGACCTGTTTGCCCAGATTCTTCTCTGTGACCCTTGATCTCCAGAGATAAGGATGTTTCTCTCCTCTAGGAGGGGAGGGACCCTTTCTCATGAGGGTCTATGACCTGCTTCAGGGGAAGGCCAGGAAATCCTTCCTAGGTTTTATGATCTGCTTCTGGGGGGAATGGCAGGGCAAGATAAGAGTGGCCTTCCTGCTTCTGCAATTTTCTCACATTCCTTCAGCTTAAAATATTCGCTATGCAAGGTGCCATATTTTTGGGTAGTGTGTCCTGAACCCTGTCAGTATTGTATTAGTTAAGTCCCAGCAGGAAATAGATGGTACAATTAAATTGGGCAAATTTGCATTTCATAAAGGAACTATTTACCAAGGAATAGTAGGGAAATCACAAAAGATAGTGCAGGGTCCTAGGATTGGTGACAGTGGCCCTGGGACCCTCTCCCCCTAGGCCTGAAGGGTCAAGGTCCTGGGAGGGCGGTCATAACCTCGAGACACAGTGCTGGGTGGGCAGGGCAATAGAGAGCCACTGCCAGCCCATGGTGACATTGATGTCACTCTCCTCTCTACCACTCTGTGCCTGCTCCCTCCCCCAGTGGCCAAACCCAACTGGAAGCTAGAGAGCAATGCAACTAGCTGAGTCTGTTCATTCAGCCCACAAGACACAGAGCAGGGTGGAGAAAGGTGAAGACTGAAACAGGATGACAAACAGAAGATATCCAGCACGGAATGTATTCACTGGTGGCACCAAAATAGCCTTGACTTATTTCATGTCTTAGTATATTATTTTGAAATATGTGGTTGGAGAGAAGCCAGTTTTGTCACGCCTCCAAAAGTCTTCATCGGACCTCCTCATCTGGTGTCTGACCTGGAAGAATAAGGATGTGTAATTTGGTACTCATCAGTCAACTCCAGCCCAGAATATCAAAGGCTCCCAAGGAGGGACCATATGTTCTGCTCAGTCTCAGTACACTGGCTGTGACCTTGAGAGGGGCTCTGCTGTCATCCTGAAGGGCAGGGCAGAACTGTAACCTGCTGACTAGGCCACACATAGGCTCTGCCACCAGACAGACCCCCACACCCCCACAACCTCTGTGCCTTTCCAGTGACAACAGCATACTTGAAGCCTGTCAGGGTTAGAGGGACACATACTTCAAGAGGCAAGCTGTCCCACTGGAGAGAGAAAAAAGCAAACAAGCAAAGCACGGAGTCAACACACAGCCAATTTAGAAAATAATCGGGGTCAGCACAGAGCACCCCAATGGATTTTTGCAGGGGGAAAATGTTTGTGTTATTTAATAATGTTGGTATCTCTCACTAGCTCTCAGCAGTGAAAAGCAGCAGAGTGTCTTCATCTGCGCTCCGTACAAAACAGAACATTTATATCTAAATATTTGAGTTAAACGTATCTTGTGTTTGTAGAGCATTAATGCTGTTGACATTGTTCCATAGCTGTACTCTTTAGGGAGTTCGAATCTGTCTTCAATATTAGTCAACAAACCTAAGAAAACACTTTAGTAGGAATCAGGACTGTGTAGGCTACTCAAAGAGGCACTTGAATTGGAGGAGGGAGATGAACTCCGGCAGGATGGTGACAAAGGCAAGGATTGTAGAAAGATACCAGCTGCTATTCTTGATCCTGCCAATTTCACTTTAGAGGGCATGCATTTGTCCTTGGTACAGTATGGAGGCTCCACTTCTGGAGAAAGACATGGTTCTCTCCAGAGCAATGTACCTTCTCCCTTCCCCGCAAATTCCTAGAAAGCTCTTCTCTAGCTTCTTGGCACTGACCTCACACACTTGAGCCCACTTCCCTCTGCTTAACCTGGACCCTAATTCAGAAGCTATGTTCTGATGTTACAAAAGGAAAAGTAATTTACTAACTGGGAGCTGAGCCATCGAGCAGGTGAAAGAGGTAACAAATGTTTCTGAGAGGTACCACACTCTATGTCTCACACTTGTCTCTGTATCTGTCACGTCCCCACCTCACTTGCCCTAATTTGTACCTCTGGGACCGTGTATGTCAGCTGAGGTCTGTGGGTGAGGGAGCACCAGTCCCCAGGACAAAGGGAGGGTTGAATGCTCCATTCCCCCTATTCTGACCACACAGCCTATGAGCTGTTTCTGGTTTAAGAGCACGAGTTGCAAGGATGGTTTTTATGTGGTGGGCCTCAGGCAGGTTAGGGAAGAAATCAGAGAGCCAATGGGAGACTCAGAGTTGTCATCAGTGACTTCGGCCTGCCCTGGGGCATCTGGTTTGCAGGAGGAAATGCATGAGATCAGATGCCGGTTACCCAGAGGCACAGAGTGACACAACACAGTGGAAGGGAAGGCAGTGAGGGCAGATGGCGCCTGAGACTCAGGGAAGAGGAGCGATGACAAACACACCCACTCCACCCCTGCCTGCTCTGCCCAGTCTCCCCACATCAGCCCCCCAAGTCCTTGCCCCCCTCACACTCAAGCCTTCTCCAGGAAAGGGTGGGCAGGTGCTGTGGGCCTGACTCTCCAGATCACACCGCACAGAGGAGGGGAGGAGGAGCTCCTACCTGTCATTGCAGTTTGAGGCCTGGGACCACGGGAAGGTCAGCATGTCCCTAGTAGAACACGTGCATGGCAACAGTAGCCCCAGTGCCCAGCCAAAACAGAGACAAGGCAAAGGCCATTGTGCTGTTAGGACTTGGTGGTTCCCGGGGAGAGGATATACTCCTGTCATTCAATAGGGGCCCAGAAATGTCATCTGGGCATCGCTGTCTAACTCTACTTCCCAGGGAAGAGGCGTGAGCAGCCAGAGTGGGTGCCACGGACCCACCTCAGTCCACCACTGGAGAGCTGCCCGCATCCCCCACCCATTTCTTTAACAGTCCCCAAGGGTCCCTGACGCTCTTTCCAGCCTCAGAAGCCCCCAGGGACCCAAGGAGCCAATTCTCACCTTCCTTGAGCTGTTTCTTCTGGAAGAACAGCCACTTCCACAACCACTACTGCCGGTTGTGGTTATTAACTACTACTGTGTTAAAAACTCGAACCCCCACATCTGAAGGTGTGGCCACAGGGCTCGTTGCCCTTGACCCTCAGCCGCTCTATCAGTCAACGCCTCTGCCTTCACAGCCTTTTCCTCCTCTGACATTCCCGGCCTCCCCGTGGCCTGCCTTCCCCTGTCTCCCTGGCCGAGCCCACTCTCTCACCTTCACTGTTTCCACTAGGTTATTGAGGCCTTTTGGTCACGAGCTCCTTCCACCAAATCAGTGCCTGAGGCTGCTGCAAAACAATCTCCTTCCTTGATTAGAGCATCTTAATCATGCTCCAGGAATTTGCTTAAACAGATTAATCATTCTGGAGGACAAATTTAGAAGCTGTGCTCGCTGAGGGATCTGCTCTGAATGTCCCCGGGGAGATTCTGATGACAACCGCCTGTTGGGCCTTTGCCAAGGCCTTGGATGCCTCAGGGACTTCGACACCAGCTGGAAGCTCTACACCCTCTGCACGCTTCTCTTTGCTCCTATGGGCCTGCAGAGCAGGCTCTGAAACTCCTGGATGTGAAACATGGCGGGAGTTGGAGAGTAGGAGGCCCTGGTGCCCCCCTTCCCTTCCAGTGGACTCGCTGCACTCTAAGGAGTGGATTTGTGGGCCCCTCCTCAATAAAGTAAAGCCTTAGTCCACTCACTTGTGGCAACTGGGCACCACAGATATTGGAGCCTCACCTCCGACCAACTTAATCAGGATTTCTGGGGTTGAGCATCTCTAATTTTGCAGGAGCAGCTGAAGAGCCCACCAGGTGGTTCTAGTATACACCTAGGTTAAAGAATCACAGCAAAATCTGAGCACTATGAGATGGTTTACTTCTGTGCACATCGACGTGGAGACTCAGCCCCAAAGTGCTTTGGCACTGAAGATAGATCCATCTGGTACTAATAGACAATAATTACTGTGCTCAGATCTACCCAAAGTAGGTATTTACAAACCTACTTTGTAGGCAATGTTTCATGCGGTTTAAAAGCCAGTGCTTTGGATCAGACTATATGGATTTAAGTGCTGTTCCCCCATTTCCTAGCTCTGTGACCTTGGGTAAGTTAACTTCTCTGAGCCTCGGTTTTCTCATAGGGACTGTACCCACTTCACAGGATTGTAGAGAAGGGGAATAAGACTGTACATGGAAGGAGCTTAGAGCCGTGCCTGACATACAGTAAGCTCCCACTTAACGTTAGCTATCACTATTTCCTCATTCTTCTCCTCAGCATCACCATTTGGCTCAAGGACAGAACAGAATGTTCATAAGAAGCCAGGTCAGGAGGTTTTTCCCAGGTACAACCAATGAGGCTGAACTTGGAGCAAATCAGTGACACTAAGCCGGTCCTGTACCAGTCCCCTACCTATGTGAGGACTAACCAGGAATGAAAATGCATTCCTTTCAGGGCTTGGAGTCATGGGAAGAACCAGATTATTTTTTGGAAATTTTAAAAAAATGGTTGGGAAGGGAATCAAAAACAAACAAAGCTGATCTAGTCAAAAGAGTGAATTCAGAAAACAAGTACAGGGAATGGTCCTCAGCACCACACACTTGTTTTTCATGTCATTGCTGTCCTGATCGAGCCATGCTTTATTCTTTAAATCTTGCCATATAAAGAACTGCTCAAATTCCATAGTTTCACAGAATGGTGGAAATAGCATTGCAAGCACAGGGCAGGAGAAGTTGGTGTGGTCTTGGAGAAGGGCACGTAGCTCGGTCTGGTTGGATGTACATGGCGTCTGCAAGAACACGCAGCCCTGAGCCATGCCAAGGAGTGTACAACTGATTCTGGAGGTTAGGGGACTCACTTAATTATGCAGGGAGACTAGTATAGAAGGAGTTTGTAAACAGATTTGGAGGAAAGATTGGAAGCAGAGACACTGGTCAGGAAACATGTTTAATCAGAGAAATAGACAAATGCAAAAATATTTAAGCATTTGTTAGAACTGTATTTAAAGCCTTCACATCTTTAGAAAAAAAAAAAGTGATGTAAGTTTTAAACTAACTAAGACATATCCTTGGCACCAGCAACTGCATGCTATGTAAAATCACATGTTTTAGAAAATAGGGAATTACATTTCTAGATTGAGATAATTTTCCTTTTTCTTATATTAATCTTTGTTGCTTTTATAGACAGTAAATTGTCAACAGAAAGATAGATGACCCCTCATTTCACTTCAATAAATGCTTTTTGCACATGTGAATATGTATGATGCCATGGGACACTGTAGACTACATTAAACATCTTTATAAGGGATGTAAAGGAAGATGCATGTAATTCACCATATAGAGTGTGCTAGCATGGGAAGAAAATAAACTGGATATTAAAGTGGAAATTCTAAAAGGTCTTAACAGGCCAGGTGCAGTGGCTCACGCCTGAAATCCCAGCACTTTGGGAGGCCGAGGTGGGTGAATCATCTGAGGTCAGGAGTTCAAGACCAGCCTGGCCAACATGGTAAAACCCTGTCTCTACTAAAAATATAAAAATTAGCCAGGCATGGTGGCATGTGCCTATGATCCCAGCTACTTAGGAGACTGAGGCAGGAGAATCACTGGAACCCAGGAGGCAGAGGTCACTGTGAGCCGAGATCATGCCATTGCACCACTCCAGCCTAGACAACAAGAGTGAAACTCTGTTTCAAAAAATGAAAAAAGCCTTAACAGACTAGGTGTGGCATTGTAGACAAGGTGGAAAGAGAACAAGATTTGGTATACTGTGACCGGAGCTCAAGTTTTATCCCATGGAGGACCAACACTGCGAACTCTGTGCTAGTTTGTTTTTCAGTCTCAGCTTCTTCTTCTATAAGTTGAAGGTAAAATACATGGACTGAGTCACATTGTTTCAATTGTGTACTTATACAGCGTGTTTCTTAGGCCCCAGTGAAAAACTTTACATTTATCTCTGTAGAATTTCATCATCTTGGTAGCAATTTTCAAACATGTGAAGGGTTAGTATATTTGTGGAGGGATTAGACATGGTCCATGTGTCCAGGGGCTAGGAGCAAGACAGATATGGGCAATAGAAAGATAGAGAAAGGGGTCAATATGAAAAAGTAATTTTCTAACTTTCAGAACAATCATAGTGTGCAGCCTTGGTGTCAGGAGGGGGTGGTTTCACCTGACTGGAGGTGATCTGGCACAGGTTGGAGACAACTGGATAGGGACATAGCAGAGAGGATTCAAGCATCGGGTAATATCTTTTCCAAACACAAAGTAGAATGACAAATGGCTTTAAATGAAATCTTATCCACATGCAGTGAGGGCACGCAGCAGGGGCAGCCTTCTGGTTGAAGACTAATGAGAAAGTTCCATTTAGGAGTCCTACACTGCCGTGAGCTGACTTTGCATCTAATACCTCTTCCTCTTACTCTTTTTCTGAGTATTCTTTTAAATAAATAAATAAATTATTTATTTATTTATTTGAGACAGAGTCTCACTCTGTCGCCCAAGCTGGAGTACAGTAGCATGATCTCAGTTCACTGCAACCTCTGCCTCCTAGGTCCAAGCGATTCTCCTGTCTTAGCCTCCCAAGTAGCTGGGATTACAGGCACCCACTACCACTTCTGGCTAATTACTGTATTTTTAGTAGAGATGGGGTTTCACCATGTTGGCCAGGCTGGTCTCAAACTCTTGACCTCAAGTGATCCACCCACCTCAGCCTCCCAAAGTGCTGAGATTACAGGCATGAGCCACTGTGGCCAGCCTATTTTAAATACTTTTTGAAATATATTTTACGGGATGTAAATATAAGACCTCCTTTCTTTCTGAAAAACAAGATTTCAGTGAAAAGTAGTTTAATCCTAAAGTACCCAAGTAAGCTTAAACATACTAGCTAATTTTAAATTTCTCTTGACATCTAGGAAGATATATAGATACACACACATTATACACACATATATTTACTCATTTATTCATTCACTTAGTTTTGTAGAACTTGTAAACTTTTAACTATCATTTACTATAACAACTGAACTATAGGGAAAATGAAATAGGGTCATTTTGTAAAAATACAGTTTAAGTTACCAAGAATTTTAGCTATGGAAATTAATGTGCAGAAAACTTAGCTGTATATAATCTGACTGAAGATCAGTTTTCCACCATTGCGCTCTTACAGCCTCTTATAAGACTCACTCCTGAGGGGATGAGTTTTGAAATAATTGTTGAAAATGATTTATTGTATTCAATCTGGGTGCTTGATGAAGTGGAAGCATTTATTGCTTTGTCATAATTATGTATGTATCTGAATGTTCTTAAAGATAATTACTTGGAATATTTATTTCAATGAAACTTATTAGGTAGAGGTTCATATAAACTATTATGTATGTGAATTTCTAAATTCATCTATCTGGTCTAAAATGTTCTCTAAAGAGGCAGGCCTTGAAAATGTCTAATCCTACAGTTGAGTCAAGCATCCTCTGACTAGTGATTCTTGTCACCTGCATCCTGACCGGGAGAAGCAGGTCTTAGGCGCCAGGGCCATGGGTAATGTCCCATCAAAGGAGGTGGCCACATCTGTTCCATTCATTAAGCATGACCTCAGCAAGCTATACTGACCAGTTTCTTCACAGAGCTCTATTAGCAGGAGGCAGGTCCCTATAGTTAGAAGTTTTATGTGCCTTTCTGTTCCAGCAATTTCTTTCCTATTTTATGCTCTGAAGTCATAGAGCAGTACTATCCTAATAATTCTCCACCCTGGATGCATATTTTAATCATTGGAGGTGAAAAAAAAAAATACAAATGTAAGTAGATAGAGCAGCAGCAATCCTCAAACTCTGCATCAAACTCACCTGGAGAGCTTGTTAGAGACAGGTGGCTGGGCCTCATCCCCATTCCCATCGCCATCTCTAGCCCCAGAGTTCTGATTCAGTAGGCCTGGGTAGGCCTGAGAATTTGCATTTCTAACAAGTTCCCAGGTAATGCTGAAGTGCCTGGTCCAGGGCCCACACTTTGAGAACCACAGACCTAGAGGACTGGAATTAATTTGTCTTAGATGGGACCTGAGTATTTACAGTTTTAAAAACATCCCAGGTGGTTCTACTGTGCAGTTAGGGCTGCAAATGACAATTAAATCTGGTGGACTTCTTTCTCTAACATGCACTTTTTTATTTTATGTCAAAGTTAAGTGTGACGTGAAAAATCTTATACCAAATACAAAGGTAACATAGCACCAACTGCTGAACGTTGAGTGTGACCTAATTTTGAATGCACTTACTGATTTAACTATTAGCAATAACTTGAGTTGTTAGCTTACATCATACTTGTAAGGCTATGAATATCTTCTTAAAATAATTCTTACTGCAAATTTAAAAAACATAAGTACATGAAATTGCACTCCCAAATATTTTTCAATTTGTTCTACTCAGACCTTCCTAAAGTACTAACAAGCCCAGGCACAGTGGCTTACGCCTGTAATCCCAGCACTTTGGGAGGCCAAGGTGGGTGGATCACAAGGTCAAGAGATTGAGACCATCCTGGCCAACATGGTGAAACCCTGTCTCTACTAAAAATACAAAAATTAGCTGGGTGTGTTGGCACGTGCCTGTAGTCCTAGATACTCGGGATGCTGAGGCAGGAGAATCGCTTGAACCCAAGAGACGGAGGTTGCAGTGAGCCGAGATTGTGCCACTGCACTCCTGCCTGGTGACAGAGAGAAACTCTGTCTCAAAAAAAAAAAAAAAAAAAGTCTAACAAAATGTTGAACAAACATGGAGAAGCTAAGCAAACAATGTGGTATTGACTATAAATAACATGGGCACAGTATAAAGTATTTTAGATATAATAGGCCCATTTCAAATTAATGCCATCACTAAAGAGCCTATAAACCTTGATTTAGAATTAAATCTTATGTTGTTATCATGTATCACTCTGGATCAATAAAGACAGAATAAGCAAATAGATTTGGGAAATTTTGTTATTGATAAATCATTGAAACAGAGTATTGGAGAGATGTTTTTAAAGGTTCACAGATGTGTTTCCCTGCATACATGCCCTGAGACTCTGCATCACGGCTCCCTTTCGGATACCAGTAGACATTATCCTAGAGAAGATTTTTTTTTTTTTACCAGAAGGCTGAAAAGTTCTAGTTAGCCCATAGCTTTGCCTATCAGGGATTATCAGGACTCCAGGGTAATTTGTAATTTCATACAATAGGCGTGTGCTGTAATAGAATTCTTTAAGACAGCTATGATTCAAATATGAATAAGGGAAACTTTCAAATATTAAGTGGCATTGGAATTTTAAGAGTTTTTTTTGAAAAACAAAAACAAAACCCTGAAGTCAGTATGTATACCTACTTGCAAAAGCTTCATTTCTACCTGCCATTACAGAAGGGTTCCTGCAGATGGAACGTGATAGGTAATGTTTTCACAGCGCTTTACAGTTTTCAAGACACTTCTACATATATTGCTCATAGAATCCAGGCTGTTTTAAAAAATCACTTTAGAAAGGCTGAGACAGGAAAGTAGCCAATAATGTGTCTGCTTTTGTTCAATGACATTTATCCATGAACTGTATTTGTCTGTCTGGTAGCAGCTGAACCTGAGGTAGCAGACAAGCCACAAACAAAGCAGGGACAAGGAGACGAGGAGTGGGTAAGGAACAGAGCTGCCTGCCAGAAAGATAGAAACGCACTGCTCTGGGCAACGCTGTCCAGGAGCTCTCAGCTCCAGAGCTGGACGGCTCTCAAGGCTGCAGATGATCAGGGCAGAAGCCTGGGGTACCCTTATCACCCAGAAAGGAATCTAAAACCAGACAGATGAAATTGGACACCGAGAGAAATTCGAGGTCAAGGACACCATAGCCAGAAGTGGCCAAGATACACAAAACAAAAACAGAACAGAACAGGAAAATGGAGAGAAGGAAGGAACATAGAATTAGGGAACCGAGCGCGGCTGCAGGGGCCAGGCCAGCCCATGGCCACTCTTTTTCCCGCGGCGCATCTGGCATCATCCTCTCACCATTTTCTCCTTTGGGAGGAATCAACGCCACGGTTTCAAGCTTCAACTTCCCCCGTTGACTCTTGTCTTGATTCCGAGAGAAACCATGCCTTGGGTAAAGGTGTCTTTAAGGATCTGTTGCATGCTTTCATATTTCCTTTTATCAAAATAATAGGCCACCATCTCAGATTAGCTTAACAGGCTTGTCGTATCAGTTTAAAATATTAAGAAATATTTTCCCCATAGTTTTTATGTGGTGGAAAGATGGGTGCGGGTTAATGAATATTCTTTGCTACGGCCAGAGAAAATAAAAAAGGGCCCACACAGTTCTGAAAGCACATTTTTAATCCCCTTCATTACCAGACTAGAAAGGGTATCAGTTGTCTTCTTCCTAGACATACAATAATGAGTACCAGGCTTGAGTCCTTATCGCACGCCTTCATTCCTATGCACTAAAGCAGCTTACCAAGCCCGATGCTCTCCACGTGACTCGGCTCTGTGTTCCATCCAGGGAAGAACGCCACGCTGTGTCCTATTTGCAAGGCCTATTCCTTTCACCTTCTAAGTCACATTTGTTATCTCTCTTGTCACAGAAGCTGATTCGACAACACATATTCAGTTATATCCTCCCCTTCATCTCACGCCGCAGCCAGGATGAAGGGACGCACCTGGCATTTAAACCTGGGTGCTGAAATGACTCGTGGCTTAAACCGCTCGCTAAGGATTCCCACTTACATCTTTGCAGCAGCTACATTTTGGTAAACGAGTGATCTGTGCTTCTTGAATGGAGAGGCTGGCCATTTCCCTGCAGCCATATTCTCCTTGTGGGCGATCCCTTGAGCATTCTCCTCAAGTGGTGCTTAGAAGATGCCCAGGGGTTCTGAACACAAGGCCAGATACCAGCATCAGTTTTCTGCATTGATGGAATCCTACTCCTACTGCTGATCACAAGACTAAGAAGCAGCAGGGGGGAATGGGGCGGGGCCAAAGCCTGGGTATTGAGAGGAGGGGCAAGGGGCGGTGTGAGGAGGGGTAATTGCTGATCTCCAGTGCAGCTGCCCCTCTGTAGAACAATCCTGGGGAGTGAGGCTGGCTGCCAGGAGAGGTTCTGGCAGGTCAGTAGGGAGGGTGAGCAAGGGAGGCCCAGGCACAGGGTTCAAATGACAAGCAATCTCAGGGACAAACAGGCAGTACCTCTGGTAGCAAACGAAGCCATCAGGGACCCTGAGGGATGAGCTGAACCCACCGTGGGATCTCAGGCAGGGCCTCCAAAGGCATCAGGTGTGACAGGACCAGCATCATGGGTGAGGCAGTGTGCGGGCACACAGGGCCCCGAGCTTGTTTGAGGTTCTGCTGCCGCCATCTTGAAATTTTAAATAATTCTTTCACTAGGGACTTGGCATTTTTATTTTTTTAATTTTATTAATTTTATTTTTTGCTGTTCCAGTCCTAAAAAATGCGACCTGGATTAGGGAGGGGAGGTCAGTGTTTCTTCTAAGGTGATGGGATCCCAGCCAACAATTTAGGGCTTGGGGTAAAACTTCCCCCAATTCCACAATCTCCATCACTCTCTATCTCCTTCCCCTGCTTGATGTTTCTTTACAGCAGTCTTCACTTCCTGAAATTAAAGTGATTCTTGTTTACTTTGTTTATTGCCCATCTCCCTTTTGCCTGTAGGAAGCCAGGACTTTGTCTATCTTGTTCACTGCAGCATCTCCAATCCCTACAACAGTGCCTGGCACATGCAAACAAGTGCTGAATGAATGACTAACTTCAGGCCTTGGGAAAGGTAAGACCCCAGGATCCCAGAGGTCCTGCTGCATTCCATGGGGATGTGGGGAGAGTCTGGAAGTAACTCAGTCCTGTGCAGAGTCTCAGGAAGAAGAGGAGCTCTGTGTCAGGATGGGAGGATCCTGTGTCTAGGGAGAGATCTGCCATAAGGGTGAGATCGGTGGATATGTTGCAGGTGGGAGAATCACTAGGGAACCTGAGGCAGGTGAAGGTAGCGTAAATAAGATTGGAGGTTGGTAACACTCAATCGTTTTTTTTTTTTTTTTTTTTTTTTTTTTTGCTGCCTGAGAGTAATATCCAAATTGGCAATTGATATGCCAGCTTATGTTGGCTTGTTCCAAAGGTAAAGCTAAAGTGGAAATGTGCTAAGTTACTGCCCCAGCAGAGTAGAAGCAACTTCCAAATTTCACAAAAGCATCTACTGATTAGAATTGCCTATGGGGCTTGATTTAAGACCCCCACTGATGAGGCCACCACCCTGTAACATTTTAGGATTGTCAGAGCACGAGCTTATGTCAATGCACTTCTCGTTATCTGTCAGTGCACTGTGCTCACGAGGCCCTGGACCCTGAGGTGCAAATGCATGTAGGGGTGACCTGAGCCTGGAGTGTACCTGGGACTCATGAGCGACAGCTCTGAACCTTCGGAACTGTTTTCAAAATGTTCCAAATGAAACAGACTTTTCTCTTCATGATCTGAGCACTTCCAAAATATTTTCTTATCTCTGAACTAGCCTCCCACCTCCCCCTGACTTGCATGATGGACAAACCGAGGTGCTGTAGCTGTGGTTTTAATAAACGATAAGCTCGTGTCCCTGTGAGCAAAACATAATAAATTTTGGGCCGGGCATGGTGGCTCACTCCTGTAATCCCAGCACTTTGGGAGGCTGAGGTGGGCAGATCACCAGGTCAAGAGATTGAGACCATTCTGCCCAACATGGTGAAACCCCATCTCTATTAAAAAAAAATACAAAAGTTAGCTGGGCATGGTGGCGCGGGCTTCTAGTCCCAGCTACTCCGGAGGCTGAAGCAGGAGACTCTCTTGAACCCGGAGGCGGCGGTTGCAGTGAGCCGAGATCGCGCCACTGCACTCCAGCTTGGCAACAGAGCAAGACTCAGTCTCAAAAAAGAAAATTTGGAGGCATTGGCATTGAAGAAATATGTTGATTTCCAATTAGCCTGAATGACATGTTGGAAAACTAGGTAAAGCAAAAAAAAAAAAAAAAAAAAAAAAAAAAAACCTTTAATCACCAAACCTGCTGCTGTGCCCAGTAGGGTCACTTCTCCTGGTCTCAGGTTAGATGAAACTTTCACCTCCACCAGTCAGAGCAGGTGAGCACCAAAGGATGAGAGACTGTTGGGATTTGTCATTTAGGCAGGATGGTGAGTTTTCTTTAATAACGGAGAAATTATGTTTTCCAGTGTTTTGTTTTTTTCCAGCTTTATTAGGTATAATTGCAAATAATTGTGGTGTTTAAGGCATACGTGATGTTTTCACATATGTATATATTAACAAAATGGTTACCACAATCCACTAATTTAATATATCCGTCACTCACTTGTGGGAGGCTGAGGGGTGGATCACGAGGTCAGGAGATCGAGACCGAGCCTGGCTAACACGTGAAACCCCCCCCACCCCCCCCCGTCTCCCACTAAAAAAAAAATACAAAAACTGCTGGGTGAAGGTAGCAGGCGCCTGTAGTCCAGGCACTGGGAGGCTGAGGCAGGAGAATGGCTAAACCCGGAGGCGAGCTTGCAGTGAGCTGAGATCCGGCCACTGCACTCCGCCTGGCGACAGAGCGAGACTCCATCCTCAAAAAAAAAAAAAAAAAAATATATATATATATATATGCTTAACTTTGTGTGTGTGGTCAGAACATGTAAGATCTGCTCTCTTAGCAAATTTCTAGTATAGAATACAGTAACTGTAGTTGCCATGCTGTATGTTAGAGCTCCAGAACTTCTTTAACTTGCCTAAAATGTTGAGCCCTTTGACCCCATCTTTCCACCCCTGCCCCATTCCCCCTGGCAACTATTATTCCACTCTCTGCTTCTATGAGTTTGACTTTTTCATTCTATAGAAATGAGATCATCTAGTATTTTTCTTTCTGTATGTGGCTTATTTCACTTAGCACGTCCTTCAAACTCATCCATGTTGTCTTGGATGACAGGATTACCTTGCTGTTTTAAGGCTCAGTAATATTCCATTGTGTATATACACCACATCTTCTTTATCCATTCATCATCAGTGGACATTCAGGTAGCTTCCATATCATAGCTACTGGGAACAGTGCTGCAATGAACATGGGAGTCCAGATGTCTCTGATGATAATTAAGTATTTTATTTTTGCCTTCCTACAGCATAGTGGTTAAGTCCAAGATCACTGAAGCCAACATGCCTGGGTTCAAATCCCAGCTCTGATACTTGTTAGCTCTGTAACCTTTAGCAAATTAATGTCTCCGTGCCTCAGTTTCCTTATCTGAAATATGAATTCCTAACATATTGGGGAGGATTCAATGAATTTATACATATAAAACGCTTAGAATGGGGCTTGTTGTATCCTAAGAATTCAATGTATTTTGGCTATTCTTGTCATCTCATTATTCTTGTCACCATTTTTTCAGCCCATCTCTTCTGATGGGGAAATCAATGTCTATTCTCTCATTTATCCTATTCCTGTTTGGATTTACAGCTCTTGAGGCAATGGTGTGGATTGAGTTTTATGACATTTCTCATTTTTTCATCTATTACTTAGTCAGTAAAGATCTCTGCAGTTTAGAAAAAGGCATAGCATAAACGTCTTTAGTGCAGGGAATGGATGAGTGCTGATTCTGACCTCTGGAGGCCTGACCTACTGATCACAGTGTCACGGCTGAGTTTCCCGCCTGTTAGACACAAGCTATTTAACGTGGTGACCAAATATGTCAGGTGACAGGCAAAGAAAGATGAACTATGTATGTGGAGAATACCATTTATGATGTTCATTTAGGGTCCCCTAGAGTCAAATCAAGTCTAAGACTCACTGGAAAGAATAAGAACCAAATCAAACCTGTTATCACAGTGGAACATCTCTTTCCAAGGCACCTTATAACCAGGCATAACTCCAAGTCATGTAATCTGCAAAACGGAGATAATTACACCTGCCTGCTCTGTGTCACACAGAGGCAGTGTGAGGATTAATTAAATAATGACTGCCAAGAACACCGAGCTCCTTTGAGATAAACGCTCTACAAATGCAATCTTAGATGATTAGTCAAAATTTTATTCTGTAAATATCAGGACAGACCTGCAGCTTATGAGACCACGTTCATAAAGACCACATCTGCACTGCTGGAATTCCCCCAGAGGATAGAAGGCATGTCTGGAAAATTCCTGACCACCAAACTAATACATTTCTAGAGAACCTTTGTTGTATATAGTCCCACATAACTCGACACATGCTTTCTGAGCTGTTATTAGAGTCTCACACCAGGTGCCTGCATTTGGAGTCGTATCTTCCATAGTGACATTGCTCCCTTCCAAATGAATATCTCTTCTGTGGTTGGGGCCTCATTCAGCTGATTCCACTTCATGTGACTTTATCTTCATCATTATAGGGTGACCCTTCCAGTTTTCCCAGAATGCAGGACTTTCAATGCTAAAACTGGGGCTAGTCCTGGGAAATCAAGGTCAGCTAGTCAGCCTAACATGGTGTGCAATAATAATGATACTGTGTTGCTTTGTAACCTCCTGGAATTTACTTCTGAGTCTTGGTAACCTGTTCTATAAAATATTGAGGCCAAAACTGATAACAAGAAATTATTTTGTGAAAGGTACAGTTCTAGATTATTTATGCTTAATACCACAACTCCTGAAAGAAGGCATTATCATTACATCCATTTGACAGATGAGGCACATGAAGATAAGGGAATTTGCTTAATGTTACTCAGCTGGCAAATTGGCAGGGCTGGAGTGCCTCGCCAGGTGATGAGGTACCAGGCCCCTGTTCTTAAGCATCATGCCATACTGGCTGTCTAAGAGAACTTCTAGGGCTCAAAGTTGATCATGTTCATATAAAAAGAGGCCATTTTGTTTCTTTATTTCTATCTATTATAACAACTCAATAAACTAAGGGGACACATCTTTTCTTTTCTCTGATTGAAAAGCAAAACACCTTAGGACTCCCTAAGCAAAATGAGCAGCAAATATGTTCTCTCTCTTTGGATTGCTCCCCTCCCACTGAACTGTCCCATGCTGCAGGCCACACCAGACAGGAGAGAGGATGCTCCTTGCTTGACCGGCTGAGCTGCAGCTCTCTATCCACTGGGTCAGAACTGGAACAGGCATCCAGCCTGTTGAATGCAGACCTTTCCCCACTCCGCTCCTCAAAAACTCAGTTATCCTGGGGTCAAGCTTCTTTTCTTTTCAACCCACAGATAAAAAGTACTGGCTACAACTCCTTTCCATTGCAATTGAGTTACCAGCTCACAGTCCAAAGTCTGGTCAAGCAAGGAGCATCATTTCTCCTGTCCTGTGTGGCCTGCAGCACGAGCCGGTTCAGTGGGAGAGGAGCACTCAAAAGAGAGAGAACAGATTTGCTGCTCATTTTGCACAGGGAGTGTTTGCTATGCGGCTGCCGCAACAAAACACCACAGACTGGGTAGTTTAAACAACACACTTATTTTCTCACAGTTCTGGAGTCTGGAGATTCAAGATCTGGATGCCACCATGGCCAAGTTCTGATAAGAACCCTCTTCCTGGCTTAAGGGTTAGCTGGCTGCCTTCTCACATGTGTAGGAGTGAGAGGGCGAGCCGGTGAGCTCTAGTGTCTGTCTCCTCCTATAAGGAAACTAATTCCATCATGAGGGACCCACCATCATGACCTTATCTAAATCTCATGATCTCCAAAGGCCACATCTCCAAATAGCATCACGTTGGGCATTAGGGCTTCAACATATGAATTTTTTTTTTGGTGGCGGGGAAAATCACAACTCAGTCCATAGCAAGAGCTAATTGATTATCTTCAGGGTAATCACTCCACTCTAATGGGGGAGAACTAACTCTGGTAACTTAAAGGTTATTTTCTCCCTTTATTGTGCCTAAATCAAAGTGGCTTTCTGATCCCTGTCTTGTTTCTGTATAAAAGAGCAAAAGTAATTTTCATGTGCAGGAGAGGTTCTCATTCTACCTGTGAAAAATAGTATCAGCTTACTTAGTTTGTGGCTTAGTGTTTTAAGGATGGTAGCTCCAAGAGGCCTTAGCGTATAACATTCCTACCCTTGATTTTGAATTCAAAATTCAGATTGAAGTGGCTCAATCAAAGCAAAGTATTATTTTTTTCCATTCTATAATTAGCCATCGCCAATAGCTAGTTGTCTAGCTGTTAATTCCTGTTTATATCCTGTAGTTCTTCAGCACATGCAGAATCGCTGTCACAAATCAGGGAGCGGAAAACAGACATCATGTGAAACAGAGGGGAATATGATTGGCTTGCTGAGCCAGAAAGATTAGGCCTCCGAACAAGTGGTCTCTGATTAACTCTGAATTCTGACTGATTGGAGGTGTTTCACACATCAACAAATTCCACGGATGTTTCTATCGTCCACCTTTGGTTTGTTTTCATCACTATGCCCAGCCACTCCACCACTCAAGCTTTGGTTTCATGAAAAAAGCAAAACATTAAAACGTTTAATATGTGTTTCTGCTATCATGCCACCTCCCTGGAAACACCAGTCATTTTCTGAGGAGAGTAAAAACTAGGTTAATTATGGGAGCCTATTGCAGAGGTGACCTGGCACGAATCCCACCATCCATGCTTTTTGTTGGTTGTCTTTGTCTTAGGGTTTTTGCAAGAATTAAATAAAATAATTTGCATATGTAAAGCGCTTAACATGGTGCCATGTGCAATGAATATTAGTTCATTTAATTATTTTAATAATCCTGTGGAAAAAGTTGTTTTCCCTTTGTATGACATAAGAACAGGCAGCTGAATGAATATTTGTTGAATGAAGATTATCTAGACCAATGGTTTCCAGAATTTCGGATTTCAAGGCTAATTAAAACTAAAAAGGAAATTGGGATTGATGCGGGGCTGCTTTTTATTTTCTAAGCTGAGGCATGTGAAAATTAATTTCCAGCTACTAGCAACAATATGGTGTTACAAACAAAAGAAGTTGTACTGCAGATATAATATAGAATTAAAACAGAATAGATTTAACCTATGGAAAGGCATGTCTTTACTCCTGTTTTTCTTGATTTGTTGAGGAATGGTGGAAGTAAGGTGGTCTGGCAGAGGACACGAACTCACATTTAGAAATCTCTAATCCCATTCAAACCTTTGCCTCCATAAACTGTCTGAGCCAAGTTGTTGTCATTCCTAATTTTAGGGATCCTTGGGCATGAAGATTTCACAGTCTTCCTGGCAGCTTCTTCTAAAGTTTAATCATGCTTAAGTTGTGTCTGAGCCGCCAGAGGATTGAATCCAACCAATGAAAAAAAGCAGCCTGACCTGTCTGCCTTCTGGGCGGGCTGTGCCTTCTGAGGTGTTCACATGTATAATCAAATCTCCTTGTGGTCATTCAGATTTGAAGATGAGCCTCACTCAGAGCAAGCAGTCCTAGAATTAAAAAGAAAAAAAAGTAAGCAATATGTGACTCTAACTGAAGGCTTTTTGCCCATTCTCTCTGGGAACATATAAGAATTCTGGAAGTATTTGAATCTATATAATATCCTTATGTCAAGTCATGAGATCTTCAATCAGAGTAAATATGAAATTACAGTAAATATGAAATCAGAGTAAATATGAAATATGTCATGGTCTGGTATACCTCAACATAAAATCCCACACAGCCATTTGAGCCACTGGGTATGTTTTACTTTTCATAGAAATTTCTGGGCCTCATAAAAGGACTTTTCATGTAAAGTAGTTATAAGAAAATGAAGTCAGACTCTCTCCACTTGACATTTGTCACAATCATTGCAATGATATAGTTTGGGTATTTGTCCCCTCCAAATCTGATGTTGAAAACAGATCCCCAAAGTTGGAGGTAGGGTCTGGTAGGAGGTGTTTGGGCCAATGGGATGGATCCCTCATGAATGGCTTAGTGGCCTTCTCATGATTAAGTTCTCACTCTTAGTTCCTGTGAGATCTGGTTATTAAAAAGAGTCTGGCACTTCTCTCCTCTCTTTCTCACTTCTTCTCTCACCATGTAACACACTGGCTCCCCTTCCCCTTCTGCCATGACTGGAAGCTTCCTGAAGCTCTTACCGGAAGCAGATGCTAGCACCATGCTTCTTGTACAGCCTACAGAGCTGCAAGCCAAATAAACCCATTTTCTTTAGAAATTACCTGGCCTTGGGTATTCACAAGGGTTTCCAATCTTTTGGCATCCCTGGGCCACACATAAAATACACTAATGATAGCTGATAAGCAAAAAAAAATTGCAAAAAAAAAAAAAAATCTCATAATGTTTTGAGAAAGTTTATGAATTTGTGCTAGGTAGAATTCAAAGCTGTCCCGAGCTTCATGAGTCCCATGGGCCGTAAGCTGGACAAGCTTACTTTATTGCAACACAGACTAAGATATGCAAGGATCTGAAGTTTGTTGCTACTCAGAATGTTCAGTAGTAATCTGGGAGGCTATATATTCCTTTTGGGGAAGGCTCAAGTAAAATAGGAGGACTGACTTTATTTGTTAAGAAGATTAATTTATGTTACAGATAAGTTCCACAGTGGGGCTGAATTCTCTTTATCCTTTTTTTTTTTTTTTTTTCTCCTGCCTCAGCCTCCCGAGTAGCTGGGACTACAAGCACCCGCCACCTCGCCTGGCTAGTTTTTTGTAATTTTCTTTTTTTAGTAGAGATGGGTTTCACCGTGTTAGCCAGGATGGTCTCGATCTCCTGACCTCGTGATCCGCCCTTCTCGGCCTCCCAAAGTGCTGGGATTACAGGCTTGAGCCACGGCGCCTGGCCTCTTTATCCTTTAAAAATAAAAGCACAGTACCAAAAATCCATCATTTTTTTTTTTTTTTTTGTTACTTTTAAGTTGGGTCTATACAAGGCAGCTAGTTACAGAATATGTTTCATTATTTGCATCCATTTGGTGTCTACATATAGCCTGAGAATGGTGAGAAGATTCGAGAGAACACGAATTTAACTTGAAATAAATTTAGAGGACAATCAAAAGAATTATTCTAAGACTCTTCCTGATATAACAAATCAATAGAAATTTTGAAGTAAAAGTTGGGCTAAGGCTTTCTTACATTCAGTGTCTTATTAAATCATGTTTTACAGTCATTTACCCTTCAGTCCTTACCTAAAATGACATCTTTTCTGTAGCCTCCAATCAGGACAGATGATTCAACAGAAGAGTTGAAATTGTTATTATACTAGAAAGCTTCAACATGTGGGTTCACTGTATCTGAATGCGAACAGAAAATGACATTATAAAATATCAACCTGTAGTCTCAATCATCAGGATATTTACATATTTTAGTGTTTTTTTAAAAAACCACCTTCAAATGAGTCTAATGAATTTCTATACACACATACATACACAGGCATTCATGGCGTGAACCAGGGAATTGCCAAAAGCACACTCCCCATTGTGACTAAATGTTACCACTACATTAAAATGTTTTCTAGTTCTGAATCAATAAAGAAAGGTTTATGTTAAAAAAGAAAAAAGCTCCCAAGAACCCGACAGACAGCTGAAAAACAGGAAATATGTTGGCTTTAATCAATACACACCATTTTAAGTGAAAGCATCACTCCTCAGAAAAGGGAGTGTGTTTGGGGAAGGCAGAAAGACGTTGTTCTGTGGGGGGATTTCTCTTATCCAGGTGACTCTTTGTAATAAATTCTGAAAACTAAAATTAAACAGTAAATGTAGATTCCCTCTATGATATGTGGGTGTTTTGAGTAAAGTCCTAATTGTGCCCTTTGTCCTCCTCCCTCAGAAAATAGAATCTTTAAATAAACAGGGAAGGGCCGAAGACTATACGAATTCACTCAATAGGACTCTTGCCAAAAGGAAGATGTATCACTGTTAAAATAGAAATGGCTCTAGTAGGCTTTCACAATCTAATGCCCCTGCTTTTAGCAAATTCAAGAAGCTAGGACATTACTGGGTCCATATCCTATCAAGGGATTCTCTTTTGAATACAAAGCACAGCCTAGACTGTGTGAAGGACATCTGAGAAGGCCACAGAAACAGAGCAGGGAGAGTGGTGGTAGTGTGTAAAGAAAACCTTCAGTGGAGTGATTGGAAACCAAGGCCATGTAAGGATAATGCTTTCCAGGATGATTTAAACAATCATCCTCAAAGGTGCAACTCTCCAAGTGAGTATGGACTATGTCTCCATAATGCTGTGTCTTTGCTAATGTATTACAGCATTAGTGCTATTTATAATCAACAAAATTACTAACACTGTAATCATGCCAGTTTGGTGATAGTAATTATGACAGAATAAACAGCAGTCAGAATGCCTTTGCTGCAGTTATTGATGTTGATGGCAAACACAGCCAAGGAAGGTTGGTTTTGTTTGTTTTTTCCTTTTTTCGGGAAGCCATCCAAGCAGGCAGAACCTGCAAGTGTTGGCCAGGAGAACGGTTTTATATACCTTTTAAAATTAGACTTCCTGAAAGGAGATGTCACAAAGGTTCATTGGCGAAGATTTGTAAATAGTTCACTTATTTTAAAAAATAATCACATATATGTTTCTGTAAATTATACTTGCAAACATATGCTCACCATTCCCCCTCGTGGAAAGGCTGTGGCTAATCCATATTTGGAGCTGACACCCTTTCTGGGTCCCCTCTTTAGCGAGATCACGCACATGTGCTGCTGCCCCACCGAAGCGCCTGCGCATTAGAGTTCCTTCTGTGCTACTCTGAGCAGTTCCTTATGCGTCTCTTACCACTGATGTTGGCTAAAAAATAACATCCAGAGACTTTGCTATCTATAATTAAGAGTTCTAGTGCTACTAGTGATGTAAAGATCGAACTGATTGAGAAACAGACATTTTATCTTCTGGTTGGATTATTTCCTTGTGGATTAAATTATGAGTGAATGTTTCTCTCATTTCATACTTTCCCCATAAGTGGTCTTTTCTACAGCAAAATTACTACTCATTCTTAATAACTACCAGATGATAAAGCAAGCTGTCTATTTGGGAGACAGTGGGTGTGCATTCCAATTATTCCATTCATCGTGTTTGCAGGACAGCAAAGGGGAGGGATTTCTGGGGTCTCTGGAGAGGGTGGCTTGAAAGACTACAGGAAGTTAGTATCAATGCTTTGCTTCTTGATGGAAGACAGCTTCATGATAGCTCTGGGATAGAATAGGCAAAGGCAAATAAAACAAAATCAATCGCCTTACAGTTAGGAGCTCTGTTAAACAGAGCACTTGTTTGAGCTTGTTTTTAAAAGTCCATGCCCTTTGACTCAGCAATGAACATTTCTAGAGATTTATCTTAATTATCTTAAGCGAAACTAACTAGACAGCAAGTGAACAGTTTCTAGAGATTGTCTTTAGGAAAGTAACTTAGATCGCATGCCATTCGAGGATATTGTCCACATCATTGTTTATCATAGTCCCTATCTTGGCTCCGAACAGGAGAGATTAGGACTTGTCTGGATACAGGTAGTTTATTTCCAAGATGATCCTGGGAAGCAAGAGGCAGAGAGTAAGGAAGAGGGAAAAGCAAATGTAGTGACGCTGATGGCTTGGGCTGCCGGGACTCAAACCACAGCGCCCTCTCGCGCCACACTCACAAGGTCTCCTGAAGCGTTTATTCACCAGTTCTGTCCCCACTGGTTGAAGGTTGTTTGGGGGGGGCGGGGTGGGGGCGGGGAAGACTCTCCTTTGCCTCAAGGCTCTTTAGCATCGGAAAAGGGAAAAGCCGCTGTGCTGGCTTTTCCATGTGGGGCTGTCAGTACCAGGTGAGGCTGAGCTCTCATGACAATGTTCATTGCAGCTATGGCTGAAACCAGAGGCAGGTCAAAGAACACAACCCTGGGAAGCAGAGGCGTCCATTATTATAAGCCGAACTGGAAACACCCAGAAGATCACTCACTGAAAACTGTTTAAGTAATTCTTACAGATACACACAGCAGAGGGTTTTGTAGTCATCGGCAATGATGATGTCTGTATTTATTTATGGACATAAAGAGGCATGTGCCAGCAATAAAAAACATGTTACAAAGCAGGATATATACTATTTTTTAAAATCTATAAATGTACAGATGTACCGCAGGTTATGAAACACACAACAGATATGAATTTGTTTTATGCAAATTGCTCCATAAGGTACATAATTTAATTTTAGAGATGTGGACACTTGTACATCCAGTGCAAGGCTAAACGTGGGAACCACATTTCAGAGCCCCACAGCCCCTTTCCCATGCCCCTCGCTGTGTCCCCACCTGTCTCCATCACCTGCTGTGATCTCTGTGTGTCAGCCACGCTAATTCCATGTTGTTTGTGTCATTTCCCCTTTACTGCCTTCTAATCACAACTGGAAAGTGCTGATAAGGACAGAGGCTAGGATTGTATTTGAAGGCGTAAAGGAAAAGATCCACCACCCCTAGTACAAAGTTGGTGGCTAGACACGGGTGGCTCAATAATTTTAAAGATCTTGTCTTTTTTTTTTTTTACATCATTTTAAAAGGAACGGTAACACCATGAATGGTGATACAAAAGCCGCAGAAGCAAATCGAAAGCATTTCGATGTATATGAAATACGATTTACTTAAGACCTTTGAAAAACTGGTGATTGCATAAATTGCATAAGTTGGAAGATGTCTCTATTCCCTAGGAAAAGTGATTTTCTCTGGATTGGTGGAATTTCAAATTATATTTCTTTGTTGGCATTTTCCCAATATTTCTCAAAAATGATGTTAGTTAAGAAAGCATGATGATGACAGAGACAGGGATGAAAGACACAGCATCTTTTTAGTCACTTGCAGTTATTGTGGGAAATTTCCATTAATAAACACAAAGAGGCTGTTCCAGAGCATCTACATAGGGATCTGTTGGAAGGAGCAAGCTGAAGCGGTGTTTCATAGCACTTCAGATAAAACAGAGAAAATGGCAATTCCGATTGTCTATGTTAACAATGAGGGAGAGTGGCTTATATAGAGATTATGGACAAAGCTCCTCCTCGCCACCCCCTTCAATGCCTGACATCTCCTCTAGCCATCCTAAAAAGTGGCGCCTGGGTGACCTTGCAAGCAGCAAGTGTCTGGCTGGGATCTCACCTCTTTCCATGATAACACAAAACCAGCCTTTTGACCTCATAGCAGAGCAAGGCCAGGTGGTCTGGAACGTGGTTAGCCACAAGCTAACTTTCTAACCAGCCTATTTTTTCCCTCTGACAACACTGGGCAATTTAGTGAGTCCAGATGGTGATTCCCCACATGCGAACTGTTTTTCTATGTGAAATAAATGCCAGCTGTATCTAGCTGATCAAACTAATGTAAACTTGTTGATTATGGGTGCTCCTTTAAGAACACTCTTCCTGGTTACTTTTTAAAACTAGATGGTATCTTACATCTTTAGAATACAATCGCAATTATTTCCTAATTATTTTTAAATGATGCTATTTAAAAAGTGCTGTGTAGTTAAAAAATGTGTATGTGCCCCAGCTGAATGCAGCTATAACAAATCCTATGAATTGAAGTTAATAAATATTTAGACTTTTCAGTGCATAAAAAAATGAAGGTTGATGGGCACTGAGAAGAACGGGGACATTATTTAAATGTCATGCATTTTAATGGAAGAAATAGTTTGGTCGTTGTCCTCCCTTTCTTCAAAGCAGTGATTTTCAGGCTTGGATTTTCAACACCTCATGCACTCGCCAATTATCCCAAGGGAGGCCACAGAATTGCCATTGCCTTGTGTTCAGCTCATCGCATTCATTGATTTAATAAGTCTACCTGGGCATTTTTCAAAGCCAGTAATTGAAAATGTAGCCTGACAGGTTAGCAGGAGTGGCAGGGCCTGGGCAGCAGGGGTGGAGTGGAGGAGGGTGACTACTTTCTCATCAGCAACTGTAGCAGGTGCATCAAATGCTAGCACCCAAAATGCTGACCCAGGGGCTACCCAGAGACCAGGGGACAGAAGACAGATGCATCCCTTCTGGGCCCTGACTGGCCTCAGAGGAGAGCTCAGAGGCAGGTGAGTGGTAGGAGACTCATGTGCCAAAATCACCCTGTTTGCCACAAACCCAATAAGGTTCAAAAGCAACCAGGTTACAGAGGCCATGTGTTATTTTTTTCCTTTTCTTTTCCTCATTACCTGAAATTATTTTGTGTGTGTGTGAGATGGACTGTTTCAAGCTCAGTGAATCCAGATCTATTTCTATGCATCCATTATTATTGTTGGTAGCAGTAATGGGATTTTAAAATATTAACGGATGTTTCCACCTCTCTGCAGTGTTTTCTGCTGCTGTCTCCATTCCTTCAGGTATCCAGGCAATTGTGTGCTCATTATCTCAGGAAGGATGTGATTCTCTGGGAAGCAGGGGAGAGAGAAGTGTGAGCAAGCCAAACCTCAGGCCTCAGGGGAAATTGTCAGGGCTTTGAGGAAAAACAAAATATTTGGGAAGAAGGATATTATAAGGGAAGCACGGCTCCTTCGAGGACTGGAAGGGATTTCCCCAGACTAGGTAAGGAGGCCAAAGAGCAGAGGACAGGTGTTTCCTTCCTGTTAATACCTGGCTAGCCCTAGAAATGATCTTAGAATGCGGTGACAGATGAGAAAAGCTGACTGAGCCCAGGGACAGGAAGGCCCCAGAGGGCCTTCAGAGAGAATATAGGAAGAGGGGCTGTAGATAGCCTCACGGGAGCCTGTGCACCTCCAAGGAAGCATAGACACAGCCGGGAGGGAGTGGGGCCTAAACGTGCCAGTTGGACAGAAAGAAAGGATGTCACTTGCAGCCTGTGTGGATCAACAACTGAGGGCAAGTGGACACCCCAGCAGACATCTGTGTGGAGAGATGACCCTGGCAACCAGGCGACTCCTACCACATCCACACCCTGGGACTCTGTGAACCCCCAGTATTCCATAGGAAGGAAACACAAGAGTGACTGAGATTGAGTTTCTAGGCTTAAAATAGACATTAAGTTCAGTGGTAGAAAGTTTACTTTTTTTGTACATTTGAATTATGAATACGATTCATGTCACCTAGTGTTATTTGTCCTTACCAGATGGTGTGGATGTTAGAATTATGAAACCTATCATTATAGATTTCACTGTTTCAAAACATTTCCATGCATTAAAAAAAAAAAAAAAAAAAAAAAAAAAAAAAAAAAAAAAAAA
>NW_016805008.1:1100600-1123684 GCF_001698545.2 Rhinopithecus bieti
AAAAAAAAAAAAAAAAAAAAAAAAAAAAAAAAAAAAAAAAACAGCGAGCTCCTCCAAAAGTGTGTGAGGTTTGGAGGAAGGCTATTATCCTTACAACAGAGATGAGGATGCTGGAAGACGGGGAGAGAGGTGAAGGAATTTGTTTAACATCACACAGCTGGTATCCACATTCTGTTTCAGGGGACCCTTTTAAAACCATCCTACCACCATCTTCTCCCACCACCTACCACTTCTTGTACCCCTTCCCTACCATAGAAATAACACATTTCACATCCTTTTAGCATAGCAAATCTTTTAGAGATTTTGCAGTCTTTTAAAACAAATCAAATAGTGTATTTGAAACAAAACCAAGGCATCAAGGCAATGGAACAAAGCACCGCTTTGCTTTCAAAGCACGTTTCACCTACCGCCACAGCTCTTAAGTTAGTATTACCACATTAGTAAGTCTCCAGAGACTTTGGAGACCACCTGCTACAGTCCCCTTCCACCTGTAATGAGAAAGATAGTCATTGTTCAAGGCCACACAGTCAGGTAGGGGCAAACTGACGGGGTAATAAAACCTGGCCTCCTTATCTACTGTTCAATACTCTTTCCTATACACTAGATTTCCAGTTAGCTTGAGCAAAAATAAGTTCAAACTTTGATGAATTTAGCAATGTTCCCCAAACTCTATTTGTAAAACATAGCCCTTGAACCAAAAAAAAAAAGTTGGCATATAATGCTTTCTTTACTTGAGATGCTTTAAAAATTTCTTCTGTAGAAAAAAGTAGTCACGATAAATTTCTCATATTGAAAATGTCAAGCTCTATTTGTTATATGATGATGTCAGTGACTATAAAATATGAATTTCTGCTTGAGGATAGAAACTCTACAAAGATTTGGATTCTAATATCTGTTGAGATATGAGTGATAACTAGGAAGTTGCTTTGCTTGAGTTGTTTTGAAATAGTTATGACTGTCATTGTTCATTGCAAGTCTGTATATGTGCATGTCTGAAATGGAGATTGCAGTTACTGATAATTATACTCATATTTGTCACTGTCACCAAACTCCAAAACGGATATTGCCAAAGGGTTCCATTGTCATGCAAGACCTTGTGGCTGACAATGGGAAGGACAAGACGCCAATATTTGTTGAGTATCTACTATGTGTGGGACCATACCAGGAAGATAGAGTACTTCTACTTCTGTAGAAAATTGGCAGAGCTGAACAAACATTTGCAAAATTGCTCAGCATCACTAATTATCAGAGAAATGCACATGAAAACCACAATGTGATGCCACCTTTACTCCAGCAAGAATGGCCATAATAAAAAAAATCAGAAATAATAGATGTTGGTGTGGATGCAGCGAAAAGGGAACACTTCTACATGGCTGGTGGGAATGTAAACTAGTACAATCACTATGGAAAACAGTGTGGAGATTCCTTTAAGAACTGACAGTAGAACTACCATTTGATCCAGCGATCCCGCTACTGGGTATCTACCCAGAGGAAAAGAAGTCGTTATATGAAAAAGATACTTGCACGCATATGTTTATAGCAGCACAATTCGTAATTGTAAAAATATGAAACCACCCCATATGTCCACCAATCAAAGAGTGGATAAAGAATTGTGGTGTATATATATATATATATATATATATATACACACACACACACACACACACATTATATGTATACACACACACATACACACACACACACAATGGAATACTACTCAGCCATAAAAAGGAATGAATTAATGGCATTTGCAGCAACCTGGATGGAACTAGAGACTAGTATTCTAAGTGAACTAACTCAGGAATGGAAAACCAAATATCATATTTTCTCACTCATAAGTGGGAGCTAAGCTATGAGGATGCAAAGGCATAAGAATGATACAATGGACTTCGGGGACTCAGAGGGAAAGGGTGGGAAGGCGGTAAGGGATAAAAGACTACAAATTGGGTTGAGTGTATACTGCTCGGGTGATGGGTACACCAAAATCTCACAAATCACTATTAAATAACTTACTCATATAACCAAATACCACTTGTTGCCCCCAAAACCTATGGAAATAAAAATTTTTTTTAAAAAGTAAAAACAAAATTGGCAGGCCTGCAGTGGTTTGAAGATGCTATGACTAACTCACATGCCATTTATCAATATATCCATGCAACAGATAGTCTACAAATATGCACTGGGCTCCTAGAATATTACAGGTATTGTTCTAGGTGCTTGGGATACAGCAGTGAACAAGGAGACAAGTTCCAATATCTCCTGGAGGTTACATTCCAGAGAGAAAAGAAAAATAAAAAATAAGCAAATAAATGCACAAGCTAACTACTTTCTTTCTGCATTGTGGTAAGCATCTAATTGCACTACATCATTTAATTACCACAACAACCCGTATGGGTACTACAATATTCATTTAATGTTACACACGAGTAAAATAAAGGACAGAGAGGGTAAATAACTTGACCTAAGGTCTCAAAGCTCATGAGAGGCAGAGATGAAATACTAACCCAGGAAATCTTATTTCAGGGCTTATGTTCTTAACCACTATAAAACTGCTGTAGATTAAATGTTTGTGACCTCTCTCCCCCAAATTTATATGTTGAAACCTAATCCCCAATGATATGGTATTAGGAAATGGGGCCTTTGGGAGGTGATTAGGTCATGAGGGTGGAAACCTTATTAATGAGATTAGTACGCTTATAAAGAAGGTCCCAGAGAGTTTCTTTGCTCCTTCTTCCATGTGAGGACACAGCAGAAAGACGGCTATGTATGAAGAGGGCCCTCAACAGACACCCAATCTGCCAGTGCCTTGCTCTTGGACTTCCCACCCTCTAGAACCATGAGAAATAAATTTTTGTTGTTTGTAAGCTACCCAGTCTATGGTGTTCTGTTATAGAAGCCCAAATGGACTAAGACAAAAAGTTCATTTAAAAAATAGCCTACTAAATGGTAGGACAAGTGAGGAAGACAGAAAATGATGATACTATGCAACAGGTGGTATACTTAGATAAGCAAAGTTAGAGTAGGGGAATATAGGAAGGGCAACTCATCCAGAATTGAGGTGTCTGAAAAAGATTTCTGGAGAAGTTGAGGCCTGATCTGGGCCTTGAATAATAAATGGAAATTAATGAGGAAAAGGAAATGGAAAAGCATTGCAAACCAAGGGCAACTTCAACTTCTTGCTTCAGGTGGTGGTAGTACATTGGGGAACTGTGAGACATGAGCTAAAAAGAAGTCAAGAGCTAGATTCAGAAGGGCCTCGGGCCTCGGGTACCACTTCAAGGAGGACTTTGGACTTTTCCTCTAAAGATAATGGGAAGCTATTGGCTGATTTTAAGATATGATCACATTTGCATTTAAATTTTTTTTTTTTGAGACAGAGTCTCCCTCTGTTGCCAGGCTGGAGTGCAGTGGCCCCATTACAGCTCACTGCAACCTTCCTCTCCTGGATTCAAACAATTCTCTGCCTCAGCCTTTCGAGTAGCTAGGATTATGGGTGGGCCTCACGACACCCAGCTAATTTTCATATTTTTCGTAGAGACAAGGGTTTCACCAGGTTGGCTAGGCTGGTCTTGAACTCCTGGCTTCGAGTGATCCACCAGCCTTGGCCTCCCAGAGTACTGGGATTACAGGTGTGAGCCACCACCCCGGCTCTAGTTGCATTTTCAATAGTTTCCTGTGGGATCCTAATCCACTAGGTATTTGGAAGAGTTAAATCTCTTTCTCTCCTACTCCCTAACCCCCAGCTCCCAGGAACAACTTGGGCCAGATCTGTGATATTCACCCCAGACATCCTACCACCAGTAAAACATGTACTATTGACATAAAGAAAAAGATTTCAGGCAATACTTATGAAATGATTTAAATTTTGGGTAAAAGATTATTAATAGCCATAGTTATTCCTGAGTTTGATCTTGACTTAACATTTGCTCCTAGTTTCAATTTAGCGAATTTTTATGGAGGGCCTTCTCTGCACCTAACAATTTTAGATGCTGAATGGGATTCTAAAGAAATACTGCATATAATTTAGTTCCTGTCCTCGACAAGATGGTTTTTTCTCTTTTGACAAAAATATACAAAGCAGCATGTGGGTCTTCAGTTACATGTCATAAAACACCAGGACAGGAAGAAATCCCTGGATGAGGTTGTCATGGAGAAGAGGAGCCTTAGATGAACTTGGAAAGATTAGGCTCTCAGGATGTAAGAAGATACCAAAATGAATTATTTTCAGTAATAAGAGTAATCTCCATTTCTTCATGACTCAGACAGACTCAAATGTTAATTGTACTTTGCGCTGGAAAAATTAAACAGTGGATATAAAACCATGCAAACACTAGGACAACTAAATCTTTGTGCTTAACCATTTGTTCCTTGTGAAATCACCTTTTAATAATTAATTGTTATAAGAAACTGGGGGAAGGAACTGGCCTCTGAGAATAGCAAAATAAACTCTCTGAGGTGTGAAAATGAAATCTCCTCCTTCTACTTTTAGCTTTGGAATTGTAGTGGACACAAAGAACTCCCCTGGGTGTTGGCAGAAGCATGTCACGAACACTCTTGGACAAGCTTGAAAAATTAGCTGAAAAGTGTTTTGAGGAAAGTCAGTTTGAATATTCACCATTATGTAGATTGTAAACTTGGTAAAGGCTCTTAAAAAATTGTCATCTTTTCTGACAGCAATGTCTTTTGATTAAAATATGTGTGTGTACATATATATATATATGTACACACACATATCCACATATGTACACACATACACATGTATGTATATTCAAATAGTTTCATAATTTAAAAAACGCAATCATACAGTTGTAAAACTGACACCAGCTATCCCAAAGCCACAAATCACCACACAGAGAAACCTTGTTCCCTCCTCACTCTTCTCTGGTTTGTGGGCACCCACCTTGCTGACCATCTCCATGGAGAGCCTCAGCAGGACTGACCCTGAAGGAAATGAGAAATTTCCCTTCCTCAGAGAGAACAGGGGCGTGCCTCTGATAGTCATGTCTTTTGTAAAGTCCATTTCTCTCTCTGTGGGACAAGGGCTTATCTTTAAGCCTAGAATCCAAGGGCGATTCCTTCTAATTAGGCCAGTAGTCACCATTCTGGTTCTAAGAAAATTAATGAAATGACTAATTAGATGCAGAATATTATGCTACCGTTACAGTCCACTAAGGAGTAAAAACGTGACAGTCTCTGCTTAAGAAGCTTATAACCTAAAGGAAATACAAACAGACCTCAATTCCTTTTTTTTCTCACTTGAGTGAATATATCTTACACCATTCTGTCAAATCAGAAAGGCTCTATCAGGGAGAATAAGCTCCTTTTAATATGTATGCAGAAAGAAACCTAAAGAGTTAGAGCAGTGAGCACAACAGAGTCACCTTTTCCAGAGGCTTAGGAAAATCCTAGCAAGAAACAGCCACAGAATAGATTTCTGGTCTACTCATTCCCAGCCTTGAATCCAAAGCACACACTCTCCTTCTAAAACAATGCAGAACGTAATTTTTGAAAGACAGAAAATTAATGGCTGTGAACCCTCTAAAAGGATGTTTTATTTTACTCACCTAAATTATTATTTTCATTGCAAAATCATGGTCCTTTGCCCTGCTGACTTAATGCTGTAATGCTTTGTGTACCTGAAGAGACAGGCTTCAGGTACCTCAAGAGCTGTCTGTATCTGATGGACAGACGAATAAGCCCTAATGCTCTTCGTGAGGGGCAACCCTCTGATTTCAATAAGAATTGAGCTACGTGGCACTTTTATGTGAGTAACCCAGAGTGAAGATCTGCTGATTGTGAATGGAGGAATTAAAACATGTCTGAGAATAAACTGATGATACCTACAAGCATGGAAGGATCGTTTTCCCTAAGTCGTATCAGAGTAAAAATTTGGAGGCATCTGCTTAAGAATTCTGTTCAGTTGTTCCCTGTGGATTCCTACCTTTCTTTCCCTACCATGTGTGAAAGGTGCTGGTGCCAAAATGGAGTTACTTATGTCAAACCATAACAAAACGGAGTCAGGGGAGGCCATGGAGAAGAAGCCTTGACGCACACATGCCTGTAACAGGCCTTACAGAAGACATATACATCAGTAACAGGATCTATCTCAATAACTTTCTTGAGATGGCAGTATTCTGGATAAGCCACTTACACAGGGACAGGTACTTAGCAACAGTCTCCACCAGCGAACACACGTTAACTGTCATGAACTTGTGACCTATGAACCTTACTAAAAAGCAACTCACATGGACTTCTCTTTGTCTTTAAAAGCTTCCCCTTTGGCCCGACCCCCTTGGATGTGCCTATGACCTGTCACAACACACATATCCTGTATTGCCATCCCCTGCTGTTGCCAAATAAACATATTTGTTCGGGAGAGTCCATCTCTCTGAGTTTCTTCTTAGACGGACCCATGTCAGTTTCCTGAAGTTAATGACCAACAGCATGTAGCTCCTTTAGGGATCTGCACTCAATTTGTACACATGAAAGAAAGGATGTATAGCAAGAAAAACCCTCATGTTAGGCCATGTTAAGTTCAGACCAAGTGACCTTCCAGAAAGCGAAGGTACTCTCAGACCAGTGGACCCTAAAACCAACTTCAAAACCTTAAGCTATTTTGTAAGCCCCTTGGAGCTTGTCCCCTCCCACCTGGACATGATTTGGAGTTGTTTTATTGGTCCTTGGATTTTGGCTTCTGCTTTGATTCCAGATCCACTTTTCCTCCCACCCTCTGCCTCTTTCTTTTTTCTCAAAATCTCTTAATTTGCTGAGGTCAGCCCTTAGTGTCCGGTTTTGTGCCTCAGCTATACACTTTGTCCCTCTTCAATTTTATACTGTAAAAGCCTTCAATTTTGTACTCTGAAAACTTTCCCTTTTATAACTCTAGGGAGAAAATGCAATATCCCTGGGGTGGAGAGCCTGTTGTAGCTTCTAGCATCTCCCAGAGACCTGCTACAGGTTTGTGACAGGTGGGAGCTATTGCTTTTGGGCGCCTGTCAACAGTATTTTTCAGGAAACTGGGCACTCCAGTGGTTGTTAACTATTTGGGCTCTAGTACAGGAAAAAAAGCAGAAAGCAGAATACATGTACCCTGGGAAAAGTACTTTGAAAAAGCACTTGAAAACATCTGAGTTCTGTGTTGAGGTATGGGATACAAATTGCTCAATTGTCATAAAGGGTGAATGTGACAAAAAATTAAGTGGGACCAACATCTGGCCATTCCATGTATTGAATTAATGAGGTTTAAAGGCCCTTTTGGTCATCAGAGATCTCCCCAAGTGGCCTGTCATTTCATCTGAAAACTTATATTTTCCTGTCCAGAAGGCCTTCGTTCAAACGCAACCATCTTTTTTGAAAGGTACACATACAAATTAATCATCATCGATGTATTAGATGCAGTAAGTGATTCTGTGTCCCAACAGAACAGGCTCTGAAAAATAGAACATGGACAAAGAACATTTTAAGCCCAGAGTGAGTTGAGACTATTTTGGAGTTATGCTGTTTAAAATGATGGACACTAACCATACGTGGCTATTTAATCTTAAATTCAAATTTAAATTAATTAAAATAAAATAATTTAGTTCCTCAGTCACATTAGCTACACTTCAAGGGCTCAGTAGCCACATGCGGCTAGTGGCCGACATATTGTAGAGTGCAGATATAGAACATTTCTGAATGTGCTGAAAGTTGATGGCACAGCTCTGGTCTAGAGTGCAGGGTACTTAATGGGGAGAGCATGTCTAAATAGATTGTTTCTATGTTGCACTTGAAATCCAGAGAACAGCCAAGAAAGTACTAGAAAAAAGGCGGGTGGGGGAGGGGAAGAGCTCCAACAGAGAAATAGGATCACATAAAGTAAGGGTGGTAGGGAGACCAAAGGCAAGCATTGCCTCTTTCACAATGTTGCTTGGAGTCTACTGCTTACATATTCTATGAGGAAAAGGCAGAATTTCCCAGCAAGTTATGCCTAGGTTCAAATTTGGTTTTGCCAAATATTGGCTGGGTGGTTGTAAGCAAGGCATTTAACTCTTTTTAGTTTTTCCTCATCTGTAAAACAGAGATTTTGATTCCTACCCTGCACCACTGTCATGAGGATTAAAGAAAATATATGCAAATCTGGTATATCGTAGATCCCCAATGAATTGGAGCAATTATATTATAATGCCCATTACCCTGCTTTGAACCACTGACAGTCATTCACATCTTTGTATCTGTCTACATGTCCAGCACATAGTAGGCATTCCATAAATAGTTGTTGGATTTAATTTAACTTGAGGACACTGATCTTTCCTCTCTCTCTCTCTCTCTCATTTCCTCCCCGCCAACCCTCCTTCCCCTTTCTCTCCCTCTTTCTCTTTTCTCTTGTTTTCCTTTTTTTGAGACAGGGACTTGCAGTGTTGCCCAGGTTGGAGTGAAGTGGTGCAATCATAGCTCACTGCAACTTGAACTCCTGGGCTCAAGAAATCCTCCCACCTCATCCTCCTGAGTAGCTAAAGCTGTTACAGTAGGTAGTCCGGCAGACACGAGCAGGACAGAAAGGCCCCCACCTCACCCCACTGGAATGTCAGGCAACCATTAGGTGATGGTCAGGTGGTTGTTAAACTCTCTCTAAAATAATAATTTGTTGTAGGCAGTGCCAGGAAAAGGCAGTCTCTCAATGGATAGAAACACCTGAAGCTGGTGATTAGTAGCTTCCCCATAAGATCTCAGGAGTTGGGCCAGTGGGCTCAAGCACTAAGGGGCATTCTTCCCTTACCAGGAAAGTATTCCTAGAGGAAGGTCCTAAACCAGTTAAACTCGGCTATTTTGCCTCCTAGTTGCTTGATATTCCTTCTGGGGGAGGGGGCTCTCCTGCCCTGTGCATGTCTGCCTAACTTACTGTAATAGGACTACGGGTGTATACCACCATACCTGGTTAATCTTTGTAATTTTTATTTTTAGTAGCGACAAGATCCCACTGTGTTGCCCAGGCTGGCATTTCTTTTTTTAAGCTCTCATTTTCACTATGAGTGAAGACCCAGTGAAAGAAAGATGCTGTGCAAACGCCAGTGTTATTGGTATTGCAAAAGTAATTAATATGAAAAGGATCAGAAGACAACAGTCCCTTGGAAGATAATCCTTTTAAGTTAATGGAATTTAAATATTATAATTCATGAAATAGCACTTAAGTAGCACTGCTTGGACAGTTACTGCTTGTTAGCTGTATTCGCTGAATTTAAAAAATTATACCCTTCACAGAATTGCTTGAGGGCACAAGTACAAAGAATTAATATATTAATTATCATAAGTGAATCATTAAACAGCAACAGTAATTAACAGCTTAAGTTAATATCTTTAAAAAACTTACACAAACGAGTAGTCTTAGTGCTCTCCTACTGGGAAAAGTTGGTTGGAAGAAGAGCTGATTGGTGGAATATCGGATGTGTATGTGTAATCATGAGAGTTCATCTCGTCCTTCCTACTGCCTTCATATTGAACCACTGTGGACAAATAAGCCCTCACTGTAAAGCTCTTAATAAGACATTTAATAATCTTTCCCTGGTGCCATGGTTAATACTGAGTGTCAACTTGATTGAAGGATGCAAAGTACTGATCCTGGGTGTGTCTGTGAGGGTGTTGCCAAAGGACATTAACATTTGAGTCAGTGGGCTGGGAAAGGCAGAACCACCCTTAATCTGGGTGGGCACCGTCTAATCAGCTGCCAGTGCAGCTAGAATATAAAGCAGACAGGAAAACGTGAAAAGACTAGATGGGCCTAGCCTCCCAGGCTACATCTTTCTCCTGTGCTGGACCCTTCCTGCCCTCGAACATCAGACTCCAGGTTCTTCAGTTTGGGGACTTGGATTGGCTTTCCTTGCTCCTCAGTTTATAGATGGCTTATTCTGGGACCTTGTGATTGTGTGAGTTAATACTACTATGCTATATTATATATATATATTATATAGCAGAGTAGTACATATATATATTCATATCCTATGAATTCTGTCCCCCTAGAGAACCCTGACTAATACACTAGGCCTGCACTTATTGTTGAGACTTCTTTTTCTTTGTATCATCAGTGTGTATTTTTTCATAGATATCTAACCTGTCAAATGAGATGTTTGAAACTTTCAGAGGAGAAGTTTTAAATGTGGGCTCCATGGAGTCCAGAACCACTCAGCAACTTGGGGAACAGAAAGAAGGTAGGATGTGTGAGCAGGAACAGATCTGATGTACTCTCTTACCAACCCTAACACTCCTCTCCCAACTTTGATTAAGCTCGTAACACAAATTTTATATATTTAATTGGCTTGCTTTAATTAGGTTTGCAGAAGAGTCTCCAACAACTTAATGTCTTTTTTATATCTTGTATTTTCTTTTTTATATCTTGGTAAATTATTTTGAAAATCACCAAATTTGATCCTTCTAAATTTCCTGTTCACTTAAGTCCTTAGTTCTGAACCCTCACTGACAAATTATATCCACACATATTCTGATTCAGTAAATTTGTGGAGGACTCTAACATTTGAAAAAATCTCCCTAGAGGATCTCAACCTGCAGCCAGGGTTGAGATGTATTGTTTAGTCCAATTGCATTGATTTCCTTCCAGGTAGAAATGGGTAGGAGAAGCATTTCATTTTTTTTTTTTTTTCTGCTAGAGGACAGTTTTCCCAGGAAAATTTGTGTTTGTAGAGCTTATTTTATTCTTTCTTTCCATATTCCTATATAAATCAACATTCCCATCTTGACATCCCTCAAGTAATAGCTGCTGTGACTCTCAAACCATTGACTTTATCATTTAATTTTATGAATTTCTGTTATCAAGAAGAGATGGGTTTCATTTAATTAAGATGATGTCTTTTGGCCAGGCGTGGTGGCTCACGCCTATAATCCCACCACTTTGGGAGGCTGAGGCAGGTGGATCACCTGAGGTCAGGAGTTCAAGACCAGGCTGGCCAAGATGGCAAAGTCCTGTCTCTACTAAAAATAGAAAAAAAAAAGAATTAGCTTGATGTGGTGGCGTGCACCTGTAATCCCAGCTACTTGGGAGGTTGAGGCAGGAGAAATGCTTGAACCTGGGAGGCGGAGGCTGCAGTGAGCTGAGATTGCACCATTGCACTCCAGCCTGGGTGACGGAGTGAGACTCTGTCTCAAAAAAGAAAAAAAAAAATGGTGTCTTTTAGTAAATCTGTAAGTGTCCACCAACAAATGTTATTGGTGAGATTGTTATACAATGTTAGAGTATATTTTTGCCTTACATGTGTTTGTTTTGTTTGGTGTGTGTGGGTGTGTGGGTGTTTTGAGACAGGGTCTTGCTCTGTCATCCAGGCTGGAATGCAGTGGCACAATCACTGCTCACTGCAGCCTTTGCCTCGTGGGCCCACGTGATCCTCCCATCTCAGCCTCCCAAGTAGCTGGGACCACAGGTGTGTGCCAGCACACCTGGCTCATTTTTGTATTTTTGTAGAGACAGGGTTTCACCATATTGCCCAGGCTGGTCTCAAACTCCTGGGCTCAAGTGATCCTCCTGCCTCAGGCTCCCCAAGTGCTGGGATTACAGGAATGAGCCACCATGCCCAGCCAATGTGTTATTATTTTAGTTTTAATGACAAAACCTATTATTGTGTCTTGCACACAGTAGGCTCACACTGAATGATTAATGTCACAATAAGAATCCAGAAATAATTCTACCTATCTGTTACAACACGTGTAAACATTCAGCTGCTACCGTGTACCATGTACTCTGAGCTGAGTGTTTTCCATTAGTGTAGGACCAGGATTAGCTAACAAGGGCAACATTCCAGGGTTTATTTTTCTTGCCACCACTTTTGTGTTCCAATTAAGTGGCAACAAATTTGGTAAACAGGCAACAGGTGAACTAGAGAACTGGTATAATCTTCTGTTCTTAACAGCTATGAGTTAAGCTGTTAACTAGTATGAGTGACTGAGTCACTAGGAATAGAATCTGATTCCCTCCCTCCCTTTCTCCCTTTCTTCCCTCTCTCCCTTCCATTTCTGAAAAGACAAGGAAGCAGAAAGATATAGAAAATGGTATTGCAAATACTCATATATCTGTTACCTAACTTTAAGTCTTACCATTTTTTGATATTTCATCCAATACTTATTAATATGGTTTGGCTCTGTGTCTCCACCCAAATCTTATCTCAAATTGTAATCTCCATGTGTCAAGGGAGGGACTTGGTGGGAGGTGATTGGATCATAGGGACAGTTTCCCTGGTTTCCCCCAGGCTGTTCTCCTGATAGTGAGGGAGTTCTCACGAGATCTGATGGTTTTAAAAGTGGCAGTTTACCCTGAGTGCTCTCTCTCTCCTACCACCATGTAAGACGTGCCTTGCTTCCCCTTTGTCTTCCTCTATGATTGTAAGTTCCCTGAGCTCTCCCCAGCCATGTGGAACTGAGAGTCAATTAAACTTCCTTTCTTTATAAATTACCCAGTCTCAGTTATAGCAGTGTGAAAATGGACTAATACACTTAGTTTAAGAAATAGAAATTCACAATTAGAATTGAAGCTACCTTTATAACAACACTGCCCTTAACTCATACTCTTTCCCAGAGTTTGCTACACATTAGAATTACTTGGAGAAATTTAAAACTCCTATTGCTCGGGTCTCATCTCCTACCAATTAAACTGGAATGTCTGGGAGAGGCACCCATTAGTATTTTGTAAGCTCCCCAGGTAATTATTACAATGTGAAAAGTTTGGAAAATACTGTCCTATTTCCCACTACGAAAGTAACTTCCATCCTATATCTGATGTTTATATTTTTATTACATATGTGTATTTATAAACAAAATAGTTTTGCATGTTTTAAAATATACAAGTTGTATAAATTTATATTCTATAATGTGCTTTTTATACTCAGCTTACCTTTTTGTGGTTTATCAATATTTATGCGTGTAGTTATAATTTACTCATTTTAACCGCTATGTAGCATTCAACTTTTAAATAAACCATATTATTTGTCCACCTGCCTACTGGCAGATGTTAACAATATGACTTTGTGTTTATAGATTTTGTTCATTTATCCATTTATTTAGGTCTTTTATATATCTTGGTAAAGATCTTGCATGTCTCGTGTTGGTGTAATTCCTCAATATCTAGAGTTTTTCTGCTATTGCTTATGGTATCCTTCAATCACATATTTGTCACTGGTCCATATGAATAAAATCAGTTTTAGTGGGTTGACTGTGTGTCTAGCAACTTTGCTGAATTTTCTTGTTAGCTTAAGGAGATTTGGTGTATATTCTCAGATTTCATTTGGAGACAATCATATTACCTATAGTGATAGTTTTCTTTCTTTCCAATCTTTATACATTTAGTGCCTTTCTTTTATCTTATTGTACTGTTTAGAACCTCCAGCATAATGTTTCATAAAATCTGTGATAAAAGAAACCCTTAGATCCTTAGATTCTTTCTGACTACAAAGGGAATGTTTCTAATGTTTTACTTTTTTGTTTTTTTGACACAGAGTCTGGCTCTGTGGCCCAGACTAAAGTGCAGTGGAGCTATCTCGGCTCACTGCAAGCTCCGCCTCCTGGGTTCACGCCTTTCTCCTGCCTCAGCCTCCCGAGTAGCTGGGACTACAGGCCCCCACCACCACGCCCTGCTAAGTTTTTGTATTTTTAGTAGAGACGGGATTTCACTGTCTCTACATCTTAGCCAGGATGGTCTCGATCTCCTGACCTCGTGATCCGCCCGCCTCAGCCTTCCAAAGTACTGGGATTACAGGCGTGAGTCACTGCGCCCGGCCCTAATGTTTTACTTTTAAGAATTATGTCTGTTTTGAGTTTTTTGTGAGTTCCTATTATATATATCCTTTATCAGATTTAGAAAGTTTTCTTCTTGTTTTGCTGAGTTTTTATCATTAAAATATGCTGAATTTTATCGTGTGCTCTTTTTTTTATCTACTAGAAGATTGTGTGTTTTTTTTTCTTTTAATCTGGTAAGAGGATACATTTATATGACTATACCCTGTTTTAAATAATATTATATGAAAGTAATATGTACACAGACTTAGTTTTAAGAATCAAATTGTACCACTAGCATTATAATGGAAAGCACTTGGTACCTGGCTCATCATCCAATATCTGAGGCAATCATTTCTAATTCTTTTATGTATTTCTTCTGGTATTTTCCTTCCTATTCAAATAATAACAAGTATATACCAACTTATTTTTGTTCTGAAGGCTATTTTGCTTAAAATTAATAAAGATACTCTGTTTTTTTAAATTAGTGTTAGCTTTTATTTATTTCTCTATCTCTTTACTTTCAACTTATCTGGGTTTTTATATTAGAAGTGAATTTCTTGCTACAATATATAATTGGATCTTTTAAAACACACTTTGACAATCTTTGTCTTTTAGCTGCTGTATTTAGATAATTACATCTAAATATCAACTTATTAATGTTGCTGAATTAATATTTATCATGTTTATAACTTCTCTATCTGTTGCATTTGTACTTTCTTTTTCCTCTTCCATTTCTGCCTTCTTGGTTTTAATTGAGCATTTTATATTATTTCAAATTTTTCTTCTTCTCTTAGTATAGCAATTACACTTTTTTTACACAACTTTTTTAGTAGTTTCCTTTGAGTTTGTTGTATATGTCTACAACTAATCCAAGTCTACTTTCAAATAGCACTGTTCTACTTTAGGGGTAGTGCAAGGACCTTACAATAGAATATTTTAAATTCCTTTCTCTTGTGACTTAAGATATTACTGTCACTGATTTCACTTATTGATATGCTATGATTACGCAATAAATTGGTATAATTATTGTTTTAAACAATCTCTTAGATTACCTGATAAATTGGTATGGTTATTGTTTACTTTCATCTGTTCTTTCTCTGATGATCTTCCTTTCTTTCTAAAGATCTAAATTTCTAACATGTATTTTTTTCCTTCTGCCTGAAGAACATTTGAACATTTCTTGCAGAACAGGCAATGAATTCCCTCAGTTTTTGTTTGAGCAATCTTTGTTTCATTTTCAGTTTGGAAGGATAATTTTGCTGCATATAGAATACTGGGATGGTAGGGTTATTTTCCAACATTTTAAGTCTTTTACTCCACTCTCTTTTGCTTGCATGGTGTGCAATCAGAAAATTTTAAATAATTATTATTCTCTTGTTCTATAGATGAGATTTTCCCATTTTTTTGAATATTTTCTTTCTGTTTTGGTTTTATGCAATTTGAATATGATATGCTTAGGCCATTTTGTTGTTTGCTTGGTGTTTCTCAAGTATTCAGAATTTGCAGCTTGGTGTCTGTCATTATTTTTGAGAAAATTTCAGCCATTATTACTCCAAATATTTTTTTCTGTTTCCCCGTCTTCTTTTTCTTCTTCTCGTATTTCAGTTACACACAAATTATGCCTTTTGCCATTGTTCTACAATTTTTACGAATGTTCTATTCTCCTTTTTAAATTATCTTTTCTCAGAAATCATTGTACCGAAAGGATACCTTCACTCATGTTTATCACAGTACTATTGACAATACCAAAGTGGAATTGGCCTTAGTGTCCATTAGAAGATGATTGGATAAAGAAAATGTAGTATTAGATGATTGGATAAAGAAAATGTGGCCATTAGAAGATGATTGGATAAAGAAAATGTGTGTATACACACACACACACACAATATAAATATATACAACAGAATACTATGCAGCCATAAAAAAGAAGGAAATGTCTTTTGCAGCAACACAAGTGGAATTGGAGGCCATTGTTTTAAGTGTGACAACTGAGAAACAGAAATACCACATCTTCTCACAAGTGGGAGCTAAATAATATGTGCACATAGACATGGAGTATAGAATAATAGACAGTAAAGACTTGGAAGAGTGGGGAAGATTGGAAGGGGGTGGGTAATAAAAAGTTACATTGAGTGATGGATACAATAAAGCCCTGACTTCATCGTTATGCAATATATCCATGTAATGAAATTACACTTCTACTCTATATATTCATATGAGAAAAAAAGAAAAAAAGGCAAATGTGAGCACAATTTAAAAAAAAAAAAAAAAAACATTCTCTTTTCTCATTGCATTTTAGTTTAGGAAGTTTCTGTTGACCTATATTAAGCCTCTCTAATTTTTTCCTTATCTGTGTAACATCTACTGTTGAGCAAATTAAAGGTATTCTTGATTTCTGTTACCAAGGTTTTGATTTCTAATATTTCCTTTGAGTTCTTTCATGGAATTTCCATGTCTCTGCTTACATTTGCCCTCTGTTTTTATGCACTGTATACTCTTTACATTGGAGCCTTTACCTTTTCAATCATGGCTAAATTCTGTCTTATAATTTCAATGTTTTCATATCTGAGTTGGATTCTGATGATTGCTTTATTTCTTCAGATTGTACTTTTGTTTCCCATTTGGTATCCCTTGTAATCTTTTGTTAAAAACTGGAAATGTTGTGTCAGGTAATACGGATTGAGGTAAACAGGCCTATATGAGGATCTGGCTAGGAATTTGCCTGTGCTATTGCCTGAATGCTTCCATTTTCCTCAAATGTTGAATCCTAATCCCTAGTGCAATAGTATTAAGAGATGGGGCTTTTAGGAAGTGATTAGGTCTTGAGGACAGAGCCCTCATGAATGGGATTAATGCCCTTATAGAAGAGGCCCAAGGGAACTTGTTTATCCCTTCTGCATGTGAAGACACAGTGAAAGGCACCATCTTCAAAGCAAAAATGGTTAATACCCAAGCTCTTGCCAGATGCTGAATGGTGAACTCCAGCCTCCAGAACTGTGAACAAAAAAATTTCCATTGTGTATAGGTTACTCAGTCTAAGGTATTTTGTTACTGCAGACTGAACGGATTAAGACAGATTGTGCTTAATGTTTTCTGTAGCTATATGTGCCAGAGGCTTCAAATTCGTCTAGTGTCCTTGCTTTGTCTCTACTCGTGACTTTGGGCTTTCATTACCCTCAGTCTGTGTTTTGCAGCTCCTTTAGCTGTATCCAGTGTTATTTTGGAGCCCCGATGGTGTGGCACTAAGATGTATGGGAGAGAAAGTGTTCTATAATCTTCCAATTAAATTAAATCTCAGTCCATTATTGAGTCTATGTTTCAAGTCTTTTGCCTTCAGATCTATGTCTCCAATAGGACACCTTCCCCCGTCCCACCCCCAGCACCAGTCTCCAACTGTTCTCCTAGCTGTGGTGTTCCCAGTCTACTTCCTCAAACCCTGACTTCTATTCTCCCTCTCCACACCCCAGGCCTCTTTACAGAAAACAAGATTAGAGGGAGCTAGAGCTGGAGAAATGTCCTTTCTGTAGCTGAGATAAAGCTATGGCAAAGTCTTTTCCTCGGGAGACCTCTTCGTGTATTTCACAATCATCTCCTGGTCCACCCCTACTCTTCCCAGCCAGAGTCAGAGTCATCAGGGAATCTCTCTTAAATCTTCACCTTGAGAATCTGGTAGAGTCCCTGGAGGTAATGACCCTGAAAAATGTGCCCTGCCCCCTGGGCCCCAAGACTGTGTCTTGCAGGAGTTTCTGACCCTCAGGTTATTCCATACTCAGCTTCCAGCAATACATTAAAATTACCATTTAAGTGTTCCTAATGGCAGCTTCTATTTCAGGTAATTGGATCTCAGCTGAGACTCTATGTGTGCACCTGCCTCTCCAGATTTCAGGACAGTGGTTTCTCTGCAAACTCAGCTCTATAGTGAGTCCAAGAAAAGGCATTGGTTTTCAGTTTGTCCAGCTTCATTTTGTTGTAAGGGCAATAGCGACAACTTCTAAACTCTTTACATGTTAGAGAGGAAACATGAAGTCTTGACTCCAGATGTCTACAGTCCACTTCAAGAATCCTGGATTCATGTGGAAGAGGAATGGATACAGTTTTAGTCCTCCCTGCCTCATTATGTAAGTCCCAGTTCCTGTTCCTATATGGGATTAACACCCAAGCCCCTAGGTAATGGAAGCAGGCACCATTCTATCTCCACAGCTGCCACAGCATCATCTCATGCATTTTTTACTCTGGTTTCCAGTTTCCTTTTAGTGTTTGGCCTTTGGGAATTTTCTTTTCTTTCTACTATTCTCAGATGAAAATGTATAAGGATGTGAATTTATATTCACTTGGCATTTCTTGATGGATGGATAATTTTCAGATTATTTAGTCTATAACATTGCTAAAACTAGCCTCTTACCAATTTTTCTATTCAAATATTTGGTGAGCTGGTGGGTGCTGTGACTCCTGAAATCCCACTGGCCCAGGCAAAGCCCTAGACAGGGAATTGGGACTCCCTAGTACTGCTTGCTGTTCTGCCCCTGACTACCTGACTATCGTGTCATGGTGCATGGAGAAGCTTCTTAGTACAGTCAAGTCCTGGGCCCAGTGGGAAAGCAGCTGAACGGATTAAGACAGATTGTGTTTAATGCTTTCTGTAGCTATATGTGCCAGAAGCTTCAAATTCATCTGGTGTCCTTGCTTTGTCTCTACTCGTGACTTTGGGCTTTCATTACCCTCAGTCTGTGTTTTGCAGCTTCTTTAGCTATATCCAGTGTTATTTTGGAGCCCCGATGGTGTGGCAATAAGATGTATGGGAGGGAAAGTATTCTATGGTATTCACAGCAGATTTGCCTGAGCCCGGTGGATGCTGTCTACATAGCTTCTCCTGTTTGTGGTCCCGATAATGCTTATCTTCTTGAGTACCACAACTCTCCACTTCTGGATTTCTTTGGAGTGTGGCTCTGTTGCACTTGCCTGCCACATCCTAAGCAACATTGAGCAAGATTTTGACAGACTTGGATCAGTTTTTTCCACCTCTTCATCCCCCCTCTGCCTTATCCCCAGACTCCAGTATATGACTTCTCATCTAGAGAAGGGATTTTGCAAATCCCATTTCCTTCTTGGTGATATAGCTTGCTCTTTTTCAATATATAGCTTTGACTCAGGGACATATTGCAGCCAAATCTGCACAATTACTTTGAAGAACTGGGATACTCAAGTGATCAATCTTTGGGACTTAATTTGAGTAGGTGCCCCAAGCCTTATGGGGGAGGGGAGGTGCATGTGAAAAAGAATTAAAGAATTTTCTCAAATATTCTAGTTTAGTTACTGAAAAAAGGAATGGATGGGCCATGACTCCGCAACTCCCAAGAAAGAAACCTTATTGTGTTGGGGTATAGCAGCCTTAGTATTTGAGTATTTAAAAGGAGCACTTTATTTTAAGTATCTCCTTTTCATGAGATAAGAATATTAAAACTTTAATTTCTGGGCTCTGAGTCAAGCTCCCTTAACAAGCACTGTGGGTGGGATGTTTTCTGATTTCTCTCAAGGAGCTCCTCATCAAACAGTCTTTTGAAACTGAGCCAGCAGGTAGAGGCTGCAGAGAACAAGCTAAGGTCACCCATGCAAGAGGTTGGTTAATTCAATTATAAATCAAACTGCAAAAGGACAGCAATTTTCTGTAAGTTCTTGAGATGCTCATAATGAAGAATGCTTTTTCCCTCAGAAGGACTTAAGCTCGCCGGCTTTAAATAAATCCTACAAAACTCAAGTCCATAGGTGCATATTTCTGTGTAAGCATTGTGGAGTAGTTAGTGATTAAAAGAGATGTAATCTCTTAGTAGGGAAAAGAGGAAGAAATTAAAAAATGGTGTCGTAGCCTATGTAGGTTTACAATGGTGTTGATATAGATGATCTTAATTCCCAGGCAGAAACTTTCGAGATTTCATCTATTATTAACTGAGACACAGTCAAAGACCTTGCAAAACGTTAAAACCCCATTTTAAGAACTAACAGGCTCCTCTGTCTTCCCTGTTTTCAGGGGCCCCTCGGGATTTCCCCTTTTAATAAAGCACCTTACTGGCTTTATTAGACCGTATAATTCCTGGTTGTCATTTCAGCATCAAATGGACCTCACCTCCCTCGGGCATCTTTCCTGATTTCTTTCCTAAGTCCTGTTGCCCACTTCAAGGCCCCCACTCTGGAGCTTCCACACTATCTCTCCGTGATTCACTATTATTTAAAATCACATCCTTGAATGCCAGTCTCCCCTCAAGGCTGTGAGCTGCTACAGGGCTCTGTCTTCATACAATATTTTCTTCTGTCACTCAGTACCCAGCACATACAAAATTGTTTGGTTTATTTTTTAATGTAAACTTTTAAATTAACATTACCCAATGTAGAAAATTACACAAGTCAAACATGTACAGCTCAGTTGATTTCTGACCATAAACACACCCATGTAACCAGCACCCTGGATCAAAGAATGGAACATTTACAGAGCCCTGGAAGCACCCCTTATGTTTTCTTTCAATGCCTCTCACTTGCTCGAAGCTAACACCTATGTTGAGTCCTAATGCCATACATTCATTTTGCCTAGTTTTGAGCTTTATATAAATGGAATAATACAATTTGCATCCTTTTGTGCTTCCTTCTTTCATAAGCCATTATGTTTGTAAGATTCATCTAAGTATTTCTGAGTGCGTGGCTGTAGTTTATTTTCCTATCTTGATCACTTTATATTATATAAATGCACCCTAATTTATCCAGTCTATTGTTCTTGGACATGTAGGTTTTTAGTTTGGGACTATTATGAATAGTGTTGCTATAAACATTCTGACACATGTTGTTAAAACATAAATTTAGACACATTAAAATTTTGAAGAGTTTATTTGAGCAGACAACCATTCATGAGTTGGGCAGCAGCAGAACACAAGCAGCTGGGCTCTACTCACAGGACATGATGGGAAAGCTCTTATAAGGTGTTCTTGGAAACAAGACCAAGAAAATATATTTGACTGGTTAAAGTGGAAAGTCCTTAGTTAGAGGTTAGTTTGGTGGTTTCTGATTAGTTAAGCTTAAGTTTCATTTTACTGTTAACATTGAGTTGGGCTTTTGCTTGCTTATATAAGAGACCCAAGGCACTGGAGCCAATTCAGCCTAAAGGGCTTCCATCAGTTTTTCTTAACAATGTATTTTGGTGCACATATATTTGCATTTCTAAGGCAAAAATTGATAAATAATAGGTTTCACATATTTTCAGCTTTCTTAGAAATCACCAGTTTTCCAAAGTAGGTTGCACCAATTTTTATCCCTAGCAGTTCAACAAATGTATTTTGAATAAATTATTACATGAGCAAAGGAATTAAAGTATTTCCTCCCTAAGCTTGACTCTTAAGGAGGACACAATCTCTATAGCTACCTTGAAATGAAAAGTCTTCTGTTCCTTCTATATTTTAATTTTCTTCTTATATCTGTTAATGAGTGACTTAAACTAGGGCTAAATGGAATTGTCTATAAATGTTACACAAGAGAAAATTCCCAAGTCATTGAAATAACCTATAATGTGGATATTTCCTTTCCTGTCTTTATTTTGTAATTGCTGAACACCATTCTGGAAACAACTAGCTTTGCTGAAATAGTATTTGCTGAAATACCAGGTTGTGAATAATTCTGAAAGTCTATTTAATTTTTCAGACAAATGTGAATAATATGTATCTTCCTTTGTGGGATTACTTAGTCTCTCATCTTGCTGTAAACCATATCCTAATCAAACGTAATTGTGAATTTAAACAATGGAGACCAATTAAAGTGCAGTTACCATTTGTTATGTGAGTTCACCAGTGTAAATGCCCCACTGCGATGGGATTTTACTTTCATCTAGGCAGCCATATTACATTATCTGGTCTGAGCATCATCAGATCTCAGCGGGTGAGAATTGAGTCAAGGGGAAAAAACTGAGTGTTGCTAAGAGGTAAGGTAACTTATTCAGGAAACATCACTGTTCTCTGAGAATTGATACTTAACTGACTTTCCTGCTTGAATGTCTATGTAATTTGCTGGAGGGCAGCTTACATTTGAGGATAGAATCAACACAGGATGGACTTTCTCAGTTCAGTGCAATTTTACTTATTCATAGGGTCTCATCTTTCATGCATATCAGGGAAACCAATTGAGTAGCCTCCTGTGCTGGCCCTATATTGGGACTTATCAAGTGCAGTCATGTGTTGCTTAAAGCTAAATGGTATAGCCTATTGGTCCTAGGCTACAAACCTGTATGGCATGTTACTGCACTGAATACTGTAGGCAACTAAAACACGATGGTAAGTATTTATGTCTGTAAACATATCTAAACATAGAAAAGGTGCAATAAAAATATGCTATGAAGATTTCAAATGAGCTGGGCACGATGGCTCATACCTGTAATCCCAGCACCTTGGGAGGCCGAGGCAGGTGGATCTCCTGAGGTCAGCAGTTTGAGGCCAGCCTGGCCAACATGGCAAAACCCTATCTCTACTAAAAATACAAAAATTAGCCAGGTGTGGTGGCAGGCACCTGTAATCCCAGCCACTCGAGAGGCTGAATCAGGAGAATCTCCTGAACCCAGGAGGCAGAGGTAGCAGTGAGAAAAGATTGTACTATTGCACTCCAGCCTAGGTGACAAGAGCGAAACTCTGTCTCAAAAAATAAAATAAAATAAAGTAAAATAAAGATTAAAAGTGGTACACCTCTATAGGGAACTTACCATAAATGGAACTTGCAAGACTGGAAGTTGCTCTGGGTGGGTCAGTGAATGACTGATGAGTGAATATGAAGGCCTAAGACATGATTGTACACTGCTGTAGACTTTATCAGCACTATACACTTAGGCTACACTAAATTTATAATAAAAATTCTTTCTTTAATAATAAAATGAGCTTACTCTAACTTCTTAACATTATGAACATTTTAATTTTTTAAAACTTGACTCTTTTGTGATAACACAGCTTAAAGCATAAACACTTCGTACAGCTGCACAAAAATATTTTCTTACTTTATAGCCTTATTATATAAGCTTTTTTCTATTTTAAATTTTTTACTTTTAAACTTTTTTGCTAAAAACTGAGACACAAACACACACACTAGCCTTGGCCTACACAGGGACAGGATCATCAATATCACAGTCTTCCACCTCCACATCTTGTCCCACTGGAAGGTCTTCAGGGGCAGTAACACACACGGAGCTGTCATCTCCTATGACAACAAAGCCTTCTTCTAGAATACCTCCTGAAGGACGTGCCTGAGGTTGTTTTACAGTTAACAATTTTTTTTTTTTTTTTTTTTTTTTTTTTTTTTTTTTTTTTTTTTTTTTT
>NW_016805008.1:1123902-1169231 GCF_001698545.2 Rhinopithecus bieti
TTTTTTTTTTTTTTTTTTTGAGACAGAGTTTCACTCTTGTTGCCCTGGCTGCAGTGCAATGCACAATCTCGGCTCACCACGACCTCTGCCTCCTGGGTTCAAGCAGTTCTCCTGACTCAGCCTCCTGAGTACTGGGATTACAGGCATGTACTACCACCCCCGGCTAATTTTGTATTTTTAGTAGAGATGGGGTTTCTCCATGTTGGACAGGCTGGTCTCGAACTCCTGACCTCAGGTGATCCTCCCACCTCGGCCTCCCAAAGTGCTGGGATTACAGGCATGAGCCACCGTGCCCAGCTACAGTTAACTTTTTTTAAATAAGTAGCTGGGCACAGTGGTGCCTGCCTGTCCCAGCTACTCAGAAAGCTGAGGCAGGATGATTGCTTGAGCCCAGGAGTTCAAGGCTGTTGTTGGCTATGATCTCACCTGTGAATAGCCACTCCACTCGAACCACTGCACTCCAGACAACATAGTGAGGCCCCATCTCTAAAAAACAACAAAAAAAGCAAAAGTACACTTTAGCAATAAAAAGTTTAGCATGGTAAATACACAAACCAGTAACATAGCTATTTATTATCCAATATTATATACTGTACATAATTGTATGTGCTATTAGTACAGTAGGTTTGTTATAAACAAACACCAGCATTACCACAAACACATGGGTAATGTGTTGCGTTATGACATTACAATGGCTACCACCTCACTAGGGGATAGAACATTTCCAGCTCCATTATAAACTTACAGGACCATCATTGTATATATGTGGTCCATCATTGACCAAAACATTTTTATTTGGTGCATGACTGTAATTGTGTTGCTACTACTATAACAGTAACGAGAAAAACCTGTTAGCCCTGCCTCATTTCACTGTCTCTGTAGTTCAGATCCACAGTCTTGCTGGAAAACCTAGTGAAAGTGGGACTGACAAAAGCTCATGTCAAAGATCAGAGGAAATGTAGTGGTTACATGCAAAGGTTTTAAATCATTGGGCTTTCTTCCCTGCCTCAAATGTCTTTAAAACATAGGCCTCCAGCACTTTGGGAGGCCGAGGTGGGCAGATTACCTGAGATCAGGAGTTCGAGGCCAGCCTGGCCAACATGGTGAGTATAGATTCATGGTCTCTACTAAAAATACAAAAATTAGCCAGGCTTGGTGGCGGGTACCTGTAATCCCAGCTACTCAGGAGGCTGAGGCAGGAGAATCCCTTGAACCCCGGAGGCAGAGATTACAGTGAGCTGAGATCATGCCACTGCACTCCAGCCTAAACAACAGAGTGAGATTCTAAAAAAGTAATAATAATAAAAAAGTAAATAGGCCCACTCAGGGGCAGGGCAATGGTGTGCCTTTGCCTACTGACATCAATAGTAAAATATTCCATTTCTGAACTGTGGTCTCTAGCACAAGTAGTTCCTGTAAATGGTGAGATGCAAACTAAATTAAGCAGGCAAGAGAGTTTCATTGTCTTTAAATTGCATCTTTGTGGATTAATAGAATTCAGTTCAACTGGCACTTATTAAAATGGCACTGTGAAAGAGACAAATAAAAAATTTCCGACTCCATCAAACTTTTAATCTCATAGTATATTGACATGAACTAGGCACCCTTATCCCTACTGGGTTTGTGCCTGTCTTCTCTGGGAAGTAAGGCTTTTCTACCCCCATGGTAGGTCCAATCAAAAGGACTTCAGGACCTGTAACCATGGCCCCTTGGATTAAGACATCCAGGTAAAGAGGAGATATCAAAGGCTATCTTTTAGTCCCTAGGGAAAGTACCCTGATATGGATAAATTTAAAGGTGATTTTCCCTTTCTGGACATAAGGTTGCCATTAGTGAAGCATCAGGAAGGAAAAGCATTTTCTCTATTCTCTTGGGTTCAGAAACTGGGGGTCTAAATATTAAACTACCAAAAGACATGTTAACAGGAGAAAAAGCGCACAATTTGTATTAATATTTTATGTGTGCAGGAGATAAAGAAAATAAGTAAAGCTCAGAGAAGTGGTTTGATCAGGAAGCTTGTATTCCTTTCTTGACAAAAGAAAGAGATTTTGGGCTTCAAGGGCTGATAAACTGTGGGGAAGAGACTAGGAAATATATGGGGGAACTGACAGAACATAAGAGCTATTTTAGTAAGGTCTGTTTATGCAAACTCATCTAGGTATTGACTCCCCATTTTTCATGACAAGATTCCCTTTTCTCTTCCTGGTACAGGGTAGTGGGTAGAGAGTCAGGGTACCTTCCTCAATGGGAAATTTACGCCTTGCCCTTAGTCACATAAGGGAAGGGCAGAGAACTTGTCCAGCATCTGCTGATTCTCAGTTGTCTTCAGTTCAAAATAATCCTGATGGCAAAGTGGCTTCCTTTGAGAAAGCACATTCTGATTCCTTTCAGAAGGAGGCGCATTGGTGCCACGTGTAGAACTATAGTGAGTAGCTTCCTGGTTCATCTCTGGAATACCTTGCCTTAAATCTTCCCTAGTGGCAGCAAAATAGAGAATGTGGAATCCTGAGAAGCACACACTTTGGGACCATATGCAAACCTTCTGGGATGAGTGGGAGAAGGTCTTTGAAGCTTAGCAGAGGGAAGAAGCAGCTCCGGAAACAGGAGGTAGGATTGGAGCAGTTGTGAACTGGTGCAAGGAGGTGCCAGAGATGGAGTCACCAGAACAACAGAGCCTGGAAATGGTCTGAGCAGTGGCTGGAAGACACCCTGCTGGACCAGGCCTCCAAAATTCCCGAAGATAGCGGGAAGAGATTAGGAGGTGGTTGTTGTTTTTTCATGAGAACATTTTTTCTGAAAGAGAAAGAGGGGAATTTAATACAGTTGAAGCCCCAAGAAAGCTGGGTGAGGATTTAAGCCAGGTAGTGTATGAAGCAAGATCCAATCTTGGATTTACACCAGCAGCTGGATCCTTAGAAACTGGGTCAGATAGATGATATGACATAATATAACCATGCCCTTCCGTGGGTATTCAGAAACTGAAAGTAATCTTCCCTTTAACTGGGGCAATGAAGACGGGAAGAAAAGGTGATCATTCCATGTAATGTGACTACTCAATAGGCAACTTCCTCATCAAGTTCCTTCTGATATTGGGTAGAATGGAAGGAGATGGTAAAAATGTGTAGCTGATTCTCAAATGACAAAATGTGAAGACAGAGAATAGTCATGATTATTACTGGTCGCTTTTCTCCTCCCTTCTCACATCTCTAAGACCAAAGAAATCAGACTATTTGGGTAGAAAAGGAAAAATATCTGAGGATTTGAATTAGAAGACCTAGGCTGAAGAATGTTCTGGCTATGCCATTTATTAATTATATGACTTTGGGCAATACATTCAACCCTTTTGAATTTTAGAGAAAATAATATCTATCTGACACACCAATTGAAACAAAGAGTTTATGTAAAGGTGCTTTGTACAAAAGTTGCAAAATGCATACAAATAGAAGTAAGATATTATATGAGCAATTCAAACTGAAAAAATATAATGATTACCACTTCAAACCCTATAAATGGCTATAAAATGACATATAGTAAGTGGCTATATGTATATGTCACTTATATGCTATAAGTGACATATAGTAAGCCATCTATATTTATAGATGGCTATAAAAAAGACATATAGTAAGTGTTGGTGAGGATGTAGAGAAGCTGAAATACTTACACACTTCTAATGGGAGTGTAAATATTATAGCCACTTTGGAAGACAGTCTGGCAGTTTCTGAAAATGTTAAATATAGATTTACCACTTGATCCAGCAATTCCACTCCTAGGTATATGCCCAAGAGAAATAAACACATATGTCCACACAAAAGCTTGTACATGCATGAATAACATAACAGCATGATTCACATAATAATAAAAGGTGAAAACAACCCAAATGTCCATCAACTGATGCATGGATATATGAAAGCAGTATATATGTACAATGGAATATTGCTTAGAAATAAAAAGGAATAAAGTACTGATACCTGCTACAACATGAACAAACCTTGAAAACATTATGCTAAGTGAAAGAAGTCAGTCACAAAAAATCACATATTGTATGATTCAATTTACATGTAATGTCTAGAATAGAAGAATTTAGAGAGACAGAAAGTAGGTTAGTGGTTGCCTGGGGCTGGGAGCTGGGTGGGGATAAATGAAGAGCGAATGGTAATGAGTATGGGGTTTATTTTGGGGGGAACATAAATGTTCTGAAATTCACTCTGGTGATGGCTGCAAAACTCTGTGAATATACTACAAGCCACTTAATTGTACATGTAAAGAAACTTCAGTGAATTGTAACTTCCTCTGTGAACAAAACCAATGCAACACTAAATTTGTCAGCAAGAAAAAGAGAATTCAAAATAATATACTTTTAAATAGGCATATTTGGGTATATTTTGTACTGTTTCCATATCAATAAATTTTTAATTTCTGTATTTGTATAGACATGAGATTTTTTCTGGGACTGGCAGATTGTTAGTTACTCACAGTAACAATCTCCTCAGCTCTCCTTTTTCCCAATTCTTCCCCTTGGAATGATGTGACCACGGCTGGAGGTCACTCTACATGTAATGGGGTTGGTACTGTTGTGAGGAAGCCCCACAGATACAAACCAGGGAGCTTGTATAAAATTTCCCCTTTGAGGAGGACGAGAAGCAAACTGAATCTCCCTAATGTAAACACACTCTCCTTGAGAAGAAAAGGATGATTTTGGGTTGCTACTCCTTGAAATATAAATACATGTCTCTAGGGGAAAGGAAGACACAACCATCTCTGAGTTTACAACCTCTGGAATGTCTCAAAGGCTTTGGGTCTCATCCCCCACTTGAAATGAAAACACAAACCTCCTGGAAGGAAAATCTCTTACCGTCTAGTCAGTCATCATTTCACTTCTAAAACCTGTCTTTCAACCAGGTCCCAGTAAAATTTGCTCGGAAAGCTCTAACCATGCAGAAATATACAAGTATTCACTTTCTGACACACATCGGAAACATCGCTTTTACTCAAATACTTATTTAAAAGGAACATCCATAGTGTATTCTTCTTTCTAAATCACAAGTATCATTTAGAAAAGCATTTGTCTATTTAGGTCAGAGTCAGAGATTCCAAAATATCACCGTATTATATTTTGTGGGAAATTTATGAATTTTTAAATCATCGTGATGTCCTCATGTATTCATTTACCATTCCTGTAACTTTTACTCTACCTCACAGGCAGGGCTGCGTAGAAGAGGCTGTGGAAGAGGGGCCATATATTTAGTATTCAGTGCTCCTGAAAATAGGCATCTGACTGGTATGTAATAAAATATCCTCAGTCCTCTAATAACTAAAAGTTGAGATTGCTTTTCATGGCACATTGTATTTTCCAGAACTGTCTACAATAATATTTCCAGTCCCACATTCTCCTCCAGAACCTGGCCACATTCACATCAAGAAGCAGAGCCTACGCCCCCTCTTTTTGAACCTAAGTGGGCATTTGTGTTTGTCTTGACAGATAGAGTATGGTGGAAGTGATGCTTTGAGATTTCGGAGACTGGAGAATGAATGGTAATACAGCTTCAGCTGGGCTCTGTATCACTTAGGAAAAGAGCCTTTGGAGCCCGGGGCCATCTGTAAGATGTTCAGCTACCCTGCTGTTGCTATGCTGAAGAGACCACACAGAGACAAAGAAGCATTCCTAGGGTCCCTAGAAGTTCCAAATCCCAGCTGTTTGAGTGGTCCCAGCCCACATGCCAGCCATGTGAGCATCAAGCATTCAGAATATTTGAGTATCAGCCATTGTCTGACAGCAAGTGCATGAGACACTCTGAATGAATACCGCCTAACTGAGCCCAGGCAACTTCCCAAACTTGTGGGAGTTAATAATAAAATGATTGTTGGTATTTTACACCACCAAGTTTGGGAGTGGTTTGTTATGGGGCAATAGGCAACCAAAACACTCTTTGATTGTTAAACTAGCAAAAGCAATCCATGAAAGGATGAGATTATCTGTAGAAGTAACATCAGATAATATCTATGAGTGTGCAGTGGAGGAGACTTGGGAACACCAAATTCAATAAAGGTAAAATCTCAGGGACGAAGGAACAGATGTGGCTGTAATCATGAAAGCTGATTCTCTCAACGGTAATGTACCAGATTTACAGAAAGACTAAAGAGTGAGGAACGTGAAATCTACATAAAAGAGAGTTACCAACAAGATTTATATTGGTTTCTATCCCACATTGTTTAATAAAGAAATACGTAGAATCTGGTGAAATATGGGAACAGGAATGATTTGTGGAAGTTTTACTATGACCTGGGTTGTGTGTCCTCTAACACTAACTTCTCTCCCTTGTTCTGATCCCCTGCCCACGGAGGAAGCTGATTAGTTCCCAGCTCCCTTTTAGACCTGCCCACAAAGAAAAAGTGTGATGATCACATCAGCGCACAGTACTGTGGTGACCCAAGTGGCAGTTATCATTCTGTTGAATGACATCGGGTTTATACATCAGTGCCTTCCAAGATTTGTTAACATAAATCAGTCTCCTATAACCTTGTCATCTCAGAGTGCATTGATAAAAATCGAGTTTCTAGGTGTGCACATCTGACAAGTGGAAAAGCACCCTGATAACTCCTAAAAGGCTTTGTCACTGTGGCATCCGAGTTGACATCACACACAGCCCTAATTATTCAACTCACATCTGATTAACAGAATTGCTATTTGTAATGATTATTTCTGTTTAGCAACATTCTACACAAGACATTTTACTTTATTAAATTAAAATACTGAATTTATAGAATCAACAAAAGTTTTGGACTCTTACATTGACTAGATCCTAATCTTTGTTCTATAATAAATGAAACTGTTTCTAATTTATTTTTGTTTTTCTATACTTTTGTCACCTTAGTCAATGGTAACATCACCAACAACAACAACTAATGTTAATGCTCACTGAGTGCTATGTACACTGTTCATGAGGACTTTTTAAAATGTTTAATCGATATATAACGATATCATTAATGACTTTTTTAAATGTCAAGTTATTAAGGTATCATTTACATGAAGTAAAATGCACCCTTTTAAGTGTACAGTTCTATGAGTTTTGATGAATATGTGCCATCATGTAAATAGTACCCCATCAAAATACAGAATATTTTCATCACTCTGAAAAGTTTACTTGTACCCCTTTGTGGTCAGTCTCCTACCTCAACCCCTAGACTCTGGCAACCACTGAACTGTTTTTGGTCCTTCTAGTTTTACCTTTTCCGGAATGCCATATGAGTAGAATCCTAAAATATGTAACATTTTGAGTCTGGCTTCCTCCACTGAGCATAATGCTTTTGAAGTTCATTGATGTTGCTGCATCTATTGGTTGTTTGTTCCTTTTTATTGCTGAATGGTATTCCATAGTATAGATACATCACATTTTGCTTCGTCATTCAACAGTTGATGAAATTTGGGTTATTTCCAGTTCTTGGCAATAATAAATAAAACTGCTAAACAATTGTGTATAGGTTTTTGGGTGGCATATGCCTTCATTTCTCTTGGGTAAATACTCCTAAGAGAAATGGGTAAATAATCCTAAATATTTACCCAAGAGAAATGGGTAAATATTTACCCATTTCCTAAGTATTTACCCAAAGAGAAATGGGTATTTACCCAAGAGAAATGAATTGTCAGGCTGTGTAATGAAGAGCTTGAAATCTATCATTTATCTATCTATCTATCAATATCTATCTATCATTTCTATCATCTATCTATTATCTATCTATCTATCTATCTATCTATCTATCTATCTATCTATCATCTATTTATCTATCATCTTTAAATAGAGGTCTCACTATGTTACCCAGGCTGGTCTTGAACTCCTGGGCTCAAGCGATCCTCCTGCCTTGGCCTCCCAAAGTGCTGGGATTATAGGCATGAGTCACCATACCCAGCCAAAGAGCTTTAAATATATTATGTTACTTAATTCTCACCAGCAGTCATCCGTGGAAAACATACTATTGTTAGGTTTTTTTTTCAGGAACCAAAGCTAAGACTTACAGAGGTTAGGTATGCCTAAAATTACATGGCTAGTGCAGATGCAGATGAAGCCAGGCTGGTTTTTTGTTGTTGTTTTTGTTGTTGTTTTTACAGCTCTGTCGCCCAGGCTGGAGTGCAGTGGCGGGATCTCAGCTCACTACAAGCTCCGCCTCTCGGATTCCTGCCATTCTCCTGCCTCAGCCTCTAGAGTAGCTGGGACTACAGGCCCCTGCCACCAGGCCCAGCTAATTTTTTGTATTTTTAGTAGAGACGGGGTTTCACTGTTGGGCTGGATCTCCTGACCTCGTGATCCGCCTGCCTTGGCCTCCCAAAGTGCTGGGATTACAGGTGTAAGCCACCGCACCCGGCCCAGGCTGTTTTACTGTAGAAAAGGAGGCCTTAACTATTACTTCTTCTGTAGCTACTATTAACTTTACCCAGCTAATGGCTGACCACCATGAAAATAAAAGTAGAAAGTATAGCCTCATCACCTCTGTGATCGAATGTGGTACACTTGGCTTCAGATGGAGAAATGAAAAGATTCGAGTATGACATGAAAAGCTTATATAGAATCAATATGGAAAAATTGATGTGGATCACAAAGTGACAAATATATGGAGATGAAAGAATTCAAAGCTCAATTCAAAGATGTGCCCTGACCTTTACCTTTTTATCCAGTTCAAATAGTATAGAATTGTGCCAAGCTGTAGCATTAAAATAGAGCTCTGGTCAATGTTTCTCATAAGGTTCTCAAATGCAAGCATAAACAGTATATCCCCTTAAAACATACACAAACATTTGTGAATTTCTAACATTCCTTTGTCACAAAAATAATAGTAATAACCTGAATATAAGAATAATTTACATCTTTAATAGCTGCATTTTCTATTCAAATAATCTATTGCCTTAGATTCCAAAATGATATTTGTGATATGAACAAAAGAGGAATTATAGTAAGATTAACCTCCAAAAATGTATTGTAAAGATTTTGCAGCTCTTCTGTAGAATTGGAAATAATGGAAAATTGACAGTGAAATATAAAACTAGATCATGAATAGTTAATACCCAATTTTTCCATGATGAAGGAATTAACGACTAAGTAGTCACCACAGTGACAATTTAAGATAAATTTGTCATCTGCCAGTGCCTAGCACAAGGTCTTGCATTTATTATAGCTGAATAAACATTTGCTGGGCTAAATTTAATCTTTCCAGGATGAATGTTTATAGGCATAGTGAGGCAATAGTGGCAACTATTCTGTATAAAGTCTACAGGTTTGGTATTAATAAAGGCAATGCATTTTTGTCTTACTAACAAAACAAAATGGAATACAAGTGTTTTAAGTATGGTAACCAGCTTCCCCAAAGAAGTTAAAACTGAGAGTGATTGTTGACGGTTGTGACTGATGCTTGTTCTTGCCCCAAATGTTTCAGCACTAGTGCATTCTTTACTCACAGAATTTAGGTTCTGGGGAAAACCCTCATAATGTCTTTCTGAGGATCACACACTGGAGACTTTAGCAGAACAAAAGCAAATACAAAAGAATCCAGAATCTGGACTCTTCCACCTGTGATGCCACAGGTGGCATTCTCCCACTCTGGGATGAAATAGACAGTGTATTCCCTCCTTCTCCTGCAACCAGTATATTGACTCAAGCTGTAGGCTCCGCCTGCAGGATGTACCAGCTCCTGTTTGAATTAAATACAGTGACTTGAAGAAGGAAGAACTCTACAGAGTCTAGGCAAGACCAGGAACAGAGGCAACAGGGCATTCAGCTTCCAAAAACAGCAGTGGTGCAGTTCCAGTGGTTTCTGGCCTCTACAGCCTGCCAGGAACAGAGGCAACAGGGCATTCAGCTTTTGGAGATGGCGGCGGTGCAGTTCCAGCGGTTTCTGGCCTCTGCAGCCTGTATTCTTAGCGGTTTATGCTCCAATTTCTATGCACATTGTTAGTAGCAGCGGTGTCTTCATGAGACTAATTCCGTGGTGTGATATTGTTTGAGGATGCTTATGTTTGTAATCACGGAAATTTAGTAATTGCCTCCCCAGCATTCATTCTCTCTGTTCCCTTTCTGATGGGGACATGCAGACTGGTTGGGACTAATCTCACAGCAGCTCCAGGGATGGGCCCTAGTTACAGTGGTTGGGATGGCATTATGATCCAAACTTTGTCAAAAAGAGAGAAAGAAGATGTTTGATGGGGGAGCATCTGGAGAATAAAATTATTCTGTCTTTCATGGATGCTAAAAAAAGATGCTCCCTTCATCCACTGGTTGTGAATGAGGAAGAAACAACCCCAGTTGGTCTGGTAACTATGTTGATGTGGTGAAACTATCAAAATAGTTTTAGGGCTATTTTGCCACTGGGGAAGGCTGAGTAGAGACACAGAAAGGAAGTCGGTCCTGGGACATCTTTAAACTGCTGGAGCAAGCTTTGCCCGAATGTCAATTCAGGTCATCTGGTAATCAGATATGGAGATGGAATTACCAGTGTCCAAGCTTTATTGAGGTAATGTTTGTGAAAGATAAAAGCAAGGCACAGGAAATGTATGGGCAGCAAAGCCCTTCAGACCTTGATCCAGGCCTGACACCTATGGAAACAAAGGGAAAGGCCGCGGGATTGGGCAGGGAGGGCCTCAAACTGTGATGCAGATTTTGTAAAGTTTCTGCCAGCACCAAAGGGAGATCTAGAGCAAAGGCTGCTTGTTGGAAGAGTATGACAATGGGCAGAAATGCCCAGACACTAGTACTCCCGCTGTACTTATTGGCCAGGGCTGTCGAGAAGCTCAATTCTGTGGTTCCAGCTCAACACTGTAGAGGACCCCTAATGCCCACTGGCTGGTGGCTGTCAGTTACGGGCATCCTGCACGCATGGATAGTTTTTCTTTTTTGAAGGGAGATCCAAGTTATACATGTCCTTCCATTTCTGGGTTTCTTAAATTATTTGAACCACAAAATCTTTATATTATTACTCTTGTTGCTGTTATTATTATTTAAACAGACCGATTTTCTGTTACTTGTGAGCAAAGGAACTGTGATTGGTATGTGAGTAATATTTTTAGATTTAAAAAGATTGTCAGTTCAATTTAACATATGCTTAAGAGGCAAGATACTTTAGTTATATTATCTCTGACCTTCAAAACCAAACAAATGAACAAATGAACAAACCCAGAGCCTATCACAGAACTGTTATGTGGTTGGAACTAATAAATGACAGCTGGGATGCTTCATCTCCATTTCAGTTATGTTGCTCTTCAGTGTTTCATAATGGTAATCGGTTTTTTAGTTCCCAAAAGGTGACTTTTTTTCTTGCACAGAAGTTAATGTTGATAATTTCTTATGATTGTGTTAATGCTGAACTGACAAAAGGTATAAGTTTTATAACTTAGTTTTTATAAGCCTTTACTTTTAACTCACAAATCTTGTTGCTCTATTTGCAAATCTAATAATGTTGTAATAATTTGAAGCACTTAACTTCATTTGTTATTTAATTAATGCTCAATTAGTTTATAAATTTTATGAATCAGGTCTCTCAAATGTTAACAGTATATAGAAACTTTATTAACTAGATATTTTTAGACATTTCAAACAATTATTACCAATTTGAAAACCAATTCTCCCAAATAATTCAAACAGCTCTTAAACAAACTTACAAATCTAACATGTAAGATATTTGCAATCTTTATGAAAATCTTATAAATTTAATAAATTAGACAAATTTAATATAGCAGATTCTCTTATCCATTTCAAACATCTTAAAGCAGATAAAGCATATATGAAGCAACACAATCACTATAAAATAGCTTACACATGCAAAAATCAATCCACTGAAATCTATACTTCCTGGAGTTGGACACTTAATTACCCAACTAAGAGGATGGTTACCCAAGTAATCATCATCAAGGGCCTGCTGTGGTTACTTGTGTAAAAGTTGGGATCATCAGAAGTTTACCAACTCAGGTTGGGGTAGGGACTGTGGCCTGGGAACACTACCTTGGTGTTACTTAAAGAATAGTACTACATAAGTACTACATAAGCCACCAAATAATACCTTCCAAGGCTCTTCCTACAATCTGGTTTTAGCTTCTTCATCCCTGGCAGACTCCAAGCTTGTAGATCTCAGTTGGGATACATTTTAGTTTCACAGCTCAATTTATCATGTGTCTCTCAAGTTTTATCTTTACCTACATTTTAAACTTTGTATTATTTGATTTCCATAGACAGAATCTGAATTCCCTGTCTATATTGCAACTTATGTCTTTGCTGCCTGATTTGACATAAGAAATTCAGCACCGTCTTTTTTTGTGTCTCAGCTCTATCCCAAAGTAATTTTTGGAGAACAAAAACATCTCTGCTCTTAAGGTGTTATCATTCTAGTAGAGAGAGCCAAGACAAATACATAAATCACCTACACTAAAAGGCAGAAATGAAGATGACCATAAAAATGTTATAAGCAAATTTCTGTAAGATCACCATGATAGAATTCTAAGATGGTCCCGATGAACGTTGTCCCCTGGTGTTACTCCTCAAATTATGTTACCTCACATGGTGAAAAAGGATTTTCCAGAGTAACTGAGGTTAGTAATTAGTTGACCTGAAGACAGGAAATCTTTCCAGATGGTCCTAACGTAATCACATGAGCCCTTTAAAGGAAGGTAGTTTTCTCTGGCTGGTAGCAGAAGAGGAAGTCAGACAGTAAAGCATGAGAGAGAAAGAATGTGCAGGAAGCTGTCTGTTGTTGAGATGGAGACAGCCCCAGGGGAAGGAGCTGAGAGTGGCCTCTAGGGGCTGAGAGTGCTTCCCTAAGTGACAGCCTCCCGGGAAATGTAGATTTCCATCCTATAACCATAAGGAAGGGAATTCTGCCAATAGTATGAATGAGTTTCAAAGCAATTCTTCCCCAGAGGCTCCAAAGAAGAGCCTAAACTGACACCTTGATTTGAGCTTTTGGAAACCCTAAGCAGGGAACTCAGTTAGGCTTGCCCAGACTTCTGACCTATATAACTCTGAGCTCATAAATGGATGTTGGTTAAAGTTGCTATGTTTGTGGTAATTTGTTATGCAGAAATGAAAACAAATACAATCACAGAAAATTTCTACTTCAGCTTAAAGACTCAGTTCATTAAATTTGAACATGCGCGTGTGTGCCTGTGTGTGTATGTGTGTGTGCATGTGTATGTGTGTGTGCATGTGTATGTGTGTGTGTGTGTGTGTATGTGTGTGTGTGTGTGCATGTGTGTGTGTGTGTGTGTATGAAAGCATCTTTTCAGGTAAGGAGATCTCAGACTCTAACATCTAGTGTTTTCACGTGGAACTAGTTGATGAGACTAAAAAGTCAAGACTTGGTTGAATTAGGGAGGGTTTAGGAATCTGAGTAAGAAGGTTTAATTGAAAAAAATTTCAAGCAAAGCTATAGAATTTTCCTCTATTGGCCTTGTTATTTTCTTTTGCCATTTTATTTTGGCACAAGCCATTAAAATGAAATGTCTTCTAGGTTGGATAACACATTTTGCTATTATCAGTGAGAGACATTTTTGGCTTATATGATTTATCCAGTTGGTAAGTTACTTAGCAAGACTAAGAGAATGGAGTTCAGGCTAGGTCAATGCTGCCAGGCAGAGACAGGAATAGAGAAGACAAAGACATAGAGGTGTTCTTGGGAGACAGGTACAAGTGGATCTACAAGGAGAAGCTTTCACACCATGCAGAGGCAGAGGGTACAACACAAAAGGGAAGTATAAGTGCAGAAAATATGATAAAGGAGGATGAGGATGTGTGACTACACTGTCATTTTTGTACAGAGCTTGCTTGCACCTAAACATGAGAACAAACCCTACACGCCTTTTATTTTCCTCATGAAATCCCATGTACAAAGAAATGGAAAAAAGTTAGAAAACAGCCACTTTTATGTTGTATATACCTTTCTCCCCTTATCCTTTCCAGGAGGCAGTAATGATCAGCAATGTCTTTAACTCAGGAGCACTTTTAACTTTTTCAAAGCATAGCCTGTACAAAGATCTTTCATTTCCTGACTGGTCATGAGGATGAAGTTTATTGTCTTTTTATTGCTACTATTTGGACATTTTTATACAGTTTTCTCCACATAGCATAGAACATGTTACCCCCTGTAATTGCTTTTATATACTACTTGATTTATAGATTGTTTCAAACTTTCTTACTCCTAAATCATTTTATTTTAGGCAGTTAGAACAAGGGCTAGACGGTTCTTAAAAGTACTAGAGTATTAAAGTTGAGGGTGTTTTTTACTCCTTTCTTATGTTTGTCTACCTAAAATAAAATCAGTGCTTTTCAAAGGAATGAGATAAAAAATATTCTGAGCCTTTACCCTATCTAAGCCCAGTTGTTATTATAAGTAATATGTGTATATGTATATTAAACCTTCTGGCAGATGAATATAATTGAGTTAACTTTCATGTACTTTGCTTTTATATTAGTTAATACTTTTTATTTTACTGAGATTTAGATTGGACAGTATTCTGATGATCTCATCACTGGTATTTTTATGGGTGGTAATAACTATTACCATCTGTGAGACGTCCTTAGGGTACCAAGAGTTTTATAGAACCTATAACATGGCAAATTCCTACTCACAGTCTTATTCAAAAACATATTCTTCTACACCCTATCACTTTTAATGGTGAAAAAAAACTCAATTTTGCAAAATATTTTATCCCCAGCTCTTTACCTTTGTCATCCACTAAGGTTTTATTTCAGAGTTTTTAAAATTAAAGACTCCAATCTTTATTTTAATAACATTTTATTATAAAACTCTAACTCCGAGAAATGGTTATAAAATTACACCTTTCCTAATAGGAATGTAAGTTTCTCACCAAGCACCAGGCACTCAAGATGCTGGAACCTCAGTGTGCAAACATAATTTCTCAGGTCCACAGTCCCTGTTCTCAAGGGCTCAAATTGAAAAAAAAAAAAAAAAAAGGTATGCAAATAAATAAAGGTATGTAAGTAAGCTTTGGACCGTATATTCATTATATTGCCAATGATTATGTGCATTCTTTGCATCTATATAAATATCTATATTGAAAGACAATATGTAAAGAGTTTCACGAATGGAATAAACCAAGTTCTGTAAGAATAAGGGAGAGGGAGGGTTTGGGTAAGGAGGAAAGAATGGAGTCATTGCCTTTAGATTATGGGACTTGGTCGGGCCCAGTGGCTCACGCCTGTAATCCCAGCACTTTGGGAGGCCGAGGTGGGCGGATCACTTGAGGTCAGGAGTTTGAGACCAGCCTGGCCAACATGGTGAAACCCTATCTCTACTAAAAACACAAAAATTAGCGGAGCATGGTGGTGGGTGCCTGTAATCCCAGCTACTTGGGAGGCTGAGGCAGGAGAATCACTTGAACCCAGGAGGTGGAGGTTGCAGTGAGCTGAGATCACACCACTGCACTGCAGCCTGGGTGACAGAGGGACTCTGTCTCAAAAAAAAAGAAAAGACTATGGGACTTGTCCTGACCCTGACTTTTATTAAAGAGACTTTGGACATATTGTTACCTCAATTTCTGGGCTTCAGTTTCCTCATTTCTAATAATAATTATTATAATAAAAATAACAGCAATTATTATTTATGAGGAAGTTAAGAATAAAAGCTCCTGATGTATACAAATTGATCAATAAGTATAATTTTATATTTTCCTCATTTGTTGTCTATAATGCCTCTAAAATAAAAATTAATATCAAGCTTCCTTATAAAAATATTCTTAGTCCCAGACAGGTTTTGATCCACATATCACATAAGATGACAATGTGAATGGAGAGAAAGGAATGTGCAGGAAATCTCTTCCAAAAAAAATTTTGACGACTTACTGATTAACCAAAATACATTGATATTTTCTAAACCAAAATCTAAAACAAGATTTTTGACCTATGTTTATATCTCAATTTCTAATGACCTGGGCTGCAAACAGCAATACTTAATCAATACAGATATTTATTTATTTTATGAGTCAGTGTGTTGGTAGTAGATAGGCAGTTCCAGGTTGGATCCAGTGACCCAGTGACAGTAGTAGGGACTCAGGTCCTTTCCATCCATTCACTTCAACGTTCTGAACACAGTCACATTTTATCTTCAAGTTGTCACACAACTGCCACCACAGTCTGGGCATAATGTCCAGATTGCAGAAATCCTTTTCACTACACATTAGGAGAAAAGAAAATCCTACCCTAGGAGCTATTTAATATATACTTGGCGGTTATGATTAGAGAAATTACAGGTCGGCTCCCTGGGATTAATGACACCTGTGCAACAGAGCAAGCATGTCAGAAGAACAATGAGATAGAGGATTTGTGTTTTTTTCTATCCTGACATTTTGCTTCCTGTTGCTTTTAATCATATTACACATGCAGTTATTTAGCTCTCTGCATTTGTAAGTCAGAAGCACTGTACTAACATTAGCTTAATAGCTGTAAAAGCCTTGAATTGAGAGGCTATTTTAAATGTAAGTGGAAGCCATGGGTCCTCCTCCTCTTTAATTCTGAAGAAAGTTTACATTTTCGAAGTGAAGAAGTTTGAGTGACAGGAGGGAATAATGCCATTGTATTGTGATTCTCTACCTGTCTTTGCCCTGAAGCTAGTGCTATTCTGGGATGCTTGGATGTGGCTGTTTGTTGGGGAGACAACCACTTTCCTCTTTGTGGGGTTTTGTGTACGTCCACAACCAAAACATGGTTACCTATTATCAACACCCAGTGAGCACTGCCTGTGTGCAGTTTCTTCACCTCTGGGAAAGCATTCATCCTGTATGGAACGTGATGAACCAGACTCAGTTATAATGCATCCCTGGAAAGTTTAAGATTAAGGGATGCAGGCTGCGCAAACATCACAGCAGCAATCACCCTAACAAGTAGGGGTAGATGTTCTCTGGGATTTTAACCATGGTTTCTGAAATCAATTAGGTAAGCCAAGAAGCTGTAAATTCTCATCTGAAAGTGTAGAAACATAATTGCTTTTTAACCTTTGGAAACAGCCAGGTTCTGCTCTACCATTCATATTATTCTATAAATAACCATAGAATGGGATCATACATGACTTGCATCTCTACGGCTGTGGTTCTCAAACTTCAAGGTAAGTCAGAATCACCTGGAAGACTTAAGATGCAGATTGCTGGGCTATAGCCCCAGAGTTTCTGATTCAGGAGGTCTAGAGAGGGTTTTTTCCATTCTTTTATTCTTTTTTATTTTTTAAATTGACAAATAAAAAATCACATATATTTAGTATGTACTATATGTTTTGGAATATGTACACTGGAGAATTTTTATTTCTTGTAAGTTCCCAGTTAATGCCAATGCTACTAGTCCAGGGACTACACTCTGAGTGCTACTATTGTAAGGAAATGATTTGAAATTCTGGTTCTCCCCATGTCACGCTTTTTTGGGTGAGTCTTATTTATCCAAGTGTAAGCTGGATGTTTTAGATGACAGTGGGTCTAAATTATTCAAACATTTTAATTGTGAGTCAGCACTGGGAAAAGAGCTCTGGCAGTGGCATTGGTCTTGCTGAAATTTGAGTCCATTTGTGCCCTTAATGCAACCTGACTAAGCCAAGGCACGGAGGCCTGAAGCTAGAGAGGCTGCAGGTGTGCAGCACACGTGTGTAATTCAGTTAGGGAATGACAGCAGTGTCACACAAATCCCTGCCTTGGCTCCAGATAAGAAAACACATTTCCCCTGCTCAGTGGCAGGGTTTTTTCATACCTCTTTGTTTGGGGTTTGTAGAAGTGGCAGACTACCAGGGAGGTGTTGCTGTCTGCGAGCTCTCAGTGGTGCAGCAAATTTTATCTTTCCACGGGTTAGATCGACTTGACCTGAGGGGGCCTGCATTTCCGGGAGAAGCGCGGTGCCTTCCTGGGGCACAGAAACGGCTCCACACACCTACCACTGTTCTTTTATGAGAGGGGATTGATTTCCCTGTGAGTGTATGGATGTGTGTGTGTGTGTATTTAAGAAAAACCTCCAACACCTTAATTGCAGGTTTCTTAATAGCACTGTATGAAAACACTCGTAGCTTACAGGCATTTATATAATCTGAGTCCTTAGAGTATCTCTTACACAGCTTTTTGATCTTTGAGGGTTTTTTTTTCCTCATTTACTCTGCTTAACTTAGATGAAATTTGTTTTCCATCTGTGCCACAAATTTCCTGTTAAAATGTCTAAAAATTTCTGTATGGGAAAAGCAGGATGAGCCTCTAGGTTTTTGACTATACTGATGCTCTGTGATCTCTACCTTTCCTTTGTGTGTCTGGAGCGCTATGTGGAGAGGAAATGCCTTGTTCTCTGAAAATGAAAGGATCTTCTCTTGATGCTCCAGATAAAAGGTTAGGCTTATTACTGAGGAGTCTATGAGTGATCAACTCAAAAACCTGAACTATGCGGGGATAATTAATATTCTCCTAATTCTGTACTTCACAGCCCAGTTCTCCCAGAGGGGAGTGTGGTTAGAAGGAAGGCATGAATGTCTGTCATTACATCAAACTCAGAGGGCTACAGAGGGCCTTGTTGGCACATGCATGTTATTCGTGTATGTTAAAGCATCTCTAGTCTACATATGTAGTTAATGTTTGAATTCCTCAATCAGCCTCTGCTTGGACACAGGGAAAAGGAACTTCCAGCTTCCTGGGACAGCCCAATGTATTTGAAGAGAACTTCAATTAAGTGTATTTCATTCATGTATTTGTTCATTCATTCGACTGTCACAAAGCACATACAATGTGTCAAACAATCCTAGGTCTTTGGTACACAAAGATGGATAAGACATGATTTCTATTTTGAAGAGAGAAAAATCTAACAGGAGAGAAATGCATGTTAAAAAATGAGTAATCAACTAGTGTGAGAGGGTTGTTATACATACTTCATGTAGGAGGAGGAGCTAGGGGCCACAGCACAGGTAGGGAGCAACTCTTCCCTGGTTGGCAGCTGGGTAGGTAGAAGGTGAGAGAAGGATTGGAGGAAGCTTGACAGAAGAAGTATTCTGAGCTAAACCTTGAAAGATAAAAAGGGCACCAAGGAAAGGAGGAGTCAGGAGATTCCAGAGAGCCAGGGCATGTGCGAATGGACCTAGTCATGAAGCTATGTGGATCCATTGAAGAAACACCACGTGCCATGGCCTTGGTGGAGTAAGCATGGAGGAATGAAGCAGGGGCTCGAAAGGCATTCTGTTGCCACTTATAAAAGGTCTTGTACATTACGCTATGGAGTTTGGACTTCATTACCAGTAGTCTCCAAAGTGAGATAAATCCATCTACACAGTTATCTACTAGGCTGAGAAAGAAAATATAAGACTTTATATTGATACTTATTTTTTTCAACAAATAAGAAAGAAATTAAACTTTGCTAATCTGTACTGTATGAACTGAAGGTTGGTACATTAGGCAAAAGCATTTTCCGTAGCATATATTTCTGTTGGGGAATATAGTACGGACACTTCTAAGATAAAATGGACAGAACCTGATGACTGAGTAGTTATGGAAGTGATGACTCTTGAGTTTTCAGTTTTGTTTGAGTGATAAGGAGATGGCAGGACTGCTTACCACAAACAGTTGTTCCATCTGTGTCCTTCACAAGGATACCCAGCAGAGGGGGTGCGAAAGCTAAAGTCTTCTCTGAGCACCCCTGTCCACTCTGGTGCTGGGGGAAGCAGGCTAGAGAAGTGCTGCCTTTTGTTAATTCATCCAAGACCCAATGTGTGCCCGTAAGGGCTCTGATGGTGGTTCCATCAAGTGGCACAGAAATTGGGGAGAGTGGGTTGAGGGTGTAGGGAGACTCAGGTTTGATTTTAGGCATGCTGTCTCTGTACTTATTAGGGACATTCAGCTGGGACGTCTAGTTGACAATCGAAAATATGGATCTAGAGCTCAGAGGAGAGCTGGGGTCAAGAGACGAGAGCGGGATTGTGAAACTCATCAGAGAACAGGTGGTAATTCAAGTCATGAGCATGATTAGGATCACGGGTGGGCATGCAGAGTGAGAAGAGGCAGGCATGACCTAAACAAAGGGGCAAGTAGACAGTGAGGAGCCATTGGAGGGACAAGAAATAATCCAAGGCAGAAAGCAAACCAGGGAGGGTGGCACCACAGGAGCTATGGAAGAAGAGAACTTTAAGAAGGGAATGGCCAATGGAGAAAGAGCAAATCAAGAGAAGAAAAGCTCTCTATGGGATTTGGAGTTAGGAAATTGTTAATTCCCTTAGAAAAGTACTTCATTGGCGCAATGAGTCCAGATACTTGATTAAATGATTAAAGACTGCAATGGAGGTAAGAAAATCAAAATTGGAAATGTAAAAGATATATATTAAGATGTTTGCATAAGAAGGGAAGGATAGAGATTAAGGTCATATGGACCTTCTCAGAAGCCCTTGAAATGTCATTGAACAGGTATTGATTTCTTCTTAGCCCAGTGTTAAGATCTATGTCTCTCCCTATGTGTGAATCAGGCTCTCTGACCTCCCAGTATATTTTCCCTGTTCAGTCGCTTTGCTACATTTTGTGTCCAAAATTGACCCAGTTTTCAAGATAGGCACACACCATGATTTTGTGCAAAAGTTAAAGACATTTTCCAATTTGTTTCTGGTTCTCACTCTAATGATAACTAGAGCTTATTTTCCCTTTTGGCTTTAGCAACACATTGGCCCCACATCTTCAGGATACTTTGTAAAGCAATGTTGCCCTGCTCCAGAATTTGCATACATGTACCTTGCACATAAAAGACACTGAATATTTATTAATTGGACCAATTATGTCAGAGGCTATAATTTTAGAAGCAATTTTTGTTCCTTTTCTTAAAGGTATTTCCTCTGACTGACCCATCATGAAGCTCGCATGTCGTATTGTACCCCATACAGACTCAATTGTTTCCTTCAGTTACCAGTAAACCACCTAGAAACATCTACTGGCTTTGCAACCCTGAAGGTATTCCTTCTTCTGTATTCCCTCTTCCTGATCATTTATAAAATACATTAAGTGGCACTTTTTTTCCAGAGAGGCTACTTTTTATGTTTCTTTCTCCAGAAAAACACTTATTCGGCCCTAAACTTTGACTTGTTTCAAAATCTCTTAATGAAAATTCCCTCCGATAAGTCCCCACCCCAACTCAGGCTGACAATGTTTTAAATTACTTTTGAAATAAAGCCTTGTTTAAGGTTTTTGAAACACGGAAATAAATTGAGTTTCCTGGAATCTCCTATTTTCACGCCTGCCACCTCCAAGCCGTCTGCTGGCTCCATCAGGAATCATTTCCTCTCATAAAAGTCATAACGCTTTATTTGTGATATATGCTGAAATGTTTAGTGATTCTGTGGTTTATGGTATTATAATTTTGCTCAGTTTTCCTGAGGTCTGTCTGCCAGGGACCTCATCGACTGTGGCAGGATGCCTGTTTTGATCAATATGTACACAATTCTGGCTATAAATTCCCTCAAAATGCTTGGGTGGGTACCCATGATTTATTTATTTCCATTTGCCAATTAGGTCTAGAGAGCCTTCCTAATAGACTCACTGGAAAAAAAACAGAAAGAAATCTTGGAAGGAAAGAGCTGAACTGAAAAGAAAACCTTTCTGCTCTCTAAATTTAGAATAAATCCATCACCATTTTTGTTTTACCTCAATTAACTTTATCCCTCTGAATTCATCTAGTCTCCAAAGAAATCTTACAGCCTGGAGAGTTCCTCCATCCGTCTGGACTTTAAAAAGTTCTTGTGAAATGTATAGTCCATGTGCTCAGGGAATCTGAGTATATCGGTAGTTCATTATTATGATGGCGCTTGTGGGCGTCAGAAACGATAATGTCTGTATTTAATGGTATTTGTGGCTTGCCCCTGGCTTGCAATTACCTGACAAGTGTAGTGGCTGGATTGAAAGCATGATTGCAACAGCCCATTTTCTCTTAGAAATCCTACTGGCTCCTTGATGATAATTTGACCTAAAGCATTGTGAGTGTGTGAGAGAGTGTGTGAGTGTGTGTGTGTGTGTGTGGTGCTGTCACTTCCTCATTCCTCCTGTGCAATAAAGGAAAGTTCCCAGGGAACTGAACAATTCAAATAATAAATTTTTTCAATATTGGCCTTGCTCAGCCAGCTGAATATTCTTGATAAAACAACAGTTGCCTGTCCTGAACCCCCACACCTTAGGCAAGAGACACCTGGTATGTGGAGAACGTGTTGAGTTCACATGTGGCCACAACAGCACTAGACTGTGACAGAAGTGTCTGGTCTCAGGAGAGGTTTATTGTCCACAGGTCTTAGGGTCTACCAGGAGCTGCTGATGATTCAGCCATTTTGCATTCATTTGTTTATTATGAGTGGGGCAGAAACGGTTACTGTTTCACACTCTTAAAATAAAAAAAAACACTGCATAGTTTAGGCAGCTATACAAGATGACCCCCACGGCTAAAAGTTGAAATACTGATGTTGCATTTACACGGAGTTGGCCGTGAAGAAAACAGAATGCAAGGCAGGACTTCAGATTCCCACTGCTGTGCAAAAGGAGAGATAAAAATAATAGCAGCGAAAACTCATGCAAATGCATCAACCTCAAGGCTAGGAAACTTAATGCTCCTGAGTGGAACAGTAGAAAGCTTATGACCATTATTCTCTATCTGATGTATTGCTTGACCAGTTTTAATTATTTTATTTCCATTTAAAATAAAAGTTAATTAAAATGTCTACCAGCTATTAATAGTTCACATGTTAAAAAGAACTGTTTTCTATGTTTTATATGTTTTTCTTATAAAATCGATGTACAATCACTGGAGAAAAATTAGGGGCAAGAATAAGCAAAATAAAAGAACATGAATATCTAACAGTTAAATTCCTCAGACAGCATGCGTGGCAAAATTATAAATGATTTTTACATATAAGCTCATTTAATTGTCAAAGCAACCTTATGAGGTATGTTTTTACCTATCCCTCTTTTACAGAAAAGGAAACTCAGGCACAGAGAGGTTAAACAACTTGCCCAGAGTCCAAAAAACAGCCTAGCTCCAAAGTCTACACTGTTCACCACACTGTTGGACTTATCTCTATAACCATCCACAGTGCCCCTCACTCAGGGATAACTTACAGTTAAGCTTAGTATATAGCTTTCCAGATCTTTTCTCATTAATATAAACAAGTATATGGTACACTTGAATATCATGCATCAATATATTGTCTATGTATGTTGTATTTTCTACTATGACGCTCAAAGTAGTCTTTTTAATTTTTCTGACGTTATGAATGAGGAAACAAGCTTAGAGGGGCCGAGTGACTTGCCCCAAATCACATAGTTGTGGTGGAAGAGAAACCTTTTCCCAGGTCAGCTACCTCCATCAAAGGGATTCTTTTCTCTGCACTAAGCTGCCTTATGGTCTTTTAATTTTGACTGTGATGAAAGCACACAGTTTCATTGTGGTGGGAAGCATCTCCAGGTTGAAGGTGATTAGGTGGTGTAGTGGAGGCTCTCAGTGCCCTGCCAGCTCTGCCTTACCAGCTGGTGCACTTGTCTCCCAGCAGCTGCAGTGCTGGCTAGTGACCATGCCTAGCTGTCCTCCCCTATAGAGAATTGCTTTTGGTCACATCATCCCTTGCAGGGTCTCATCTAGAAAACTGGACTTGGGACAAGTGGTGTTTGGTAACATGACCCCCCTCTGGGGAACAAAACCCAGCACCCACATTGAGGCAAGGGCTGCCTTTTGGAGTCCTACAACAGTTTTCATAATTTTTAGCCATACAGTTTGCCTTGAATCAGTAGGGCTTTTTTCTTTCAAAAAGTCCAGTGACTATTTTTTCAAAATGTTTTATTTAAGTATTTTGTTAAGGTGACTTACATGGACCAAAGAAAGCCCTAAAAACCATTTCAAAGACATTTAATTCAGGGTCATTTCTCATGTTTCCATATTTCTAAGCTTTAATGCTTTTCTATTTCAAATCAATTACTTTCTATTCATTCTTTAAGCACACATATTTCGGAGTTATAACAGAAGAATAGCTATGAATAACTACCCTGCCTCCTTCTTTAATTTCACAGTACTCCCATCTGCCTTCCATCTCCCTTGCTGAAAATTTTCTCTGCTCCATCACCACAATTTCACTGTTAGCTTTCTCCTACCAACTTCTGGTACATCTCGCTATTAAAGTCTTCTCTGTTATAGCCATCCTCTGTGTCCTCTTCTAAACGAACACTTCACTTCTGCCTGGACTGTCCTTCTTTTGAAATCATATCTAGGCACAAAATCCAAAAATTTTTAATTGATTCTTTAATCTAGTTACCATGATGATTTTATAAACCCGAGTTTCTGAGGTTTGCCAATGGAGCTATCACATAGAAGAGGATCTGGAACATTTGGGCAATACTGTAATTTTTCAGAAGTGGAGATTATACTGCCATGCAATTTAATGATGTTTGAATTTTCCTAAATTTCTGTTTCTATCCCCATCCCAGCTGACTCATAATTTATTTATTCATATTATTGCAAAAACCTCTGAGCTGAGCTTCCTGCCTCCCTTCCCAATCCAATCAATCCATCCTCTATAGAGCTGCAAAAGAAACCTTCCTAAATCTTGTTCTCACCATGGTACTTCCATGTTCAAAAACCCATCTGTGGCTCCCCATTGCCTATGGAATGCTGTATTAAAAACGTTTTAGACCAATCAGACCAACCCCTAACATTTGTAGGACTGCAATAAAAATACAAATAAGATCTCTGACTCACCCCTCTTTTCACTCTCAATTCCACAAGGGGCCAAATAGGCATGTGTGTGAACAGCCACCCTGCAGTCAAATGCTGTCCATAACCCTGCAGCCTCCACGTGCAAGCAGTCACCTCTTGGCCATTCTTGGATTTAGGGATGTATGCTGGTGGTGTGGTCTATCCTTAAGAGGATGGACTAGAAGAAGAGGCTTGTTCAGGACCTGGAAGTGGGGTCAGGGCCATTGAGGCAGCAAATTCCAGGATTCTGAACATGAGCATGAGCATGGTCTAGAGGGGGAGGACAGTCCTGGGAGAAGGTGAACATGGTCCTTTAACCCTGTGGATTACTAATCCTGTGTAGCGGGGTATGGCTAGAGGAGGGTCAGAGCAGGGCTTTCTCAAACACAGTGCTAAGGGAAAGACTCTCTTGCAAGATTTAAGGGCAATTCTGAGTCTGGCATGAAAGACTTTTCATGATCTGATCCCAACTTACTTTTTCAATATCATTTCATGCTACTCCCAAGTGTGACCCATCCACAGTGACTGGTTTAGTCCACCTACATGTCTTTGGGGCATGATCTTCCTCATCTACCCATGTGACTTTCCTCATGCTATATACCAGATCCCAAGTTCACAGGGACTGGGTACATAAATCAGTGCCATGGGCCAAGTGGGGCCCACAGAATGCTGGAGAGAGCAAACCCTATCTAAATGGCAGTGCCAATTTTCAACTCCAGGCAACGGGTAGCATGAGAGACTGTGCACCCAGTATTGTCAGGTCATTCTTGTATTAGGTCAGAAATACAGATTTTTCATAAGAAATCTCTTGATTTTGAAATATTGACAACTAATTAAAATTAAAGAAGAAAAACACTCTGCTGTCCAAATCAAGCTCCACTGTGGCTCCAATTTGGCCTGTGTATGTTCTATAACCTGATATGCTTCCCCCCAACTCTGTGAATCTTTTCTTTCTTCAATCATGGACTCAAATTCTACCTCCTTCATGAAGATTTCCTGGATCACTCCAACCACAGAACTTTCTTTTTTTCTCTGAACTGTTCCAGTACTTATAATCCAACCCACTAACTTGACACCATTTGAAATTCTCTTTTTATATCTCGAATTGAGTTGAGATTAGAGAGTAACAGTCACACCTTTTTTTTGTTTATCTCATAGGGTCTAAGAGTTCCAGTCTCATGGTATTTGTTAAATCACCAATAAATAAAAACAAAATTGTACCATGCTTTAAAGAGGATATACTTTAGACCAAGGAATTTAGTTTCTAAGAATTTCAACTAGGGAAAAAACATAAAGTGTGCAAAGATATATGCATATAACAGGATATTTCTCATAGTATTAGTTGTTAAAACAAAAATTTGGACCAACTAGGTATCCCTCAAAACAGCTTGAATAAATTAAACTTGTAGTATACAATGTAATTGCTTGAATGTCTCTTAAGTGTCTTTTTCATCTATAGTTTTCTCCTTCATTTCTGTAGTGTGTGTTTACTTGGTAGTTTTTTTGTTTTGTTTGTTTTGCTGTGAAGAAGCTCAGTTTAGTTAGGTTTCACTCATCAATTTGTTTTTTTGTCACAATTACTTTAGAGAACATGGCCATAAATTCTTTGTTAAGGCCAATATCTACAATAGTAGTCCCTAGCTTTTCTTCTAGGATTTGTTTAGTTTGAGGCTTTACATTTAAAACTTTAATCCATCTTGAGTTGCTTTTTGTATATGGTATAAGGAAGGGGTCCAGTTTCAGTCTTCTACATAGGGCTATCCAGTTATCCCAGCATCATTTATTGAATAGGGAGTCCTTTGCTCATTGCCTATTTTTGTCAGTTTTGTTGAAGAGCAAATTGTTGTAGGTGTGTGGCCTTATTTCTGGGTTCTCCATTATGTTCCATTGGTCTATGGGTCTGTTTTAGTACCAGTATCATGCTGTTTTGATTACTGTAGCCTTATAGTATGGTTTATAGTTGGGTAATGTGATGTCACCAGGTTTGTTCTTTTTGCTTAGGATTGCTTTGGTGATTCAGGCTCTTTTTTGGTTCCATATGAATTTTAGATATTTTTTTCTAATTCTGTGAAAACGATGTTGGCAGTTCGATGGAATAGCATTGAATCTTCATCCTGCTTTGGGCAGGATAGCCATTTTAATAACATTGAGTTTTCCAATCCATGAGCATAGAATGTTTTCCCATTTGTTTGTATCATCTATGATTTCTTTCAGCAGTGTTTTGTAGTTCTCCTTGTAGAGAGCTTTCACCTCATTGGTTACATGTATTCCTAGGTATTTCATTATTTTGTGGCTATTGTAAATGGGATTGTGTTCTTGATTTGGCCCTCAGCTTGAATGTTATTGGCGTATAGAAATGTTAGTAAAGTTCGTAAATTGATTTTGTATCCTGAAACTTTACTAAAGTCATTCATCAGTTCTAGGAGCCTTTTGGTGGGCTCTTTAGGGTTTCCTATGTTTATAATCATATCATCTGTGAAAAGATATCATTTGACTTATGTTTTTTCCTATTTGGATGCCTTTCATTTCTTTCTCTTGCTTGATTGCTCTGGGTAGGACTTCCAGTACTATGTTGAATAGAAGTGGTGAGAGTGGGAATCCTTGGTCTTATTCCAGTTCTTAAGGGGAATGCCTCCAGCTTTTGCATGTTCAGTAGGATGCTGGCTGTGGATTTGTCATAGACAGCTCTTATTATTTTGAGGTATGTTCCTTTGATGCCTAGTTTATTGAGGGTTTCTCTCATGAAAGGATGTTGGATTTTAGCAAAAGGTTTTTCTGCATCTATTGAGATGATTATGTGATTCTTTGAAAGGATAAACAAGATTGATAGATGGCTAGCTACATTAACAAAGAAACAAAGAGAGAAGATCCAAATAAACACAATCAGAAACAACAAGGGTGACATCATAACCAATCCCACAGAAATACAAAAGATCCTCACAGACCATTGTGAATACCTCCATGCACACAAACTAGAAAATATCGAGGAAATTAAATTCCTGGAAACAGACAACCTTCCAAGATTGAATCAGGAAGAAATTGAAACCCTGAACAGACCAATATTGAGCTCCAAAATTGAATTAGTAATAAAAACCTACCAACCAACCTGTGAACCAGATGGATTCACAGCTGAATTCTACAAAACGTACAAAGAAGAGCTGGTACCGATTCTACTGAAACTATTCCAAAAAATTGAGGAGAATGGACTCCTCCCTAATTCATTCTATGAAGCCAAAATCTGGCAAAGACATGACAAAAAAAGAAAACTACAGGTCAATATCCCTGATGAACACAGATACAAAGATCCTCAACAAAATACTAGCAAACTGAATCCAGCAGCACATCAAATAGTTCATTCTCTGTGATCAAGCAGGCTTATTCCTGGCATGTAAATTTGGTTCAACATATGCAAATCAATAAATGTGATTCATCACATACACAGAATTAAAACCAAAAACCTGAATCATTTGGACATCATCCTAATGTTCCTGCACACGTTCTTTGCTTTCTGGCATGTGATGTTTCAGTCTTATCTTGTCCTTTTCTTGCCCCAGACCTGGAATCCAATATTTCTTCAATTAATCCTATTTTCTTTTAGTGAAAAATGGTATTTGGAGTCTATAATTTTGGCATTAGAGGTGGTCTTTGTTCCTGGGTTAGTCATTGTCCTAGGCTTTTTCAGTATACAGAGCTTAAAAAATACAGTTTTTGTTTTAGACAAAATATATTGTGAGTTCATATTAATACTTTCATTTTAAACTCAGAGTTTTGGCCTAATCTCTAAACACCAAAAATCTGACCCTGGTTCAAACAGTTAAAAAATGATACGACAATCAGGAAAAAGTAAACGGCAAATTTATATTTCATGAAACTAAGAAGTTAATTTTAATTTTTAGGTGTGACAATTTTAATTCTGTTCATTAGAAGAATCCCATGTCTTATATACACATTGAAATATTTGTAGATAAAATTCCATCGTGTCTGAGATTTGCTTCAAGATAATCTAAGGAGTTGAGTAGAAGAAGTAGATAGTGTATGGATGAAAGAAAATTGGCCATGAGTCGATGATTGTTGAATTTGAGTGATAGGAACACGAGGTTTATTATTTTGGTGTCTCTCTATTTTTATATGTTCGAATTTTAATTGCACATTTAAAATAAGACATGCTAGAATATTTCATGACATAGATAATATTCATATATAATTAAGTAAAAAGCTAGTGTGGTAGGACAAAACTGGGTTCTTGTCACATGACCAGCAAAGATTTGGCTCACAGTCACTTTGAAGGGTGAGGGGAATGGAATTTATTGGGTGAAAAGGAAAAAAGGAAAAGCAGCTCAGCAAAGTAACGTGGAGTCCTGCTGCTAACAGGCGGTCCACCTCACCGACTGAATCCCAGGTTACCACACAGGAACAAGACCAGCCAGACTCCTCCCTGCTGCAAACCGCATGAACTTCCCCAGGCTCCACCCCATCCTCCCATTGTGCAGGCCAGTAGTAGATCCTCCGGTGACCCCTTTTCACTTGGCTGTCTCATTAGCTATACTACTTTCATAAAATAAGCTCAAATTTGTAGAAGAAATGTAAATAGACACAGATGAGGCTAAAGGACTTACCCTAAATGATGAATGTTCCTCTACGTGTTACAGATTATTTTCATTTTTGTCTTTGTGTCTTTCTGCATATTCCAATTTTCAATATGAAAATGTACTACTTTCATAATCAGACAAAATATAAATGTTATTGACTAAGTGACTTTAAAACAATGAACAGTACTCTATTTCCTTGTTTGTATGCTTTTATGATAATGGCATTTTCCATTTTCAAGCTATTACCAAATGCTTCCACACTGTAGCTGCTTGAAAGCCTATATGCCCCCTTCTCCTCTGTCACTTTCCTCCTTGCTCCGTCTTCCCTGCCATAGGAGGTTCTCATCTTTCTTCCGCTGTTGAGTGCCCAGAGTCAGAAAGTCAGAACCTTAACTCAAAGTGAAAAAGAATATAACTTTACTCCTCTCTGCTCAGCGTTTCTTCTCTATTCCTTATCTGGCTTAATTTTATTTTTCTGTCTCTAGTTTTCTTCCTTATATTATTGATTTTATCAATAATATGAGTAAGAGTACATGGTATTTATAGCTTTTGCTAAGTACTAGGCAGTTTGCTAATTAGTTGACATATATGAATTTTTTAAGCCCTCAAAGCAGCCTTAGGATTGAAGAATTACTCCTAATCTTTACAAAAACTCTACAACATAACGGTTTATATCCAAGCTGAACGGGTGCAGCTCACAGAGACCTTACGCAACTTATCTAGCCACACTTCAGGCGTGAGACAGAATTGTTTCAAATTCATGTGTGTCTGGGTCCATGGCTCATGGTTTTTTTCACTCTGACTTGCTGCCTTCTTTTAAAAAGAAAAGAAGGGAGAAAAAAAATCTCAAATTATTCTAAAGCCGAGATCTGCTTTAAACAGATAGGATAATCTTTTATAAGATTTTAAAAGGGATTATGTTGTATTTGTTTAATTGTTATGTGTCCTATGTGTATTTCACATCAGCTCTTTCATTTTCATAAAAATAGAATTCAAAATGCACAATAATAAAATTTTGGGTTAAACAGAGTCTTATTAGGAAGGATACAGGGAGCCAGCAATCTAAGGGTGCTCTGTGCAGAAGGGAGAAGAGCCCCAAGACCAAGGAGAGCACTCCCAGGAAGGTCGGAATGCGAAGAGGAAAGGAATTCAACCCCAGTACCAAAGGAAACCCTTGGACCCTGGGGCTGTGCCTGTCTCCGGATTCTAAAAGCAAGCAGAGGAATGAAAATACATCCTTTTCAAGTCAATGTCTGCACATCAACTTTAACATTCTGAGTAACATTATCTTGGGCACAGCTCTCCTTAATGAAAACATGTTCTTCTAAGCTGTAAAAAATAGAAAGTCCCTAAAACATAAAGCATGCCTTTTAGAAATGAACTAAACAGTAGATCTCATTGAAGGCCCTTTGCTAATAAGTTGAGTTCATCTTTGGTGTTTCTCTCTTCACCCTTTGGAACAGTCTGTTCCCACTTTTCCCATCTGATGGCCATGATCCCAGGGCAGAGTATCTTGCATGGACAGCCCCCTTCCTTGGGCTGTTAGGGCCTGCTGGGCAGAAGGATTTTTCTTCTTATCGAACCACACTTCTTCTTCCTTCACAGACTAATTTGGTGCCCTTGAGAGCCTGCTGCCACACTGTGTCAAGGAGAAATCTAACAAACCATGGAGATGTTACCAGTGAGTCAATTTTCCTAAGGGAGATCGCTTGTATTTGTACAGGAGTCTTTAGGAGAAGATGCCTTGAGCCAGAGGAGAGTGTTTAATCATGGAAATTTCAGACTTTGGGACAGATATAGCCATATGCACCCATCAAATCACACTGTATATGAAGCAAGACAATGGACATGAACTCTAAACAGAAAACAGTTCAGGGCACAGATGTCTGTGGACATTTTTTTTATATTGAAAGCAAGAGATAGGGCAGTAGGGGTAAAGTAGGAAAGGAGAGACAGGAAGAGGATACTGATAATAAACAGTACAATATAGGAAATATGCACATAGTAAATGACTTCTAAGTAGTGGGAGAACTACTGGGTTAAATTCATCTGGAAGTTTTTCTCTTCCCACAGAAATCCAGGAGAGTCCACAAACCCATCCCATCATAGCAGGGCAAGTGGAAGAGTCATTCTCAGGAAGCTACAAGCAGACATTTTTAAGAACTACAGAAGAGATATCCCTTTTGAAGATGAGAAATGTGCCCCCAATCTATGCAGTAGCACAAACAGAAATAGCTAGACGTAGGGGAGCATATTTGGAAATACTAAAAAAAAAAAAAAAAAAAAAAAGAGAGAGAGAGAGAGAGAGAGAGAGAGACTTGAAGCTTACACCTTCAGCTGTAAGCAAATGCACACACATTCTCTGAAGTTGTATTTCCCCCTTATAAGGTTCTGACTTATTCCGCATGAATTGTGGTGGGACATCGGAAAATATGGTCAAGTACAAATTAGAAAGGGGTCAAAAGACAATGCAGAATCAGATCCCCAGTCAAAACCAGAATCAAACCTGACCCTCATGGCAATTTTGGCTAATTAGTTTTCTTATAAAGAATGTTTAAGAGTCTTTACTATGTTCCAGACGCTCTGTTTTATTCAGATGAATTCAGTTTTACAAAACACTTAGAAGTAGGTATTATTTTTATCTTCATTTTATAGATAAGTCCTTTGTGACTAAGAAACAGATAAGATAATTAAATTGGATCAAAGTCATGTGACTCTGATGGCGGAGCTAGGATTCAAACCTAGAGAGTCTTAGCTCCAGAGTCAGTGCTCCACTAACAGCTACTAGTGAAAACAGCTTATTCTATATCAATTCATCAACTGTGGAAAACAGGACCACATCCTAGTGTTCTAGGCCCCAAACACAGAAGCATGAAACTGATTATATATTCCTCCCACCCCCTTCCCCAGAAGTCTCTTTCCTTGATGGACACTGACATCTTTACCCCTAGCCCAGCCCTTCCTGTGAATGGCCACAGTATTCCTTTCTTTGCCCCACTTCTTCAGTGGGGCATCTTTGTCCATGTACTTGGACATTTAATATGACTCTTCCTCCTGGAAATGCAGAGTCTATTCTGTCCTTTCACTTCCGGAACAGCCTCTCTTCTTTACTTTGCTCAAGATCAATGACTCCTTTCTTGAATGCTTTCCTGTATGTTTCTCCTCTACCAGGCAGCCACCAGCCTTCCAGGAAGCTAATTCTTAAGCAATATTGAAAGGAAGTTGAAGAAGAGGAACCCAGAGTCTCCTTCCAATATTTGGAAGGTCGGGATCTTTTTAACAGGATGCATGGGAAGTACACCAGGCTATAACTCTGTATTACTTATAGCTTGTTGTATACTTAGTAAATTATAATTCACTTCATTGTATTGGTTCAAGCACTCTCAGTTTTCCTTTTTGTTATTTTCACTGAGTTCCATGGAAGAGTGTCTTCAACTACGACAAAGGTAGTAGATAGGTACTACAAAGTAGGTGCCCCCTCAACTCTTTTTTGCAGTAAAAATTCTGGGTCCCAGAGTGTGCAGAGAAGATAAACACCAGCATCCCTCCCCTGGAGTGGAAGCATCCCTACCCTGGAGTGGAACAACAGGCTTATTCCTAGTCAGATGCCCTATGCATCTATCACTTATGGAGCATATGATGAAGTAGGGCAGGACAAGCCCTGTTACTGTTTCTTAACTACTCTCACATTTCCACATCAGCAAGGTGTCTGAGTCTACTCAGGTAATGGTGTTTTGACTTAGTGGGGCCTCAGTTTGTGCCCTGATAATCTTAGAGGAATGGAGAACCTGGCCTAGCCTTTTGGGCTGACTCTCCTAACTTGCTGACAAGGGGATGGGAGCAACATGGCGGAATATTTATCTTGGCTTCCATATATAAAGGCTGGTGTCCAGGGCCAATTGTTGGCAAAAGAGAGAAGTGGGAAGATATTTCCCCACCCTAAGATTCTCAGCATCGTTATTCTAATCCCTTGTCCTCTTTATCCCACACCAAGTTCCCCAAGCCTTCTCTTTTTCCTTTAGTTTATCCATATCTGAACTCCAAAAGGATCTGCGATCTCTCCACCATAAGTGGATACGGCTGGCAACATTATAAAACCGAACTGGGATCTGCTTGCCCGGCACAACAAAGACAAACACTGACATCAGGATAGCAGCAAGAGAAAGCCAGGCATTTATTGGCAGGGCACCAAGCAAGGAGGACCAGGCAGCTAACACTCAAATCCTGACCTCCCCATTGACTTGCAGGCAAGTGTTTTTCAACGCAGGAGTAAATTTCAGGAAAGCAGATGTTATAGGTAAAATCATAAATCAATACGCGGAGGTTACACACTGGTTTTGGCCTAAAAGGGAGAGATATCTTGAAGTGGGGGCTTATGAGTCATGGGTAGATTCAGAGATTTTCTGATTTGCAATTGGTTAAGGAGAAGCTTTGTTTAAAAATTTAGGGTTGGCTGGGTGTGGTGGCTCACGTCTGTAATCCCAGCACTTTGGGAGGCTGAGGCGGGCGGATCACTTGTGGTCAGGCAGGAGTTTGAGATCAGCCTGGCCAACATGGTGAAACCCCGTCTCTACTAAAAATATGAAAATTAGTTGGGCATGGTGGCGGACGCCTATAATTCCAGCTACTCAGGAGACTGAGGCAGGAGAATTGCTTGAACCTAGGAGGCGGAGGTTGCAGTGAGCCGAGATCCTGCCATTGCACTCCAGCCTGGGCAACAGAGCAAGACTCCGTCTCTAAATAATTAATTAATTAATTAATTAAATGTAGGGTTGGCAGAAACAAATGTTAACTCCCTGAGTGTGACTTTTCTCCAGTTCCCTCAGGAAGAAATTTAGAACAAAGAATGATAGGTAGAGTTCGGTATTCAGTTCCCCCTTATCTGAGGTCTATGTGCTGGAGAATCCATTTGGTGGGGGTCCAGGTTTCTAAAAAAACAACTCAGAGATATATGTTAAGATGTTATCTTTAGTTTCTATAGGGGAACCAAACATCTGGTGAATCTAGCTTCCTTGGCTATTGTTTTTAGGCTACTATTACTTTCTAGCTTAACAAGTTGCTTATTTACTTCTCAGGGCTAGCTAGGTGCGTGGAATTTCCCTTGGAGAAGCTCAAGATTTTCCTTTATTTTTCTGCTTTGGGAGGCCACAAGCCTCTTAGAGAGGGGTCCCTGCTCCCTCTTAGCAATAGAGCAAATCTCCTATTGTCTTCCTGACGACTGTGATTCTCAGGCTGGCTAGAAAATGCAGATTCTGAGGTTGCAGCTCTTCTGCCCATCCCACTCCTCAGAAATCTAGTTGTGAAGAAGATCCACAGAGGATTATAATGTTGGGTGTCACAGGGGGAAAAGCGGATGAAGGTTAAAGGTAAAAAACCCTAAGGATGTTACTGTAAAAAGGAGTGGTGGTGCCGGGCTTCCGGGGAGACCTGAGGAAGTTAGACCTCTGGAGTCCACTGCCCCCCTTTCACTACCTGTTATGGGTTTAAATTGTGTCCTCCCCCGGAAGATAGGCTGAAGTCTCAACTTCTAGAACCTGTCAATATGACCTTATTTGGAAATAGGGTCTTTGTAGACATAATCAAGTCTAGATGAGGTCACACAGGAGTAGAGTGAGCCCTGATCCAGTATGACTGGTGTTCTTATAAGAGAAGAGCACGTACAGGGAAGGCGACATGAAGACACACAGGGAGAGTGCCATGTGATGTCGCAGGCAGCATGGAGTGCTGCACACAAATGATGGAAGGAAGGGTCCTCCCCTACAGGTTTCAGATGAGCACGCCCCTGCCAACACCTGGATTTCAGTCTTTCAGCCTCCAGAACTGCGAGACAATACATTTCTCCTGTTTTAAGCCATCTAGGTTGTGGTACTTTGTTGTGGTGGACCTAGCAAAATAATACACTCTCCCTAAGTCCCGTCCCCACCCCCTTCCTCCCAGGTTATAGGGTGCAGGCAGCCACCTCTCCCACACCTCCTAATGCCAGCCTTGTTGGGGTGAGCACTACAGGTTGTCTTCTTGGCTTCCTCATGCCTCAGTCCCCGGTCTGGCCTCCTGAGGAGCGTGGAGTCCATGGGCTTGGGTAGCTTCTTGATCTTTCAGAGAAAGATGAACAGGATGTGGACTATTAGGGCACGTTCAGGATGAAACCAAAGGCCCATTGGCTGTGAGGGGAATTGGAAGAGAAACCAAGTGAAGCTCCTACTTCAATGCTAAATTGTCTGTTTCTCTGGAGCTAGAGGAAATGAACGTTTTGAGTAAAAGCAGGACCCAGCCATGCTGTTGCATGTCTAGGAATTCCCTGTGGTTCTGAGCTTTCATTGCATTTGCTCCAAGGGTGTCTGCAATTTGTCACGAGGTCCCTGACTTTCTAGGCAGAGGGAGAAAAGGAAAGGGAGTGGCGCAGAAACTGTGGAAAGGCTCTCTAAATATCTCCGGGGCCATGCAAACTGTCAACATTAAGGGAGGTGAGATGATGACCATAGTGGTTATTCCAGAATGCCTGTGGTCTGTCTCCTCTTACCCCACTCTCTGACACTCTTACTCTTGGAGTATGTAGCTGTATAGCGTCCTGGCAATAAGAATAACAGTCGTGAAAACTGTCATGTATCAAATGCTATATGCTGGCTGGCTATTATTTTATATCCTCATAGTAATTCTGCAAGACACACGAAAGCTCTGTTTTACAGGTTAGGCTCAGACAGAGTACAGAATTTGTTCAAGTTCACCGAACTGTGGGTGGCTGAGCCAGCAATCGAGGCCAGGCAAAACCATCTTTCCACTAGGCTGTGGAAAGACAAGCACGAAGTGCTTGTCCACGAAGCAAGCACACCTTCTGCTAGCCTGGGACAGCAGAATTCTTAGTTACATCATCCTTGTGTTAGGATAGCTGTCTGGAAGCTCAGCCCATTCTTTATTGCTCTCATAGTCATTCTCAGTAGTCTGTGCATTTTTGTGGAGAAATATGTACAGAGAAGAAAATAAAGTAAATTAGTGCTCACCCGCATTAAGCAGAAAGAACAGAAAGGTTTCTAATCACTTCATAGTTTTGCAATAGTTGCATTCATCAGAACCCAATTTGCATTTTAGTATGGAAGCCCTTGCTATACCTGTGGTATCCCTGCCACACAGACTGCCCAAAGCATGTCTGAAAATTGACACAGTGTTCAGAATTTAGGGGAGCAGAAAAATGGGAGTGATCTGAACCCCATGAGGTATCTAGGTATGGCTCACTTCTTTAAATGTTCAAGGGCCTCTGGTTAAGGAAAAAATTAATATTACTCCTAAGTTTTTGAATAATATATGATTAACATTTTAGCCTTCTGCATACGTACCTTTAACCTGTGAGCCTGTTTAACAATTAAGCACATGTGGGAATTGTAAATGTTGGTTCCAGATAAGAGAGAGAAGGTTAAATCAAGGGGATTAGATAAACAAGGTTACTTCATTTTAAGAGTGGGTATTTAAGACTTCTCATATGAAGGTTACTTGTAGAGATGGCATTGTGGGTGGTTCTCTATTTTCAGTGAGGCTCTAACTGAGGAGAATGACCCCTCCTTTGTTGAGCAAGATTTCAGCTAGTCATGAATTAGAGCAGTGGTAGGCCAGGCGTGGTGGCTCAGGCCTGTAATCCCAGCACTTTGGGAGGCCGAGGCGGGCAGATCACGAGGTAAGGAGATCGAGACCATCCTGGCTAACACGGTGAAACCCCGTCTCTACTAAAATACAAAAAATTAGCCGGGCGTGGTGGCGGGTGCCTGTAGTCCCAGCTACTAGGGAGGCTGAGGCAGGAGAATGGCGTGAACCTGGGAGGCGGAGTGAGCTGAGATGGCACCACTGCACTCCAGCCTGGGCGACAGACCGAGACTCCGTCTCCAAAAAGAAAATAAAAATAAATAAATAAATAAATTAATTAATTATAAAAGAAATAGAGCAGTGGTCAGCAACCTTTTCTGTAAAGGGCCAGAGAGTAAATATTTCAGACTTTTTAATTCCTCAGCTGTGTCATCTTAACCTGAAAGCAGGCATAAACAATGCACAAATCAATGCATGGCTGTCCTCCAGTAAAACTTTATTTGCAAAAACAGTCCGTGGTCTGATTTCAGCCTGCCGGCTAGGGTTTGCTGACCACTGATACAGAGCATCCACAGGAAAACGTTATTTAAACATTGAACCGTTGGCTGAAATGCTCTGCTGTTGGAGGTTTTTTTGTTTTGTTTTGTTTTTTGAGACAGATTCTCGCTTGTGCTCAGGCTGGAGTGCAGTGGCGTGATCTCCGTTTACTGCAAGCTCCGCCTCCCGGGTTCCCGCCATTCTCCTGGCCCAGCCTCAGCAGTAGCTGGAACTACAGGCACCCGCCACCACGTCTGGTTAACTTTTTTTTTTTTTGTATTTTTAGTAGAGACGGGGTTTCACCGTGTTAGCCAGGATGGTCTCGATCTCCTGACCTCGTGATCTGCCCGCCTCGGCCTCCCACAGTGCTGGGATTACAGGCGTGAGCCACCGCGCCGGCCTGTTGGATGTTTTTAAAAACAGATTGGGCAGTTACTTGTTTGGGTTGGCTTTCATATGTTAATTCCTCCTTTAACACACTGGTGCTTCTGACATGCAGAATCTTCTGCTCAGTATTGTCACAGACTACCAGTCACCTAATCCTCTTTTTCTATGAATTTCAGTTAAGTTGCAGGGAAATTTTTCTCTACAGGTCTTGCCCAATGTCTTCTAAACAAAAGACTGTGTCTGAATGCTAAGAGGGGCATGGTCACAGAGAGTGGGAGGATTTGAGCCCTTCAAGCACTTGGGTAGGAGAAAAGGAAAATTAATTAACTCATCAAATCTTTTCTCTCAAATAGCAAAAATGCAATAGATTCTTGCACAATGAAGTATCCTCTGCCAGTAGGGCTAAAAGTCCACCTTCCTGTTTCCCTCTGTGTTCTGATTCATGGTCCAGAAGGGCTCATGCATTAATGTGATGTTCATAGCGTTTCATTTCCAGATGGTAGGTGAGAAACACTTTGCAATGCTAAAAGTTTGAATTACTCTTAAATGTGTGCATAATATATAATATTATATATATAGTATATATATTATATAGTAGTTAGACATAACATGCAAGAATTCAGATACTGATTCTGACATTAGAACTAGATAGACATCAAATTTGTAGAATTGTGAATATTTTAATTATAAATGCATTTTTAAAAGGTAATTATATTTTTAAAATAAAGAATAAATTTTAGTTTCATATACTTTTTAAATTTAAATTTTTGTCACATGATTCAATATTCCTGCCTTTTAATTTTAATAGTAAAGTATATTTTTGGGAAACTAAAATTTTTTATTTGCCACATAAAGTTTTTATTAATCTATATTGAAGATTTTAATAAATTAGTTCAATACTGTCAATCATGTATAAATTTGATTATAACAACGTAATTTGTATTTTTATATTAAGGGGAAGAGAAATATTCAATTTTATGGAGCAAGCAAATAATAATTCATAAATTATATATGTCCTTATTTTATTACTCACCCTTTCAGGATACCCAGTCATATTAAAAAAATCAAATGCAGTCATCTTTTAAAAATTTCTCATTATGAAGGTATCCTTAAAAAGGTAGACAGGCAGGACATATTTATTAAACAATTTGTTAGCATGTGGTATGAAGGTCCCCATTTGAGACAGCCACGTAAAAAGGGCTCCCCGGAGAGTCTCCTATTGGCCTGTGCTCTGGGAGGATGGGGTGGAGCCTTGAGAAGTTCTCACCATTTGTAGAGGGGAGGAGCCCGGCCCCTCCTGTTCCTGGGTGGTGACCTGGGATTCTATCAGTGAGGTGGAGAGCCTGTTAGCGGGACTGTATCTCATTTTGCAGAGTTGTTTCTCCTTTTTACCTTTCACCCAATAAATTTCACTCCTAACCCTTCTATGTGTCCATGAGACTAATCTTTCCTGGTCATGTGACAAGAAACCACTTTTTTTTTCTGCAACACATTTACATTCTTGCTCCAGCCCCCACAAATATTAGCAAAGGGCCTATCTCAAATGACTATCTTTCATGGAAATGAAGATGTTTTGACTGATAAACGATTTTGATTAACTGATACAAGACCCAAAACTCCTTTTAGGTTTAATTCTTTTGTTGAAATTTCAACAAACTTAACTCAGTTTGACAACTTCTTAACTGAATTTTCAATATCCCCAAATCTCTAGAAATAAAACTTTTCTCTTTTAAAAAATGTATTTTAGGCCATAGTCATTTGGTGGCAAAGCCTAACTGGTTTTACAGGATATTATGTATAGCCCTTATGCATACTATTTATATTCAAATATTCACTTAGAGATATTAATGAGTTTGATTATGGGATCTGTCCCAGATCCTGCTTGGGGGGTTATGTAATGTACTATTCATGCATTATGTTACCTTTCAAAAATCTGAAAAAGTCTGGATTTCTTATATGTCTCGTTTAAAGGTTTCCCTGCCTTAGTAAAAGAGCAAACTAGAAACAATGTCATGTTTTCTTTAATGACTCAGTAGATTACCTTAGAACAGAGGCACAGTATAAACAATAATTCCTATTGTACAGAAATTGTACAATAAGATATAGATAGATGGCAGAAGACTTTGCTGAAAGTATACTGACAACCATTATCATTTTTTTTAAGGTAAATCCTGAGTCAACTTGTTCCCATCTCGCTTGAGTTTTTACATAATAGCTGAGCTTGCAAAACAATTATAGTCAAATGCTACTATTAATTAACTGATTCAAATTCACTCAATTTTCATCATGTTGAATTTACTTTTTAGGAATAGGTCATACTTTAGTTCATGGGTGTATAATTAACTGGGTGTACAATTTTAAAAATCCAGAAATCATTGCACCAAACCATAAGCTTATGGAGAAAAGAGAAATACATTTTGATCTTTCTTCCTTCATAATGCCTTGCCTACACATAGTAGTCATTCAGTTGGTGTGGAAATGAATATTTTAGCTTACTGTTATATTTTGAGAAAATGCCACTGAAATCTCCGTCATCAGAAAGGATTTAAAACTGCCAGAACTTTAGTGTCAACATTCCTCTTGCTGTAGACTGTGAGTAGCTACACATCTATCTCCACACATGAGCTTCTTTTCTGTTTTAAGCCTAAAAACAGCAGCCATATTTGACGTTGAGTTTGTTCAATGTCATATAAAATAATGCTCACTTCAGCTCAGATTTTATTGAAGCCATTAGAAGCTTAAGTCTTTTGTGGACTCACTTTTGAATTCAACATTTCTTCAAGTGTCTCACAGCCATTCCTTCCACACTGTTGCTCGGCGAGGAGAAGGAACAAACCCTGGGGACACTTTCCTCCTTTGAGACTAGTGGACCTTGAGGCAAAACGACACCCACAATTATAGTCTGAGCACTGGGAATTCAATGTAAAGAACATTTAAAAAATATTTCCATGATGTCCTGATTAGCCTCATCTAAGTAACCAAAACAATTCTTTATACTCATACTTCCGTCTCTCTCTCTCCCTTCCGCCGTCCCTCCTCCCTCCACGGGCTGGGAGAAAATATTTGCAACACACATATCAGATATAGAATATGTATCTAGAACTAAAAACAAAACAAAACCCAAAGCACCCCTTATAATTCCACCATGAAAAGATAATCCAATTTACAAGTAGACAACAGATACCCCAGTAAAAATAATCACATTGAAAACCTATTTCTATGTTTCTTATAACATTCTCCAATGAAAGAACTGTGGCTCCTGAGACAAATGGCTGGTCCCAGAGCTGGGGCAAGGGATATATTAGATGAGGTTGGCTTATCTTGTAGTTTCAGAATGTGAGGAAGGGCTCAAGAAAATGCAGTGATGGGGATATGTCAGATGGATACAGGGACTAAGTAAAGAATCTCCCAATGGCCAAAGCTGAAACAATGTGAGCAACAAAATCAATAATGAAATATTGGTTTATAATCCAAAGTGAAAAATAAATACTCAGTGCATACTCTCCATAGGATATAAAAAATGATTGGATTTTAAAAATCTAGTCAAATAGACCAACCTATATACAGAAGTATTACAAATAATTTATTCATACATTCCATTTTGAGAAGGTGGAGTATTACTCCCCATCGTGTAAGTGTGGGTGCTGCATAGCGACTTCCTTCCAAAGAGTATGGTATGGGAAAGGAAAACCCAAGAGTAACTTTAGAATGGAGAAGCCTGACAAACACAGCCTTAGCCATGTAATCAAGGTTAACATCAATAGTGATAAGTCATGCTGATAGCATGTACCCTTGATATGATGGAGGAGAAGGGCACTTTATTTCTGTGGTCTTCCTCCACAAAACCCACAACCCCAGTAGAGTCACATTAAAGCTATCACAAACTCCAATTGAGGGACATTCTATAAAATGCCTAGCCAGTACTTCTCAAAACTATCAAAGTCATCAAAAGCAAAGAAAGTCCAAGAAATGGATGTCTAAAGGAGCCTAAAAAGATATAGCAGCCATTTTTAATGTACTATCCTGGATGCAATCATGGGAGAGGTGGGGAAATGACACTAGGTAAGAAAGGAAAGGAAGACACAGAATATACTTTGAACTTTAATAATAATATGCCAATATTGACTTGTTCATTGTGACAAATGTACCGTACTAATGTAAGATGTTAACAGTAGAAGAAACTGGGTGTGTGGTATATGGGAACTCTTTGAACAATCTTTGCAACTTTTCTGTAGATCAAAAACTCTTCTAAAATAAAAAGTTTATTTTAAAAAAATGAACAACAGATTTGAACAGATGCCCCACCAACAAAGACATACAAATGACTAATAAGCACCTTAAAGAATGCTCGACATCATTAGTCATCAGGGAAATGAAATTAAAACCATAATGAGATATACTATACACCCACTAGACTAAAATTATAAAGACTGACAAAAACAAGTGTTGGCAAGGATGTGGAGGAACTGGAATTTTTATACACTTCAGGTAGGGATAAAAAATAGTACAACTAACTACTTTGGAAAACAGTTTGGCAGTTTCATAAAGTTATATATATACTATCATATGACCCAGTCACTCCAATCTTAGGTATTTATCCAAGATAAATTAAAGCACAAATCCACATAAATAAAGACTTGTACATAGATGTTTATAGCAGCTTTCTTTGTAATAACCGTCCCCTCTTCAGAAAAACAACCCAAATATCCATCAGTCAGTGAATGGATAAACACATTATCCATATAATGGGAACCAACTTAACAGTGAAAGGTAACAAAGTACAGCAACATCATGATAAAATCTCAGCGACATCATGCTTAGCCACATGCAAGAATGTACATGCTGTGTTATACTACTTACATGCAATGCTAGCAAGTGTGCACTATGTTTCAAGGGACAGAAAGAAGACCAATGGTGCATAGGACAGGAGAGCCTCTCTAACAGGGGTAAGAGGGGACTTTGTGGACAGATAAAAATGTTCCCTATCTTGATTGTGGTGCTTACAGAAGTGTATGCATTTGTTAATGCTCATCAAACTGTGCATTTATAATGGTGCATTTCATCTTATGTAATACAATTTAATATAGTTGATTTGTTAAAAAAATAGAGGGAGTACTTGAAGGGATTCTGAGAATGGCTCTCTGGGATCCTTCAGGGATGACAAACTGTCTTTCTCTGCTCCATGGTCCTTCCACCATCCCATGCCATGCCACTCCTCCCACCACATCCCCAGAAAGTAAGGGAGCTGTTTGACATGTGTCTCTTTGAGAGTGAAGGTTCCTGCTCCATGCAATTTCGGAAAGTAGAAGGCTTGATGGCACAATGTGTGCCACTGTGGCTTGAAGAGATCCTTTAGTGTGCCTGGAAGAGGAAGGAGGAAGGAGGAAGTGGACATACCTTCCCCTGTTCTCTGTGACTTTCAGAAGGCACAGAAGAGGACCCTGATGTCTACTGGAAGCACAGAGCTTTGTAGAGAGGTCACAGGTGTACAGCAACTTGAGTGGGGGCTGAAGGGACACGCAGCTGCCCCTCTAGGGCAAAAGAGTCCCATGAAGGAGCTGGCACGTAGCTGAACATGGCCTCAGGAAACCATGCATACAGCTACAGCAAGATAGCAGATGCCACGGAATAAAATGCCACCAGATCAGGACACAGGACTTCTGACTACTGAGGCTGCTGCTCCCAGGCACAGGAAGAGGATTTCTCTCTCCTCCCCGCTGGGGTTGGAGTCGGTGAAGCTGAGAGAGACAGTGTTAGTTCAGGGAGAGAAAGCTTGTACCTATGAGTAAGGACAGCTAATGATACTGAATTTTGACAGAATTGTCAACAGAGAAAGCTTGAGACTTTAACAACAAGAATAGATTACAAAAATCAGTGGACTAGACTAACATTTAAACAAAAATAGGGCAAAGAATAAGACATATGCTCTGGGTAGATTTTAAGGTTCAAAGAAGTTTTGAGAATATAGCAAGCTTCATTAAAAAAATTTGCATGTATCTACTTCAGTCCAACTGTTACACTTACATTCAAATAGGATTGTTATGATACACTCCTTTGCAACCTGCTATTTTCACTGGGTTATATATTGTGAACATTTGTCCATGTCAATATATAGTCTTCTACAACATGGTTTTTAATGTCTGTGCAGCGTTCTACCACATGACTGTGCGTGCTTTATTTAAATGGTAGCTTATTGTTAAACATTAAGGCTGTTCCGTTTTTTCAGTATTATAAATAAGTTTGATGAAGAATCTTACACATGTATCTTTTCACACATCTCTGATTGTGCCCATAAGATAAATTCACAGTTAAGGAATTGCTGGTGCATGGGGTATTTGTATTTTAAGGCTCTTAACACCCTTTAGAAGGTTTGTGTCGATTTACACTTCCACTAGAAATAATTTTAAAGGCGAATTTTCTATTTATCTGTATCTCATTCTGACTCAACAATAAATTGAACTGGCTAAAGGATGCCCATATATCCATCTTTCTTTCATTATTATGTTATAATTAGGGTAAGTTTAGAACTAGTAAAATTAGCAACACTAGCAATGTTTTTCATCTTCAGTTTAGCCACAAAAATGGCCATGTCAGTGTAATGAAAGTAATAATAACGGAGTTAACCTTTACGGAGAACTTACTGTATGGCAAGTAACATTCACAGTACTTCACAGATATTAACAATCCTATGAGGTAAGTACTATTACCCTTGACAGTTTAAAGAAGAGGAAACTGAGTTACCAAAAGGGTAAGTGCTTTGATCAATGTAGCTTTTCAGTATTAATATATATCATTCTTATCTGGATTGTTTCAGTATTTCTGTACATGGTGATTCTTTTAATTTGCATCAGATCTTAAAGAATTAAGATCTTTCTCTTATACAGACTAAACACTGACTCACTGCTGCCAAAGACACTTCTGCTCTGAATATGAAATCCTGTGGTTGGATGGTCTTGGGACCCACTGTGGCAAAATTCTATAGACCCTGTCCCACAGGCTGTCATGAAAATGGGACTATATTACAGTTCTCATTCCCAAGCACAGCACTGTCACATACTGCCCCAGTCAGTTGTAGAGTTTGCCACAAGTAATTTGTTATAAGTAATTAAGTTCTGAAGTTTGCAAATGGAGCACTTTTCATGTAAATTGGAGTGGATGTGAGATTATCCTTGCCTAAGGTCACCTCACTCCCACACATTCCCATGTGCTCTCAGAGTAGGAGAGAAGTGGGTGAAGGCCTCGCAAAGTTGTGGAGGAGGGTTACCTGCCTGCAACCTATCCTGCCTCTGCACCCGCGGAGTGGCTGGCACATGCATATGTGTGGGTCTCTGCAGGAAAAGCATGGGGACCTACAACTCCAAATGGAAGGAATAAAAGGGGAGGAAACAATGAAAACAACTGAAGGTAGGAAAAGGTGTTTCTGCCTCAATGCAACTGGAAAAAAATTAGACATTTTCATTCCCAGCCTTCTTTCCTCAATTAGCATCAGGAAGCCAAATTTAGTTCCCTACCAAAAAAAAAAAAAAAAAAAAAAAAAAAA
>NW_016805008.1:1169461-1245347 GCF_001698545.2 Rhinopithecus bieti
AAAAAAAAAAAAAAAAAAAAAAAAAAGAAAAAGTTATGCATGCCTAGCGGGGAGAGATGATGAAAGCACCAACTTTATATGTTTGTGTTTCAGCCTGTTAAAGGCTATCAAGATGGCCATGAAAATAATGGAACCTCCTAAAATCTTTATTGTTAAAGAAATGTTTTCTCATCAATGGACAGCTTGCCAAGGCCAGATAAGCAGCATGAAAAGCAGAAAAAAAAAAAAAAGCTTCTGTTTGCTTATTTAGAGAGTTGTTCTTAATAATTCATCTGCTTACAATTTCCAGAAAGCAATTGCCATCCCTTGCCCATTGACTGGTTGGGAAAGGTCTCTTACAGTGTTAAATTGTCCTTTTTCTTCATTAATCTTTGCACCTTATGTTAACTATGTTCTTGCATGCTAGTGAGCAGTTAGGGCCACTGTCTGCTAATGAGGTCAAGGTTAAGGACTATAAACCTAATTAGAATAGTTAACTGATGGTATTTTATAGTTAGAAACTGGACACTTAATCCCAGATAGACATCTTCCAATTTAATGCCTATGTTCCGGGCCAGCACCAGCCTAGCCTCTTCTGGAGAAATAACTGAAAGCAGTGTCATTTTGGTATATCTTGATATATAAATGTTAAATCACTGTTATTCTTCAACATCAAAGAATAAACATGTTTTTTCCATTTAAGGGCAGCCTCATCAAGAGTATTTCCAACCCTTAAACTCTTCCTGTGGTTTTCAGGGGTGTCCGATCTTTTGACTTCCTTGAACCACATTGGAAGAAGAATTGTCTTGAGCCACATATAAAATACACTAACACTAATGATAGCTGATGAACGTTAAAAAAAATCACAAAAAAATCTCATAATGTTTTAAGAAAGTTTACAAATTAGTGTTGAGCTGTATTCAAAGCCATCCTGGGCCGCATGTGGCTCTTGGACTGCAGGTTGGACAAGCTTGATTTATATGGCAGACCCTTCCTGCTTTTGCAGGCATCTTGCCCCAAATGGCTTTTGTTGGGGATTAATATCAAAGGAACATCTACCTTTTACTCAATTATCCTCTAAATTTTGAGGTGACCTTTCCAATGTGGAATACATTTTAAAAAATGGTTTTGCTTTTTTTCTCTTGATAAAGGTAACATATTTGCATTATAGAAACCTTTAAAATGCAGAAAAGTATAAACAAAAATATTAAACTTCCCATGGTCAATGTGGGAAGAATTGCATTTAAGTAATTTGATTAAATTATGGACAGTCCTCAGTGATTGAATTCTACACTGCAGGAATGACTCCTAACTATCTCTCTGTGCCATTGTTTTTACAAAGTTTTTTATTTAAAAACTGTTACGACTGTTTTCTGTTATATAAATGCCAATCTCTGCTGTGAAATGCCATCAGATGCTTCTCTGTAAATCATAGCACTGAATGTATCCTTCTTTGGAAAACTACTGCCATTAAATATTACTGTCCTTGTAATAGAAGAAAGAGAGGGTGATAATTTTAGAAATGAAATATTTCAGAAGAATCATGAATGAATGAACAGTAGTATTTACTACTTGAAGAGACAAAAATAAATTAATGAATTTGGGGAAATAGGACTGTTGATATCTAACATCGAAGATCCATAACCTCCACAAATCATAGTTGTAGAAAACCTTATTTCAAAAGAGTGTGATGGATAAATAGACTTAAACCATTTTTATCTTTCTTGATTTACCTTGGTGGTGGCAAAATTTAATCATGTTTCCACTCTTAATAAGTCAAAGTTGTGGGACAACTGATTTCATCTCATGTTTCTACACATATCAGGAAGAAGAAACAGACATTGCCATGACTCTAAAGCAGAGATGCTTCTTTCATACAGGATAATGATTTCTAGTTCCACTCCAATTAGAAAATTTTCAAAGGAATGAGGAAGAAGGAAAGGACCAGCCAGTCTTTATGATAACTTAGGAGAGCTCAGTAGGTAAAGGGTCTGATGTATAGCAGGTGATCAACTCTTCCTTTATTATTGGCAGGCTCCCACAGGCAAGAGCACATCCTACTGGAGCTGAGGAAGAAAACAATCTGTCCATACCCACTGCCTGGAGAATGATCTGTTGCCAGAAGCTGGATGACTTCAGGTCTAGCCAAATGCCAAGCTATGCTAAGGGAATTTGTGGTTCTTGTCCTGGAGAATTGCAGAATGCTGGGGAGAATGTATTGTCTAGACACTTGCATTTATCAGAATTTGAATGAAAGTGTATGCCCAGGTTTAATAATAGCCTGGCATCCTCTCCTTATAAATAAGGCATATGTGTCTAACAGAGAAAGTCTTAACCCTTGAGAGGCAGGGTGGCATAAGAAAGAACCAGAGACCTGTCTGCTGACCCCTGCTTTTATTACTTACATGCTTGCTGTGTGACCCTGGACAAATCACTTCATCTCTGGGTCTTTGGTTTCCTAATGAGTGTAATGAGATCCTTTCCAATTATAATTCTCCATGATTCTCCTCATATGTACGGCTATAAACCACAACGTGCTTACTGGTCCCGCAAGTGATATACAAATAAAGAGTTGCTGCTTGTTGTTTTTTTCAGTTTGGCGGCCACAGACTCCAGGTTTTGTAACAAAAATACATTAGTCCTTTCTCACACTACTATAGATAAATACCTGAAACTGGGTAATTTATGAAGAAAAGAGATTTAATTGGTTCATGGTTCCACAGGCTGTACAGGAAGCATGGTGCTGCACCTGCTTCTGGGGAGGCCTCAGGAAGCTTTTACTCATGGTAGACAGCAAAGCCGGAGCAGGCGTCTTACATGGTAGGAGCAGGACCAAGTGTTGGGAGGAGGAGCTACACATTTTTAAACAACCAGATCTCACAATAACTCACTCACTCAGGATCCGGAGAACAGCGCTAGGGGGCTGGTGCTAAACCATTCATGAGAACTCTATCCCCATGATCCCATCACCTCCTACAAGGCCCCATTTCCAATACTGGGGATTACAATTGAACATGAGATTTGGGTGAGGACACAGATCCAAACCATATCAAAAAGCAAGTACATATACCACAGATTTCTTGTTTTCTTCTTCCACTTCACACATAGCAGTACTAAAGCTGACCCTCTTGACAGTGGGGGCAAAGATAACAACGATGATAAACGGGTCACTTCAACAAAGAAATGATGATGAGATGGGAGAGTTCTCTGGCCCCCGTGTCAGGGTGTGTGACAAGGGGTACAACTCTCTGTTCGACCTCCACGAGCTCAAGCCCCTTAGAGGAGGGGGAGCATGCAGACAGGCAGGTGCAGGAGTTGGGGTGAGCACTTTTGGGCTCTGACCCCACAGCAGCATCTAGGGGTGGCTGCCTGCGACCCCAGTGTTACAATGCTTTTTTAGCTCTGCCATCCACAGATGGTTTAAGTGTTAACAAGCTCATTGGCCCCTTGGTACCCGGTCATCCCAAAAGAATTGGATCACACACAGACTGGAAGGATGAATGCAGGGGTTTTATTGAGTGGTAGAGGTGGCTCTCAGCAGGATGGATGGGGAGCTGAAAGTGGCGAGGGAGTGGGAAGATGATCTTACCCTGGAGTTTGGCCATCGAGTTGCCAAACTCCTCTCCGACTTTCCCCAGCCAGACTCCTTTCAGCCTTCAGATGCTCCTTCTCTTCTCTCTTTCTCTGCTGCGCCATTCCGCCGTTCATCTGTGTGTCTCCTGATCTCCTAGTCTGCCTCTGAAGCCTGGGGTTTCGGGTTTATATGGGTACAGGTTAGGGGGTGTGGTGGGCCAAAAGGTAACTTTTTGGGAACAAAAACAAGAATGCCTGTCCTCATTTAGGGCTGCAGGTATCCAGGCTTGCGGGTGGGGTCTTTGCTGGGGAACCACCCTCTTCTACCCAGTATTTCCCTGTCTCCTGTCCATATCAATAAGTCACTCAAAGCTTACTTTTGAAGTCTCTTTTCTGTCTGGATGGTCAGCAGCGTTCACTCTTCAAATAGGAAAGGCCCAAACCAAGGGTTCCCCGACTTGCTCCTCTTTTCATGTCATCTGGATTAGTAAATGATGCCTCATTCAGTCCAGTGCCTCAAGCCAGAAACTGGGAGAGATCCTTGACCTCTCTCTATCCATCAGCCATCCTGTACAATCCATCACCAAACTGCAAATAGCTTATCCACTTCTCTCAATTTCCACTATGGCAGGCCTTGTTTAAACCCCTATCAACCCTCACTGAGGTAGTGCACAAACTTCCTGAAGTCTCTCCACACTGACTCCCTCATCCCACCTTCTATCCATTCTTCCCACTGCAAACAAAGCCATCTTTCTAAAATGCAAATTGGATTGCTTTATTTTCATTCTTGAATCTCTTTTTTTTTTTTTTTTTTTTGAGAAGGAGTCTCACTCTGTCACCCAGGCTGGAGTGCAGTGGCCAGATCTCAGCTCACTGCAAACTCCGCCTCCCGGGTTTACGCCATTCTCCTGCCTCAGCCTCCCGAGTAGCTGGGACTACAGGCGCCCGCCACCTCGCCCGGCTAGTTTTTTGTATTTTTTTAGTAGAGACGGGGTTTCACCATGTTAGCCAGGATGGTCTCGATCTCCTGACCTCGTGATTCGCCCGCCTCGGCCTCCCAAAGTGCTGGGATTACAGGCTTGAGCCACCGCGCCCGGCCTCTTGAATCTCTTAAGGGGGTATTCCCATTGCACTTAAGATGATGTTGCAGATGTTTACTCTGGTTTATCAGATACCACATGAACTCTCCAGTCTCCTCTCCCACTCATTCCCCAATACCACTTTCTCCTCAAGGCTTCCTCATATCTCTCCATATTATGCTCAGGCCCATCCTGGAGCCGGCTAACCCTTACCCATGTTGTATCTCTCCGTGTAAATGGCATTTCCTCAGACAGGCTTTCTTAATTCCCTCCTCCCAAGTATACCGGGGCCCTTTGTAATCATCACAAATTAAAATTATGTGTTTGATTGTTCACTTAGTTATAACCCCTTTGTCTCATGAGGTTCCATGAGGGGATAGAGCACTTCTGTCTTCTTCATCACCAGACTTCAGTGACCACCACAATGGCCAGTTCACTGCACACAAATGTTTGTGGAATGAATAGACAGGTGAGGGCCCCTTAATAAAAGTTTCTTTCTTCTGGTTACTTTATTTCCATCCTATAAGCTATTATCAGGAGCAACACTGCAGATGATCATTTCTTTGTAAGTTTTTCACTTTTGCAAGAGCTCTCCCTATGAAGAGCTTTTCCATTTTGGCCTAGATAGGCCTTATTTGAAAGTGGCCATCTCTCTTCACACGCACCCTCCTTTGCTTAGAGATGCAGAGAGTTTAAGACTTTGCCAAGGGTAGGCATGTCGTCAAGACACTCGACATGGTGATGTGGAGCAAGGCTCTGGGTCAGCCTCTACAGAGGTTTGAATCTTGGTTCTGTCCCTGTTTAGCTAATCGACTTTGTGCAAGTAGCCTCAGTTTTTTTCAACTCTAAAATACGGATAATAATAGAATCTAACTGATAGGTTGTCTTGAGTAACAAATTTAATGAAGTAACAAATATAAAACAGTTAGTACAATGTCTGGGACACAGCAAGTGTCTGATAAACATTGACTCCTATTAACATGTTTCACTCAATCCCAGAGGAAAGTTTGTTCACGTGCTGAGTTCTAGGGCTGGGGAATTTCAGGGGAGGCATCTTTCTTTGTCTTCTGTCTCCCTTTCCCTCTCATTTACTTTACCCTATACCCCCATCCTGATGTGCTGTGGTCCCAAAAGGCGGCAAGCAAAACTATGATAGATTTTAATTCCCTACCTTACTCATTTGAAGCCATAAGCGGATTTGAAATTTACAAGCCAGCAGTATAAAATTGCTGATGACCATTGCTTAAACTCTGGCAAGATGAATTCTGCCTAGAAATAATTAGTAATATGTGAGTCAAGACAACAATAAAATTGTTGCACTGGCATTTAGTGACAGTTCAGGAGAGCGCCCTTACAAGAGGCTCTGTAGGCAGAGAGTAGGTGACATTAACCTTCTAAACAGAAGCCGCTGCACACCGAGTGCCAGAGTACCAAGAAGAATTTAACATTCCACTCCTACTGCCCTCCCCCACTTCCCGGCTTCAGCAAGGTGGTTTTAAAATGAGGAGCACATCCCGAGTGCTCTGTGTAGGTGGTGGAGTAGGAGGAGGTGAAATGCAAGCTTTATTTTCCCGGCTGCCTGTCATCCGATTCCCCGCTTTCCTCCGACTTTCATGAGTGATGAGGTCATCCCGGTGCAGGAAAATCAAACTCCTATTTTTTCAAACCCAATAAAGGCCAGCATTGTACGTCTGCGTAAACAGAGAGGCCAGACGGGCAGAGTGGCGGGAGGACTAGTGGCCCGCCCTCTGGCGGCCGCGAGAGTCAGCGTGCCCCGCGCTCCGCCGAGCCGCGACAGGGAGGCGGGGAGGGTGCGTGCGAACATGTAAGTTAAAATTAGATCAATAGTCAGCTTAGCGGCCTCAATCAATGCTTCGCAGGGAGAGCATGCAACCATCTATTTATAAGCTAACCCCGGCATTATCTTCCTCTTTTAGGACGCAGAGATCCATTACTGCGCGCGGCGGGGGAGAGGACGCCGCCGGGAGCTGGTGCGTGCCACACTGCAGCCTCGCAGGCTGCCCGAGACTTCATCCAGTCCCGGGTCGGCTCTGGGCGGGAAGGGGGAGGATCCACACCGCGGAGCTGTGGCCCCGCTGCTCCCAGCCGCGCTTCCCGGGCGCGCCCGCTCAGGACTCATTCCCGCCCATTCCTTACCTCGATGGAATCCTTAGCCCTTAGAGAGAGGGCTAAAAAACAAACAACAGACAAAAAAAAAAAAAAAAAAAACAAATTCCAGACGGCCCCGGGACCCTCCCGCAGATGCAGGGCGCACACTGGCCAGTTCTAACCATAGACTTGACTACATGTTGACAAGACTGCATGTTGCATGTTGACAAGGGTTTCCAACCTAGCTTTCCCGAGGTACTGCATGACTCAGTCCTTGCTCAGATGGTGGTCGCTGTAAATAGTTGCAATTTCCCTCCTTCCGTCTCAAAGCACGGATGGGAATGGACTGGCAGCAGGGACTGTGCATTATATTTAAGGTCTTGGTGAGATGGACGCGGGCTCCATCAGCTCCAGACTTCCTGGGACATCTCGGCATTTCTAGGTCCGTTTGCCCCAATGGTGGAAGTCACCTCTCATATTTGATGAAATAAATGTCCACGTTTGTGATAACCTTGTTAAATTGTTTTCAGTTTTGAAAGATGCTGCAGAAAAGAGGCAAAACCTGGTACAGCACAGCAGCATGCACCTCCCGCCCCCAAATACGAGATCAAATCACATTTCTAAGGGAAAAAATAGGCATTCTCATCTTAGATATGTATGTAGCATATTTTATAATATATATTTTATCTAAGAATTTTGCTTTTCTGTATTTTACAACTTTCTTTATTAAGCATTTTTATTTTGTGCTATTTTTACAATACAAACTCTGAAGATCCAAAGAAATTTAATATTAGCTTAAATGTACATTAGATATATTTATAGAATCAATTTATTAGCTGCTATATTGTTTGACATAAAAGGCTTCTGAACTAAAGATAGAAACGGAAGCATTCTTTATTTAGAAACAACCTTTCTCCTCTTCTTCCAACTCTTGTTGGCTTACCTCCAAAATATATCCTGCATCTGTCTCTTTCTCACCACCTAGACTGTTCCTAGTTTAGTTACAGGTCACCCTTCATCATCATTCACCTGGATTACAAAAATAGCCTCTTGTCTGGTTTTCCTGAATTCATTTTCTCCCCACTGCAGTCCTCACTTGCCACGTAGCAACCAGATTGCTCTTTTAAAATGGAAATCAAATCCTATCTCTTCTCTTTTTAGAACCTTTAGTGCCTTCCCATGGCACCTTGATTAAACCCCAAATTCTTCACCATAGCCAAAATGTAATGTGCCATCTGCCCCTATCCACCCTCGCTCATCGCTCCTCATCTCATATCACTTTCTCACTTGTCACAGCACGCTTTTACATATCCCTTCTTTCAGATCTAAAGCCCCACAAGCTCATTTTTGTCTCCTAATCCCAGCTCTTGCTGTTCATTCAGTGTGGAAGATCTTCATAAATTCTTCACAAATCTACTTCATTCTTATTCCAGTCTCAGCTCAGGTATCAGAGCTGACCACCTTCTATCCCACCCCTCAACTGAACTCATTATCACATTACCATATTCTATTTCAACACAGTAATTAACTGAAATTATTTTATTTATCCATGGCATTATCAGGGTGTTCTCTGTCTCCACACACCAGAATGTAAGCCCCATGAAAACAGGCTCCTTATCTTTCTTGTACACCGTGATCTCTCTGGGTTCTAGAATAGTGCCTGGCCCATAGTTGGTAATCAGTAATCATTGATTGAATAAATTATTGAGTGTGATTTCCTAGTGTCTTGTTTGTAAAATGCCACTAATAGCATTCTGTATACTCTGCCATGAATTTTATAGTTATTTTTATGCCCATATGCTTCCTCCTCTCAAGTGTGAACTCTATGAGGCAGGATCATATTTAGTTCATTTTATTCTCCATGTCCTTATGGAGTCTGGCACATTACAGGTGTTTAATCTATTTTCTGGACTGAGTTGCAATAAGTAAATGGGTAATAAGATGATACAATATGACTTTACACCAAGTTTAACCTTTCACCTGGGGACATGCAAAATTATTATGTATCCAAAGGAACAGGTTGTTGCTTTGACCCCTGTAACATCGCACACACGTACACATGGACACACACACACTTGTTCTCGATATTTTCAAAGACTATTCAAATCCATTATTTTATTTGATCTCCAAGCTGGTATGTATAAGCAGAAGCTCAGGGGCATTAATTGACCTGCTCAAGATTGCATAGCTAATATAAAGCAGAGACAGGGATAGCGCCTGTTACTTTCAAACACCCACAAATATGCACACATAAAAACACATGCACACATTTCCACATTTGCCAATATGGCTTAGTTCAAATGGGATCATAAATGCAAAGTACTTTGAATGGAATCTGGTATGACAGCCTTCCAATAAATAACCATTCCTTTCTCTTGGCCATGCTACAGTTGCCATAATCTTCCTATTCCTACAAAGAGGAATGCTTCTATCTTCACTTTGTTCTTTTTCTTACTAGTCTGACCTCCAGGGTCATCCTTATTGTGAAATTTTAATGCATAATATTAATTGGATATTTTCACAGACATGAGCAATAGTAAATGGATTTTTTGCTAACTAGCCACCTATTGCTCTTCTAACTTTTACTCTGAACATGAACCAAAGAGAAACAGTTGTGAATACCTACTAGCACACAGCTTAGCTTAAGTCATACAGTGCAGTGTTAATGAGGAAAGTTTATCATCCACAGACAAACACTAAAGATAGCACAGCCAGGGAGGACAATGTGCAAAATTAGTTTTATTATAGGCAAAAAAAGAATGAGAGCCCATATTGATCATTCATTCATTGTTGCATTCATTTTATGTGCCAAGCACACTGTACAAAGTGTGGGAATAGAGAGGCAAGCAAAAATAAATGAGGTCTCTACTGATATGGGTCTAGTGGAAAAGAAAGACTTAAACCAAAGAATCACAAAACAGAGATCAATGCTGTGAGGGGGTAAAACAGGAGGAATGGCCATGGTCAGAGAATTCAGAAGGGAAGTCCTTGAGGAAGTGACTACTAGGCTTAGCTATGTTTTGAATTCAGTTATGGTCCAGTATCTCCAATGGTTACTAAAGAAGGAAGAAATGACCAAAGAAATAAATAATAATGGTGACTACCTTTGAAATTCTTTTATTTAACAAATGCTTCTTGAGTACCTACTGTCTACTAGGTAGTCATCAAAGTGCTAGGGGCTATAACAGTGATCAGAGACAAAAATTCCTGCCCTTATGGCTTTACACTGTTATGGAAGATGGCATACAGTAAACTCACACATAATTATCATGGAAAAGAATGTTAACTGTTGATTTCTCCTAAGCAGAAAAATAAACCAAAGAAGTAAGATCGGGAAGTGGAGTTGGTGGGGCAGTGAGATACAGTTTCACTTAGGATAGTCTTGTATGCCCTCTCTGAATAATACATTTGAGCAAGACCCAACAGTGGTAAAGCAGCAAGCTATGTTGATGTGAGTGGCAGGTGTGGGTGGTCACAGAGGGAAGAACCTTAATGAACTCTTCAAGGGCAATGACCCTGAGACTACTGCATAACTGACTTGCCATGAATCTGAAGGAAGTGCAAGGAGGCCAGTATGTCTAAAGTAACTGGAGTAAGCAAGGGGGTGACTAGTTACATGAGCACAGAGAGGTAACTAGGACATGAGTTCAAAGGGGCAATAGATCTTGAAGTACCTTGAAGGTAGGTGTAAAGATTTTGGCTTTTCCTGTAAGTACAATGGAACTTTAGAAACTTTAGTACAATGGGACAATAGAAACTTTTGAACAAATGATTGACATGATCTGACTTTATTTATTTATTTATTTTTGAGACAGAGTTTCACTCTTGTTGCCCACGCTAGAGTGCAATGGTGTGATCTCAGCTCACTGCAACCTCCGCCTCCCAGGTTCAAGCAATTCTCCTGCCTCGGCCTCCTGAGTAGCCGGGATTACGGGTGCCTACCACCACACCCAGCTAATTTTTGCATTTTTAGTAGAGACGAGGTTTTACCACATTGGCCAGGCTGGTCTCGAACTCCTGACCTCAGGTGATCTGCCCGCTTCAGCCTCCCAAAGTGCTGGGATTACAAGCGTGGGCCACCGCACCTGGCCCTGACTTATGTTTTAATAGTTACTCTGGCTGCCATGTAGAGAGTACTCATTATGTGCCAGGAAATGTACTAAGTGTCTTAACAGAGGACCTCATTTTACTTTCATAATTCTGAGAAGTACCGATTTCACAAGCGGGAAAACCAAGATGTAGGGAGTTTTAACACCTTACTCAAGGTTGCGTGGCTAATAACTGATAGAGCTGGAATTAAAAGTCAAGTAATATAATTCTATCACCCTGGGTATTAACCAAAATGTAAGAGTGCCTCCCTAAGAGAGACTGGGATGGGGGGGTGTTGGTGCTGAGAGTAAAAATAATATCTATCATTTATTGACAGTCTACCAGTCACTGCCCTATATTTTCTCATTGATTTTATTTCATTCACACATCAACCCTATTAGATACATATTATTGTTCTTTTATTATAGATGAGTAAACTAAAACTCAGAGAAGTTATGTAACTAACTAAAGTTTGAACAGTTAATAATTAGAAGTTAAAATTCAAACCCAGAGTGCTTCATCTCTGAAGCTATGGCTCATTGCTTCTCAGATAAGAATGCTAAACTTCAAAATGTATTTCTTATAAAGAACCTATAATTGAGTCTTCTATTTTTAAAATATCTACTATATCTTTCTTTTTGGAGTGCTTAGTGTACTTACTTATATAATGACTGAAATAGTTGCTTTAATTCTACCTACTTGCTATTTTTTTTTTTCCTATTTATCCCATCTGTTCTTCGTTGCTTTATTCCTCCTTCTCTACTTGGTTTTCAATTAAGTGTATTGTATTCATTTCATTTATCTCCTCTATTAGTTATATATTCCTGACATTATTAGCTCTTATACGAGAAATTAATGTGCCTTCCTAGCTTCTCAATATATATTTTAAATTCATGTTTTACACTTCACAAGTAATGCAAAAAGCTTGCCACAGTTTAACCTCATCAAGGCCCTCCAGTTTGTTTGTGATACTGTTAGTTTCATTCCCACATTGTTATGTTCCTCCAAGTCTTTCCTTATTTTTGTTTTAAAAAGTCAATATTCTTTTAATATTTACACACATACTTTTCCTTTACTGTGCTCTTTGTTCTTTCCTAAAGTTTAATATTTCCACCTGGGATTCTTTTCCTTCAGCCTGAAACATTTCCTTGAGTAAAACTTACAGTGCCATTCTCTAGAGACTCTAAACTTGGGAGCTCATTGGATGGATTTAAAAGCATGTGGGACACAACATATTTAACTCAAAGACAAGACCATTTTTTAAAAAATGCCTGAACTGAAACACAAAAGTGAAAAAAAGTTTAAACTCTCTCGAGGTTTATTTGTCTGAAAATATATTTATTTTGACTTAACTTTTGAGTATATTTGTACTTGGTATAAAATTCTAAGTTGGCAATATTTTTCTTTCAGCTATTTAAAGATGTTAAGACGTTGTCTTCTGGCTTCCATAGTTTCTACTGAAAAATCAACCGTCAGTTTTGTTGTTACTTTGAAAGTAATGTGTCCCCCTTCCTCCACCCCTGCTTTCATTTGTTTCGTATTTTTTTCTTTGTCTTTAATTTTTAGCACTTTGAATATTATGTACCTGAATGGGGTTTTCATTGTTTTTATTCTTCTTGATATCCTCTGTTCTTAGATCTGTGGATTGATATCCTCGATTTGTTTTGGCAAATTATCAGTTGTTTTCTCTGCAACAATTTCTTCTTCTTTTAGTCCCTCTTTTCTCTCATTCTGGGACTTTGGTTATGCAAGTATTAGATTTTTTGACTGTGAACTCAATATCTGTTATGTTTTATTCCATTCTTTCTATTCTATCTTTGTTCTCACATTTGTGTTTCAGTTTGGGCATTTTTAAAAACTGATCTTGTCTTTGAATTAAATATGCTATGTCCCACATGCTATTAAATTCATGCAATAAGTTCCTAAGTTTAGGTATTATATTTTCCAAATTCTATAATACCCATATGGCTTTGTTAGCCATTTTTATTCTCTTTGAAACTCTTAACCTTTAACACATATCTAGTTCCTTTGTACCCATTAACATAATAATCTTTATTGTTTTAAAGTCATTTTCTGCTAATTTTTATATTTGTAAGTCTGCTTCTATTGTTTGATTTTTTTTTCTCTTGACTACAAATCAAACCTTCAATTTTCTTTTCATGTTAGTAATTTTTAGTTATCTTACAGATATTGAGTATTAAAAGTAACCCCAAACAAAACAACATAATGACAACAACAAAAGAAAATATTCAGATGAAATGTCTACTAGCAAGGGTTCCTCCTACCCTCTGCTGGGCAGACAGGCAGAGATTGTACTGGAGAGGAGGTTGAGTTGTAGTTTTTAGCAAATCCCAGTTCACCTTTTATTTGTCCCTGATTTTGCTGAGGTCAATTTTGGGCTTTTGATGGGAAGCCTAGGAGCTACCTGTCTCCACAGTTCTAAATAGTCTACTCTTCAGAGATTTAGAGCCTACATCTTAGACATCTATGCCACAAAGTTTCAAATCTGGCAAGTGGTTTATAAGGAAAAATTATTGGGCATTTATTGTAAACCCATATTTCTAATAAGACATTGTTTCTCAAGCACTGCAGACTTGAAAAACAGTAGATTTTTTTTTTCTCTTTCTGGTTCTGCCCCTTTAAGACTTCCCCACCATTCCAAAACATATGGAAATAAGCCTTGCATTTTGCACTCTTCTATTTTCCCATCTATTATGCCAATCCCATTCATTCACCACAACTTCTGCTGATTTCTGATTTACCCAGTAAAGTCCTCTTTGGCCCAAATCTCATCTTCAGCCTTTACCTGCAATGAACAAATTCTCCTTGGGAAGCAAACAACTGGTGATTATAAGCTCATGTAGGAATTTAAGTTTATCTAGTTCCTGTTGCTTCCAACAAGGTAGTGTCTTCAATGAGGCTTTCAATTTACCTGTTTTTTGTTTTTTGTTTTTTTTCTTATTGCAGCAGTGTGTGTGTTAGCCTGCTGTGACCATCTAGTTCTTATCTAGAAATGAAAGTCTCTCTCAGATGTATAAGGGGCAGAAATTTTGGAGCTTGAACAGACTTTGGCATGTGCTCAGAATTGTGAAGTGATGTATTCAAGGTAACAAACAAACAAACAAACAAACAAGGCTAGAAACTGGACCTGAGGTAAACCTTGAGGGAGGTCTTCTGATCCCATCTATTATTCAAGAGGACAGGGAGCAGAGAAAGAGAAGAAGAGAGAAGATATGGAAGGCTGTACCCGAAACAGAGAGCAATTCTGAAGTTTTGCTCCAATTCTGGAGTTCAGAAGTGACCTACCCTCAGAAATGTTGGAAAACAGACTTAGGTCTTTTGAGTCAATTATTACAACTAACATTTGCTTATTATTATTGTTGTTGTTGTTGTTCTACCTGGTTTGAAAACAGGATTTAAAATAATTTGCCAATGATGAGAGCTCCTCTGGAGAAAGTTACAGATGAGGCAGATAGGATGGTAATATAAAGGGTAAGAAAGTCTGTCATTAGAAAGCTGAGAATATTACTCTTGGCAGGGGTACATTGGCAGTTGAAGGAATTTCAGGACTGGGTGATGTGGGCTCATGAATTACTCCACTCAACAGACTAAATGAGACAAGACTGGGCTCCTGTCCTTTGAAAACATAAAAAGGAAATGTTTCAATCCTTTTCTACAGGAAAAGTTGATCACTGTCCCTTTTGTCCCCTCTATGATTGTTGAGCTAGTCCAGAGTGCCAAAGTAAGGGAAGAAAAAGTATGAGATTAATGACAAGATGGGACTCTGGAACTGAGAGCAGAGAGACCCATCCCTTCCCGAGATGCTCCTCACCCTTCCACTCACACACTGAGCTACTGTATCCAAACTTCACCTCTTATATGGGGAAGGAAAAACATTTGAATTTGCAGAAAGTCAAAGTCATGAGAAGATAAAAGAAATGTGATTAAAAATAAACGTGATTTTTATGTTTTATCTTTAATGTGGTAGTACTATATTTATTTAAGTTTTGTGGTATTTTGTCCTGCTCTTGATTGAAATTGTATGTCTCTAGTCGAGCCTAAAAGAGAGATTGCTAAGCAATGTAAACAAGTAAGGGGGGGAGGTGTTCAGGATCAACGGCAAGCAGTATGTTTTTATATTCTTAGAAGAGCAAACTGAACAAACTGTATTTAAGAATATTATCACACTATTGTCTACATGCAAATGTGTGCTGCTATTTGTAAATGAATCACATCCCTTTATTAAGCAAGGATGTCTATTTGTCATCCTTGCAGCAATTCCAGTAATAAAAAAATGCCCATTTCTTTAAAATTATGCACTATTGATGGCAGCTAACATTTCTGGAGTACTTATTATGAACCAGGCTGCTAAGCAAGGATCACTTCATACAAGCTATTGCATTTAATCTTCACAATTGTTTTATGAGGTAGTTACTAATATTATCCTCCTTTTTAACAAGTAAGAAAATGAAGACTTAGCAAGGTTAAGTAACTTGCCCAAGGACATATAATAAAGGGCAGAGCCCCGTTCAATTTGATTCAAAAGCCTATGTGCTAATCATTCTGCATTAATCAGAATGGTCTTTCAATGGCTCCAAACCTGTGGTGCAAAACTTTCCATTGGAATGATGGCCAACCCAGTGGCTTGGTTTCTAAACAACTCCATTCCTTCTTTCTGTTCTACTCACCCAGTCACCTTGATGACCGGTCTTCTCTCTCAGTCCATAGTGGTCAAGTGGTGTTGCCTAAAGCATGAAAAAGGGAAATGAACAGTTTGAGAAAGCGAGATTGACTTGGTATCTTATTATTGCAGCCCTCTTGCTGGGTCCCAGCATATCACCTACTAATTGTATAGCCTATGGCAATAAACTTTATAATTCTCACCTCTGAAATTAGAATTATATTACTAATCTTGCAAAATTGCTAGGAAAATGAAATACTGCACGAAAAGTGCCTAGTTCAATGCAGACACATGATAATGTTTGTTATATATGAGTTTTCGTCCCCTTCCTAAATCTATCTTTAATGCATCCTTATGCTGTATCTTTCTTCAAAGTCAGAACCTTGTCTGGGAGATTTTTAAGCACTGTGTTGATATCTAGACTTTGCATATAACTCAGAGGAGATTGTGAGACGACTAATGTGAAGACATCTCTGGACAAGCAATTACCCACTTCCTACTGGATATATTCTCATAATGTGAATACTTGCTTTAAAAGTACTTCTCCACTTTAAACACTACTCAATTACCTATGTGGCATAAAGATTGCCTGCCCTCTACTCCACACCACCAACAAAGAAATCCCATGATAACACACCCAAGAAGCAGAATTCAGACTCCCTTCTCTTCACTGGGAGTCATCTGGAGTTGAACAGCTCTTGAGTAGGGGCACATTTTGCTGTAATAAATTTGTCTTTGTGACAAACTGAAGCCACTGGCCTCCAGGTGGAGCTGCACGAAAGAAAGAGAGAAGTGTAAAGAGGGGAAAATAGGTTGGTGTACCAGAGTAGATAGCCTGAGAAAGACCCAATAAAACCAAGATGGTACATGGTCCTCAGGGGATTTTCCAGGAAAAGTGACATGCAAACTAATTCAGCCAGTTTAATTCCACAAGAATTTGAAGAGACTGCCAGTGTGCTCAGCCAGCCCCAGTGTCTGACGCAAGACAAATGAGACATGGTCCCCAGGAAGCTGGCAGTCTTTGGGAGGGGCAGCACATAGGCATGGAAGAAAAACATCAGGAGACCATGTGTAATTCAATGGTAAAACAGTCATGCAGCTTAGGACATGGTTTCAGAGGTGAGAGAAAAGCTATTGTGTGTGTGTGTGTTACTACATTCCAGGCCCTAAATTTGACAGGTTAAATAAATTATCTCATTTAATGAATCCTAAAACAAACCTTTGACATGAACCCATTTTAATGGCAAGGAAATGGAAGCACAAAGATTAAATAACCTGCCCAGGAGCTAACAGCAAGCAAGCTGTAGAATTACAAGTTAAACCTGTCTGAATTCAACACCCATGGTCTTGGAAGGCCTGAGCCATTTGCTAGCCATATAACTAAACCCTCCTGACTCCTCTGTGCCGTTTTTTTTTTTTTTTTTTTTTTAATGAGACAGATGGATATCATATTGCTGTGCTCAAATTGTTTGGGTGTAATCCTTTGCTTCTGCCCTCTTTTTCAGCAATATGACCTTCACTTTAGCCCCTGATAATTGGGCACCTCTTGCTTTAACCATGTGATCCTGCCTCCAAATGGAGGCTGCTGAGACCAAGGTGGGCACTTGACTCAAGGAAGGTGGGGTGCAAGGAGAGACTGACAGGTCCCAGAACTATGGCAACTTAGCCTGTCCTGAAGCCTGATGGTTCAGTCAACTTTTCCTAGATTCTGTGAGACTATGCTACAACTGTACAGTCATCTCCCCAACCCCCATTCTTCTGTTTTCTTGAGCTGAATTGAGCTTCTGTTACCACAACCAACAGATCCCTGACTAGAACAAATACTTTCCATAGAGTTATTGTGAGGAATCCATGAGATAAGGTAAATTAGAAAAGACAAGATCAAGGAGACCATAGCTATTTATCTGAGTGAGTAAAATAGCAATTTGGCTTTTATAATTGGATCCCAAGATTTTCAATTTATGAAATGCTTCATTATGTCAAAAACAGGATATGCACAATTTTCACTTTTACTTTTCCTGCCAGGAGAAATCAAAGTGGCCGATAGTCATGCTAAACTAAAGACACAGCCGCAAGGTTCTCTGTATTTTGGACAGAGAGGCTCCAGGCTGGTCATCTGGTAACCACTTTAAATTAGGTTTCCATTGGAGCCACACTGTACCCTGAGGACTCTTCCATAGGAGGTGTAGATATCCTGACTGAATGATGGACTGCCTGACTGGCAGGCCAGCCACGCTGCAATCTTCACCTGTGTGAACGTTCTGAGAGAAGTGCGCCACTCAGGTCCAACAAGTTGTTTGACCAAGGACACTTCTTATTTGATTTGGTCAATTGCATCGACTGCCCGTGTCACTGAAAATGATCAGAGCAATTGCATATAGACACAGCCTGAGAATACAAAGCTGCTTCTTTAAAACAAAAAAGCAAACAAACTTCACACTGGACATTTTAAGACTGGGTTATTTAGTATCATGGACGCTTTGCCTTTGGGATGATGATTTAGGTTTGAAGAGATGGCCGGAGACAGTATACTTTTTGCTGGCATCTGATTTGTCACATGGTTCACGTTGCTTCATTTGTCATGGACTACAGGGTGCCAAGGCTTTCTTTGCTTCTTGATAATTTCAATACTTCTCAGGTTAAGGTGGAGCCATTGGACCTGGCTTTCCTCCCTAACCCCTTCCTCATGCACCCCACATTCTCTCACTTTCTCTGGGGATCACACTGCTTCTTACATTCTCCAACTCCAGTCAGGCAGCAGAGGAAACAACATTTTTGTTAGTGAGTTTTTCCCCCGTGGCTGCTTTATTACTTAGACCATGTAAATCTCGGTTGGAGGGTGGCCTTTGTGTGAACCTCATTCTGAATCTCAATTGACTCGTTCAAAGACAGTCCGTATATTTTCCTGCTACTTTTTCACTACTTTCATCTTTCTCAGCTTTTGCCTATTAGGATCAGTTATGGTATTTTAAAATAAAGTATCTTTTGTTGACATTATTAGAGCTTCCCACTCCAAGACACTGCAGGTCAGGGCTTGCTTCCTGCAGGAGAATTTTGGAAGAGGTTCATGGGAAAGGATCAGATGCCATATAGATACTGTGATGCCTTTAATCCATATGAGTTTTTGGGAGAGAATGCTGTATCATGATGGGTGTTTGGTGTCCTTTAATTACCAATGTTACCAGGTAAAGAAAGTGTACTATAATCTCATATTGATGGATTACATTGCAGGCACTGGAAAGAAATCTTTTTTTAGAGCAGCCCTTGTCATGGTGGAGGTAGGGGTAGGGGGCTGGCACTTCCCAATTGCCTATTCTGTGTACTAGAATCTTGGCGGCAAAGTCCGTCTAGCTAAGTCCGATAGCTATCTAAAATTATATCCAGATTTGTTAACCTAGGACTTGATGAGTTTAACAATAAATGTCCATTAAACCTGTACATGATAAATACATCAAGTATAAAACAATGGCAAACATTTTTCAAGTACTTGCCACATGCCAGGCAAGAATTCTGTCTCATCTTTTCTTCTAAGCAACTCTATGAGGTCATAATAACAGCTAAGATTTACTCAGCTCTCACTCTGTGCCAGGAACTATTCCAACTGCCATGCATGCCCTTATTTACTTATTTCATTCTCCCAGTAATGCTGCGGGTTATTTAGTATCATGTGGTGTGGGCACGATTTTTCAACCCATTTTATAAATGAAGAAACTGAAATATATACGCAGAGAGGTTAGGGAACTTGCCCCAGGTTGTAAAGCTGACAGTGAGTGAAGCTGGGATTCACACCCAGCCTTCTGATTTCAAATCCCCTGTGATAAATGATAACCATCCCCTCAAAGAATCCGTGGTGAATGTGGACTAGTGAAAACCTCCAGTTTCTTCTGTGACGAAGGGAGTCATTGTTGCTTATAGATGAATGAGCAGGACTTGTTCACTGTCAGATTCTGCTGGTCCTTGTGGCTCCTCCACTGTTTTGGTGATGGGCAGCCAGTCCTAGAATGGTGGCAGCTCTTTGTGGAACTCTGATGCTATCTGGAGCTTATTCTCCATCTCTGCTGTTTCTTAGATTTTGCTTTAAATATGGTCTTTGTTGATTTCTACAGAGATTGGCTCCCCCAATACTTTCTGCAAAATAACCTGCCTCTAATTGCCAAGAAATGCCTCTCTCTGGGTTTGTTTACATGGCACTGTGACTCTGTCTGCTCAGAACTGTGCCCTCCATGCCCTGTCTGTGTTTCTCTCCTCTATTAGCATTCTCTGCCACATTAAGGCTGTGAAGAGAGCCACATTTCCCTGCTTTTGTTAAAAAGAAACATTAATATTGGGATTTCAGCTAAAAAGTGAATATCCCATTGGATACCTCTGTAATACAATTAAAGAGATTTAATCCCAGTAATAATAGCTCCAGAGTGTTCTGATTTGTTTTAAACATTTTATACCCATGATCAAGTTGGTTACACAAAACAGAGTTAAGACAGAGTAGGAAAGAAGAATGAGGATGGGCTTTGAAGTCAAGCAAACATGGGTGTACAACCCATTTCTAGCACACACTGACTGTGTGGCCTTACACACTGGACCTCTCTGAGCTTTCTTCTTCCAGAAAAGAGAGATAATAACATAAGGAACTTTCTGAGGCTCAGAAATGACACAGGTGTGATATTCCTGGTATGGACTAGGTCTCCAAATGTTTTTCTTTCCTTTGATCAAATTTCCTGTTCTGCCAACGTTTGGCTTTTACATTTGACCTCTCTGGAACTCATTTTCCTAATGTTCAAAATGAAGTGTGAAGATCAGTCAATTGTCAGGACCTCTTCTAGGTCTAAGTGTTTTCTACATCAACCTTTGTAAATGTGCGAAGTGCTTTCCTTACATTATCTCATTGATCCTCTGAACAACGCTTTAGGTTAAGTTGTGTTATGATTCATATTTTACAGAGGAAAAAGACTCAGAGAATGAGTAACTGGCTACTCCCTGATCTAATTTCCCACATTTCACATGTCATGGGTTTAGATACCACCTAAACAAACTCGTTAGAACTGTGCCTCAAATAAGAGCAGGTATGCACGGAGGAGGGCTTGAGCTGCTCTAGCTCTTGGAGAAGCATGAGGGCTTGGAGACTGTGACAATTCAATTTCATCAGAGAGAAGGAAAAGCCATTCAAAATAATTCGAAGCCCATCAAATGTTTATACTAATTTGCATACATAAATACATAGATGTTTGTGTTTGCTACACCCACATTCTGCTTAAATGTTCTGTTCCTTAGATTTACTAATTTCAACTGCAAATGCAAATACAAGTTGTAGCAACATTCAACTTTCCTACGTAAATTGCCTAAAACACCAGGGAATCCTGGTAATTCTACTGCCATACCTTTCAGGAACCCACAATCATCATTACTATTATCTGTTGATAGAAAGCTGATCCCCATTTTTCTGGGCTTTTTAACCTTTTTTCTTCTCCAGATATGTTGGGTTATAGTTTAACAATATCACAGATACACTCAGGTGCTTAAGTGAATCTCATGTGCTAGTTTCCTTAACTTATTAAATAAAATGTCACCCATCAGCAGTGTTTCAGATCCAATTGAATTTTATTTCACTTTAAAACCTTAACAAACACTAGGAAATTGTGCTGTAAGACTCTGAGTGACAGCCAACACCTTTCATCAAATAAATTCTAACTACTTTCCAAACATGAATTAAACCGTACCACATTGTAGCCTAGACATAAGCTAAATTTTTTCTTTTCTTCATCTCCTTTTTTTTGTTTTTTTTTTTTTTAAAATCAATACAAGCAAGTGGGTGACAGATGTACAAGGCAGGGGAAAATGAAAACTTTGGAAAGAAATAGATTTGAGTTCTCAAGTACCAAGGGCATCTACTCCCTCTTAATAAAATGATATTGCCAGTTCCTGATCACATTCAGCTGCTCGTATTCTTACGTAGAGAGCTGTTGATCAAATCTTCCTTTGTAAAAGTTATATTCGCTTGGCGCAGAAACATTTACTTCTTGGTTTTATTGCAATCAGATGTGGTAAGGTTGTGGCCTGCAGGGAAACTTTCACAGTTTCCAAGATGACAAAAAAGTTGGAAACTCTTTTGGGGTCAGACCTTGTATACAAGGTCGGCTGGGAACAGAATTCTAAGCCAGGCTGAGTCCCTTGGAAGTAGCAGGATCTGAGGAATCAGAGATAGAGAGCTAAGGCCTGGCTCAGAGATTTGAGTTGCACCTGAAGGTCATGCAAGGAACCATCCATGCCAGGACCCTATTAACTTCAGAGGGATGGCACCATGTTTGAGAGGCCAAAGAAGAGACCCAGAGGCAGCAAACGAGATACAGAGTTTTTGGAGGGGACTTAGATACAGGACAACTGAGTGTCAGTGGGCTGGACAGAATCACAACCGCTTGTAAAAAACATGCAGTTTATTTTCACTTAGCACCCTTCCCCTAGCAGCCTTTGCCTGGCAAACTTTAACCCAAAACAAAGGGCCTCAATCCCCTGCACACCCTGTGTTCCATGGGATGGGCCAAGGGTTCAGATGTTCCTCATTGATGAGGAATGAATCTCTGGGTTGGCCACTCCCAGATTCTTTAGCTGAGAACTCCAAACACATATTCTTCTTAAGCCATAGGGTCACTCTCAGAGTATGCTTAAGTTATTGCTGTTGGGTGCGTCTGCCATATAAACCAAGAGGGACCAGGCACAGACAGGTGTTGGGATACAGGCAAACATGGGCTCTTCCAGCCCCTCCCATGATTCCTTACTTCTCCAACCCTCCTCCAAAAAGAGAGCAAAATTTCTAAGCTTGAAACTGCACAGTTATTTTCCCCAAAGTCCTCTGACTTACTCAAGTTGCAGCAACCTTAATGCAGAAGTTGGCTGTCAGTTTGCTAGAATTTTTGACTAGCCTTGAGTCTGGTTTTATTGTTCCAATCCTCATTTCTCTAGACACACCAAATCATGCCTCTTGGTGTCTTACAGTTTCCATGCATACTGGACTCAGTATTTTGAATATGCCTTTCCCACCAATTATTATTTTTTGCACGGAGCCTAATACTACCATATAAGTTAGTTGTTGCGATTGTTGTTATTATTTTTATAGATGTCCTTGAAACTAGTTTATCAGCCATCTTAAAGAATTAGGCACCATATACAACAATAACAAAAATACCCTTCATTTTAAAGACACTTTCACAACCATTATCTTCTCACGTCTTGGATTCATTTCTTTATTTGCTCATTTATTCACTCATTCAAGAAAGAGGCTTCATGGTCTCACTGAGGATAAAATGATTATAACATATGCTTCCTGGTTTCAAGGAGCTGACAGTGCAGAGGGGAGAGGGTAGACATGTAAGCAGATGTTGAGAAGACAAGCACTGTGCTACACTCAATCCTCACATTGTCTTATTTACCCACAAGAAAAAAAAAAGAGCAAAAAAGACCTTCTCAAGGTCACACAGCTTGATGAATAAAAACTAAAATACGGATCTCTGGTTATTAAGCCAATAGATTTTGGCCAGTTCTGTTATTATGTTTCCTTTGGAGCAGAAGCTCTCAAAAGTATGGTCCAAAGACCGGCTGTCAGTACCTGGGAACCTCCTGGGAACTTGTTAGAAATGCAAATTCTCAGACTCTACCTCAGACCTGCTGGAACAAAAATGTTGAGGGTGGGCCCAGCAACCTGTGTTCTAACAAGCCCTCGAGGGGATTCTGAGACACATTAAAGTTTGATAAACTATCACTTGGGGAACTTGTTAAAATGCAGATTTTCATTCAGTAGGTCTGGGGAGGGTTTTCTGAGTCTACATTTCTAACAAGCTCCCTGGCTATGGTTGTGCTTCCAGGCCTTGAGTCCTTGCATAGTAGCAAGAATATAGAGGGAATTCACACCAACAGAGAGCACTGGTTAAGCCCAGCTAATGAGTAATGCTGGGATGTCAAGTGAATTCAATAAAATTGTTCCCTGTCATTTAAGAGCTTAAATACTAGCACAGATAATCTCATATAGGTAAATTTTTAAGGACATAAAAACTACCAAATAACTCCTGATTGTATGTGTATGTGTGTGTGTGTGTGTGTGTGTGTGTGCGTGCGTGAGCTTGTACAGGCACGCATACACACAAACCGAATGGGCAAATATTGAAATAGACAACATTGTATAGCTGTACCTCTCAGATTAAGAGATCACTTGAATATACAAGTACTACGACCAAACACAATCCAGAACCAGGAGCCCAGAAATATTTATCTGACTGAGCAGTCAAAATAAATGTTACCAAGTCCATCATTTTTACTAATAAATTAGTCCTTCAAATCATTCTTTAGAGTCGTTTTTTATTTTAGACAAAATTCTAGCATAGGCATATTAAAAACAGATTAGCAGCAGTAAATTGTATAGACAAAGGTCAAGATGTTGTTGACAGGCATTCTGACAGTAAAGCAGTGCCAGCTGGCAAGAAGAGAAAGTGCGTGCGTATGTGTGTGTATGTGTCTACATATGCTTATATACATACTGATATATTCATTTATATATCCAAAAACTTTGTGGATTGGAAAAATTTAATACAGGTGAAACACATCAGTAAGAATCAATAAAGAGCATTGTATAGGAAGCACAATGTAGTAATCGCAGCAACATGCAGAAAATATAAACATTATAAAATGTTCAAGATAACGATAAAGCATGGAAAACATTTTAGATGTTTCCAAACAAAATGAGGTTGCTAGATTTAGCAAATGAAAATATTTTATCTGGCAACCCTAAAAATGGTTAAAAATCAGAGGGCTCTGATAGTCTCCAGGAATTTCATTTACGTGGATTACCAGTGTCTCGGACAACGCCTGTCAAACATTCATGTAAGGGAAGGTGATGGAGTGGTTGGGATGGTTAATTTGATGTCAGACTGGACTATAGGGAGACCAGACATTTGGCCAAAGATTATTCTGGGTATGTTTGCGTATTAGTCTGTTCTCATGGACTGGGAAGACCTCAGAAACTTACAATCATGGCAGAAGGGGAAGAGGCATGTCTTACATGGTGGCAGATGAGAAAGAGAGAGAGAGAGAAGGAGAGAGAGAGAAAGAGAGAGCATGCAACAGTGGGGAAAACTGCCTTATAAAACCATCAGATTTGGGAGAACTCATTATCATGAGAATAGCACAGGGAAAGATGCCCTCATGATCCAATCACCTCCCACCTGGTCCCTCCCTCGACACTTGGGGATTGTGGGGATTACAATTCGAGATGAGATTTGGATGGGGACACAGAGCCAACCATAGCAGTTTGTGAGGATGTTTCTAATTGAGATAATATTTGAATTGGAAGACTGAGTAAAGCAGATGTCCTCTAATGTGAGTGGGCCTCATCCAATCAACTGAAGACCTGAATAGGCCAAAAGACTGAGTAAGAGGAAACTTCCCCTACCTGTATGGGCTGGGACATGAGTCTTTTCCTTTTTCTGGGCTGGGACTGATGCATCCCTTGGACTGGTTCTCAGGCCTTCGGTTCTGGACTGGCTACATCACTGGCTCTCCTAGGTCTACAGCTTTCTGAATGCAGATCTTAAGACTTCCAAGCTTCCATAATTGCATGAGTCAATTCCTTAAAAGTATGCATTTTTTAAACAACATAAATATACATTAAAAATGTTTGTATATATATATTTTTTCTGTTTCCCTGAAGAACCCTGACTAATATAGGTGTATAATGAAATAGGAGTTATTGGATTTGTATGTTTGGACAGGGAAAATCCCAGATGAATTTACTATAAGCCTCTCAATTGGTTATGAAGGATGTATCGGTAAGGATTGTTCATAGCTGCAAGCAACAAAACCCAAAAAAGAGTGGCTTAAATGGGAAAGGAGTTTACTAGTCCCATGTCATAGAAGATTAGAGTTAGGCAGTCTAAGACTAGTGTGGTGAATTGGCAGTGTCATCAAGGGTCCAAATTCCTTTAATCTTTCCATTTAGTTATCCTTAGTTTACAGTCCTTAACTTTGTAAAATGGCTGCTATACTTCCAAATGCTAAGTCTAGGTCCCAGACAAGAAGATGGAAAAAGGCAAAGACCAAGATTAAAGGGCAAAAGAGCATGCCAGATGAATTTTCTTTAAAAAAAAAAAAAAAAAAGTTTTGTAAGTTCTGTCCAGTAAATCCCATTTTCATCACATTGGCCAAAACTGGGTCATATGGTCATTCCTAATTGCTGGGAGTCAAGCAAATTATTTTAAATTGGATACTTGTATCTTGAATAAATTAGTAAGAAAAAGGAGGTGAATGAATGAATATTGAGCAGGCAATTATCAGCATATCTTAAGGTATTCTTGGAGGAGGTGGCATTTCAACAGAGAGAGGGATGAGAGAAAAAGAGAAAGAAAGAGTGGATCATTGAGAAATCCCAAAGAGACTTGGAAGCACGAATGAAGAGATTATACTAGATTGAATGTTTGTGAAAACCATTCTATGTCCTTAAGGAGAGCCAGATTTGCCCAATTCAAATTAAAACTCCATTTTGAGATCTGGAACATTCCATTTTGCCTGGTTCCCTGTACTCCAGACTCTTTTGGAGAACAAGCTTAGGGCTCAGTGACAAGACAAGTATTACACATTTATCTGACACTTACTTATTGGTAGACCATGTTACTTCTCAATCTAGTTTGAGAAAGATGGTAGCCAATTGAAAATCTACTGCAGGGGTGACCCTTATGATATGACATTACTTTTGCCACTATAATGTCTGATGATCAGCCAGTATCTCCCATCACCCCCACATGAGCCTGTCTAGTTGCAAGAAAATAAGCTCAGGGCTCCCAGTAATTCTACATTATGGTGAGTTGTATAATTATTTCATTATATATTACAATGTAATAATAACAGAAATTAAGTGCACAATAAATGTAATGCCCTTGAATCATCCTGAAACCATGCCCCCAACCCCAGTCCATGGAAAAACTGTCTTTCATAAAACCAGTCCCTGATGCCCAAAAGGTGGGGGACCACTGCCTTGAAGGATGGGTAAGACTTCACCAGCTGAAGCAACAGCCATTGAGTACTTCAGGACCCGCATCATCGGAGAACTTTTACATTGTCTTGAAAAGACTTATATTGCTGCATCAGAGAGATCGACTCACCTGTTTGAGAAAGAAATATTTTAAGGAAAAAAAAGTAGATGAAATAAGAAGTTTTCTTGAATGCTGCATTGGTGTTCTGCTTTAATCTGGATTCAATTATCCAGAAAACATCAGCCCTTCAAGTCCTTTGAAATAATTGACCTTTCATCTGAATCCTAAAGCATCTTTCTTGTCATGGTGTATTTTGTGAACCTTTTCTTCCTTTTGTTTCCTGCAGATATTCTGAGTTGCCCAATTTTGTTCATTTTTTTTCCATAGTAAAAACGTGGTAGTCTCTTATTTTACTGCCATCTTAGCAACAAGGTTTGGAATCATTCTTCTCTGTCTTGATATTTGTATGTTGGGGGTAAAAAGCTAAAAGAAATGAACAAAATCCAGAAAAGAGGTTAAGAACATGTCGCTCCAGACTCTGGGAGCAGTCAAATCAAGCTGCCAGCTGCAACAAGAATCTCTCTAATAAGGAAATTAGAGCATGATCATTTCTGGCTATGTGACTCTGATTCTAAATAGGTTTTACAAATAGATTGTGATTGAACTTGGAAACATAAACAAATTGGCTTTGCAGAATAAAGGCTGAACTACATTTTCGTTAGAGAATTAAAATGCTTTTATGGGAGGCACTCTGGGAGAACGGACAGCTATTTTAATGACAGCATATGCATTTCTGAAACACGCTGGCTTTGTTGACTTCCCTTTGGAGAGTTGGGTTTGATAAGCTCAAAAGAAAGTTTCCCAACAGGGTCCCTAAGAGGACAACTGATAAAGGCAGGGGATGGGGCACCATATATTTGAAATTCCCCATTCAATGGCTGGGAAGGGAGGTTCCATTTAAAAATAATAGGTTTAAAAATATCCAAAGCTTAAAAAATTCAGTCAGCTGTCTTCCTTGGACAATTCTTTTGTCTCTTGGAGGGCTGGGGATAGAAGTTCTTTAAGCTCCTCTAACACATTTTTACTTATAAATATTCATGCAGTGTTCCAGTGCCTCTCCCACTGGTACTGTGCAGCCTCCCCACCCTAGCAAGAGAGTCAGTGCCTAATTTCTCCCAAGGCCCCCGTTCAGCCCCAGACAACCCAGAGCCATTTGAAAACACGGAAGACTTTTCAGTGAAGATAAAAGGTTATACATGTCTGTGTGTCCAAGCTTGTATTCCACATGAGAGGATTAGTCTCACTCTCTGCAGACTCTCCCAGTTGTTATAAGTAGTCATGGTTTTTTGTGTTTTGTGCTTCACACAGTGAGAAAACAGATCTGCCAATTGGAAAGATGCTCTTTTTAATTTTCCTTTTGCTAAATCCACCGGTTACTTGCTAAGGCCTGATCCATTATTGAGTCCAAGTCAGCGAAATCTCTTTGCCAGTAATAGGTTCGTACATTTAGAAATATAAAATGTGAGAGCTAGCAGGGACTACAAAGGTCACTGACCTGTTGGGCAGGAATTTGGATACAGGTCATGCGGAGTATATTCCATTATCTCAAAATGCTTGCATAATGGAATCCTTTCTTGTGTGCTAACCCTAGATCCTCATGTGCTGTTTTCCCCACATTCCAGCTATGTGGGTGGGAAGTGCACGAAGTCTCAAGCTCCATATATCCACTCTCCCTTCTTGTTTGGATGTGGGTGTAATGGTTAATTTGTATGTCTACTTGGCTGGGTTAAGGGATGCCCAGATAGCTGATAAGATGTTACCTCTGGGTGTGTCTGTGGGGGCCACAGTTGGCACTGTGGCCGGCGCAGAGGGGAGGGTCTGGAAGAGATTGGCATTTGAATCAGTAGACTGAATAAAGAATACCTTCCCCCACCAATGTGAGCAGGCATCATCCAATTCACTGAAAGACTGAATAGAACAAAAAGGTAGAGGAAGGGTAAATTCAGTCTCTCTCTTCTCGAGCTAGGTCATCTGTCTTCTCCTGCCCATGGATGTTGGAGCTTCAGACTCCAGGACTCACACCAGTGCCCACTCCTCCTCAGCCTCCTGACTGAATCACACCACCGACTTTCCTGTTTCTTCAGCTTGCAGATGGCATATCGTGGGACTTCTCAGCCTCCACAATCATGTGAGCCAATTCCCATAATAAACTCTACTCTTATATATCTATGCACTGTATATTCTATTAGATCTGTGTCTCTGGAGATCCCTAACTAAGACGGTAAGGTCTCTCACATCCCCAGGGCCTAATTTTCCCCATGAAGTGCTTTCTGGGCCCATGCAAATGAGGATGCACAGCTTATTTCTACACTTAGGGCTATGGCTTCATTTTTTTTATTTAAAAAAAGCTTCTTAAATTGTTTAGGGCAACCAAATATTTTGCTAAAATATGCTTATATTGAGAACCTATGAAGTCTTATGTTTTTATTTCAGAGATACTTTATTTTCATTAATGATTCAGTCTTAAATGGATATTTAGCTCTAACAGTTCAGTCCCCTGCTGATACTTTTACTGTCAAGCATATAGAAATTTATAAATGAATTACCAAGCAAACTCCTTATTTAAAAGGAACACTTAAATTAATTCATTGTGAAAATAAAATTTCTGCTCTCCTTAACTCACCCACTCAACATAAACAGTTTATTTTCTTTATAGCATGTTTTATTAAACAACAAAACACAGAGAATTGAGCATCCTGTGACCTAGATTCTAGACGCAGTTCTTCCATAAATAGGTGAATTTGGACAAGTCATACATAAAAGGATGGATTAATGCCAAGTACATTGCAGGGTGAGCTTCTCAAACTTTACCACGTGTACTCATCAGAACTCCCCAGAGAAACTGAACCAGTAGGATGTATATCAGAACCTTCCTCAAATCCAAAGTGAACTAGTGGACTTTTTTATAGAACTTGAAACACAGCAAGAGAGAGAGTGTGAGAGAGAGAGAGAGAGAGAGAGAGAGAGTGAGAGTGAGCGAGAGAGAGAGAGAGGTTTATTTTAGGGAATTGGAATTTATTTTATGAAATTTTAAGAAATTGGAGTCTCATGTAATTGTGGGCATAGGCAAGTCTGAAATCTGTAGGGTAGACTGCAGATCTAGGGAGGAGTTGCAGTTAGAATCCAAAGGGAAGGTCAGTCTTTTTTCTGTTAAGGCCTTTAACTGGCTGGATAAGACCCACCCACATTATAGAGGGCAGTCTATTTTGCTCAAGGTCCAACTGATTTAAATGTTGGTCTCATTTGAAGAATTTCTCCATAGAAAATTCTAGAATAATGTTTGAACAAATATCCTGGTACTGTAGCTTAGCCAAACTGACACATTAAATTACCCATCCACCATGCAGAAGAAGCACTGCGGAGCTGTTTTCTGGGCTCCATCTTCAAGACTCAGATTCTATTTTTCAATTCTAAGGAACTCCCCAGTGATGCTGAGGCAGCACTTCCGGGAATCACTCTCTGAGTAGCATTGTTTTGGTCTGCTATTGTATGATCAAGAGCTAGGCTCTTCTACAGATGAGGAAACTGAAGCCCAGAGTTAAGAAAGGGCTTGTCCACTAGAGCTTGGATAGTTGCATATTATGACCCAAGTCTTCAAATCTTAGTTGGGCTCTTTCCACTTAACACACTGTCTGCCATGTAGTGCCAATGAACTTTCTTAAAATACAACTTTGTAACTGAACCTCCCTCAAATCCAAAGTGAACTAGTGAAACTTTCCACAGAACTTGACAACCTGGTCCTAACATCCAAGTGTAAGAGAAAATGGCCAGGAATAATCAAGGACATTTTGAAGAAGAATAAGGAGGCAAGATTCATATTACCATATCTGCAGGTGTATTATAAAGCTACAGAGAATATAGCAGTATGTTATTGACAAATAGACCGTTGGAGTAGAATTGAGACTCCATTGTCAAAACATAAATATTTGGGGAGTCCATGGCAGAGGTAGCATTATGAGAAAAAGTTAAGCTATCAATAAATACTGCTAAAAAGTGGCTATTCATGTGAGAAAAAAATAGACTTCCTACCCATACTACACTTAAAAATAAATTCCAGATGGATCCATGTAGAAGCAAAATTTTAAAACTTTTAATAGAAAATTTAAGAAAAATGTTTTTATATGAGGGAAGATAAGTGTTTCTTAAATGAGACATAAAAAGTACAAACCATAAAGTAAAATAATAATAAACCAATATTTATTAAGCTATTCTATATACTATACAATATTCTGAATATATAATCTAACTAACTCATGTAATTCTCATGAAAACCTATGAAGCAGTTATTATTATAATCTTCATAAAAGACAGAGGCCTAGAGAGACTATTATCTTCCCTAACTTGTGTGGTCAGTGGTAGGGGTGTCAGTTGAAACCAGGCATTCTGGCTCTGTACTACCTCTCAAGATAGAAAAATGGATTACATTAAAGTTAAAGTAATATATATTAAATGAACTAATTAAAAATACAACCCAAATACAAGAAAACTTTTCAATGCATGTAACCATCAAAAGAATATATACACACACACACACACACACACACACACACACACATATATATATATATATTTTCAAATCACTATGAAACAATCCAATAGGAAAATGGGCACAGACCATGAATAGCCAATTCATCAAAAAGGCACATAGCCATAATTACATGAAAATATGCATGCTAATAAACAGATAAATCAGTATAATCACTTTGGAGGGCAATTTGGCAATATCTACTAAAGTAGCAGGTATACATTCCCTATAATCTAGCAAACCCTTTGTGTATATAAAGGTAGTGTTTGCAGAGTTGCTACAGCAAAACATTGAAGAAAATAACTCAGTAAAGAAACGGTTCAATAAATTGTGAGATAATTACATTTTGGAATACATTTTGGAATGCGTCTAATACATCTAGATGTGTCTGAATGGATAAAGTTCAAAAAGAAATGTTGAGTGAAAAAAGGTTGAACAGGACATATACCATATGATATAGCACTTAGGCAGAGCCCAAAATCTCATAAAATCTTACTATCTATTATTATGGGCACATAACATTGCCACACATAGATTAGCTTCAGAGTAATGGTAATTCTTGGGAGATAGGGGGGTAGGGAAGTGTCACACCAAACCCCTATCAACCTCAGTAGGGATGGCACCAAATTCAAGAGGCTGAAGAAGAGACTGGGAGCCAGCAAACAAGACATGGGGTTTTACTGGAGGCTTATATACAAGACATGGGGTTTTATTGGAGGCTTACATACTGTCAAGTGGTGGTGGGCTGGATAGGAAAACCACAACCACTTGCAAACAGCATGCAGCTGATATGGCATTTTAACTTAATATCCTCCCCCTAACGACCTTTATCTGGCAACCTTCATTTAACCCAAAACTCAGGGCCTCAATTCCCTGAACAGCCTGTGTTCCATGGGACAGGCAGGGGCTCAGATGTTCCTCATAGATGAGGAATGAATCTCTGGGTTGGTCACTCCTGGATTCTCTAACTCAGAACACACATTCTGGTGCATCTGCCAGATAGGGTCATTCTAAGGGTACGCTTAAATTAGTGCTATTAGATGTGTTTACAGAAGGAAATAAACAGGAAGAGAGGTTTAGCTTTATCTTATTTTCTTTATTTATGAAAAAAAAACCCTTAAGGAGGCATGGCAAAATATTAAGATGTGTTAAATCTGGGTAGTGGGTACCTGAGTGTTTTTTAATTTTCTATATGTTTGTAATCATTCATAATTACATGTTTTGAAGAAATAAAATATGATCACCACTTTCATTATTTTAATATGCAATTGTAATTCTTTTCCTGGTGATTAAAATGCATGGGCTTTCTCCTTTCTTCATATTATTTTTTGAGGTATCCTTTCTACTCATTTTTTATAAAATCCTAGAATAGGAAGGAGATGTAGAGAACATTTGTTCAAATCTACTACTTAACAAAGGCACTTCCGAATTCAAGTTGGTGTTCCAGGTAAAAACCCTTGCTAGAATTTTCTTTTATGCTTAATAATCTGAAAGATATGGTTTTGGTTAACTGACTATTTTGCTTTAACTAAGTCAATGTTCATGGATAATGGTTTTTTTTTTTTTTTTTTTTTTTTTTTTAAATGTAGACCATACTCAATTACACCTAACATTGATACTATGCTGAACACATAGTTTTATCTGTAATGACACAGTGGCTGCGAAGAATCTCAGTGTTATCATCACAGTCTTCAGTTATTATTTTGGTCATATGTGAAAGCACCAATTCAAAAAGAACTGGTTGGCAAAATGTCAGATAACCTGGAATAAGGAGAATACAGGAAGAGGCGAGAATTACCGTTTATTGAGGTATTATAGGTGTGAAAGTTGTCAGAATCAGAATGGAGTCGGTAATATTAAAAAGCAAACACACAAACAAAAAACCCTAACATATATAGCTGGAGAAGGCTATGAAGAGAGGGTTCTTATGCTCGTATGCCCAGAAACAAAACCACCACAAAAGACTCTGCAAAAACCACCATAAGCCATCATAACCTTACACAAAAAATACTTCTGCAAGGACATCTGCCCAGCAACTGCCTGTCAACCTCAGACAGACGCCACCTTGTTACTGATTTTTGTAGCCAAGGGTAATTATCTCGAAACAATTCTGTAATAGTCCTCCTCATTTTTTCCTTAAAAACCCTTGTCTCCCTTTACTTCCCTGAATACGCACAAAATTTACTATGGCACGTGTATTCCCACTGCAATACTCGATTCCCAAATCAACACAATTTTCTTTTAGAGAGCCTCTCTCTGCTCTTTAGGTTGACACGGGAGGTGCTTTAGATATATGATTTTCTGCTGATCTGTAAGGTAGATGTTGTTACATTCATTTTTCAGAGGTTCAGAGAGATGAAGTAATTTGCCCTACATCCTGTTAAAAAACATTACCTCAAACCTGAAAATAAGGCAAAAAGATGCCTATATATCATTTCAATATCAAACTGGGCCCAAGAGATTATTAATTCTATTGGAGACTATACCTTTGTTTGACTTACTGTTTACTATTGATTAGGACTAGAGTCTATGAATCTGTGGTTAGCTGGTAGATTTTGTTTGATAAAATGCAAATGAATTCTGTTCAATAAAAGTATAATGTCAGAGGACATTATCCATCTATCTACCTATTTATCTGTAAATATATATGTAGTCTCTTTGATTCTGGAATCAATTTTAAAATCCTAATGCTTCCCTCATTAATAATTAAGTTTTACATGTATATTTGTATTTTTCTATGACAGACAAAGTTTTGACTTACTATAATTTATACCCTGAAAATCTTACAGCTTATAACTGGGAAAGCCAGTACGCAAGCCAGGGCTTTAGCTCTAGAGCTGATGCTCTTGCTCCCACATCCACTTTTTCTGGCCATATGTAGTGTACTGCATTACTGAAAGCTTATGTTCAACTAAAAAGCTAGTCCTCCAAAGTAGGGGTAGGGAAAATCTCATTATCAGAAAACAGTCCCATTTTCATGTATCTGAGAGTTAAAACAAGATGGAGAAATCCTATCTCTGGATATGAATTTCCTAATATATAAAGGCCTTATCACTTGGACCCATACAGTTGCTCCCTCCTATAAGTGTCTTCCCTCTCCCCGTCCAATAAATAGAGGAATAGAGTAGATTATCCACAATTTTGTACTTCGTATAACCCTTCATAGTCTGGGCTATATTGAATGCATACTATAAATGACTAGTCAGTGTTCCCACCCTCAGCTTCTATCACCATCCCTACTCAACCAATTTCTAGCTCTATACCAAATCCCTATAACCCAAGGCATTTTACAAAGATAGTTATATTCTATAAACTCCAGGAACATACACTCACAAACAGATATGGTAAAATCCCACTTGTTCAGTTTAATCAAGAAAGTTTGGACTGAATTAGTGAAAATATGGAATTGTGGAGTATTTTTAAAGAACTGAAGTAGTATTAATTTCAACTATCTGTATGATGGTATTTCAGTTATAAAACTACACCTGGCATTTGTCCTTGGGGACTTAATTAATGGGAAGATAAAAATGGTATGTAATCAGCTTATCAATGGAAGGAAGAAATGTGAGCCTTTCTTAAGTGATTGCAAAGTTTGTTCTCTTAAGCAGGTTAAACAACTCCCAGTTTCCTTGTAACCCTTTCCAGATTCTAAATTAATGCAGAGTATCATGTCTTCATAAAAAATATCGACTGAGCTCTTTCACATCCAAAGCAAGGATGCGTAAACTAAGGAGGTTTTATTGCTTCTACATTTTTTTCCTATAAGTTCCTTCAATTAAAGGAGCCAATTACTTAGTCCATGTCCCTGGTAACACCATCTTGAAACAAAATGTTGGACAAGGTCTCCTGGCAACCAGTGGCCACCACCCTTTTGCTCAGAAAATGGGGGCTACTGTTGTACCAGCCGGAGCCCAGAGGACACAGGCGGGCAGCCGGCAGCACTCCCTGCTCATGCTAATGATCCCAGTCCAGCGCTTCCTTTCTGGGGAAGAAGGAGGACAGAACTGGATGCCAAGCTCTTGCACAAGGTCAAACGTTTCTGGAGGAAAGGAGCCAAGGTTAAATTAGCAGTCAGAATGACATAGGAAGCTGGGTGGAGAAAAACACTGGCTGAGGGGGGAAAGTCTGGAAACGCAAATGGAGACAGCAGTAAAAAGTAATTACTAACACATTTCCCAACTTGGAAAGCCAGCCACATCCCACACCAGGGCCAGACTCAGAGCTCTTCTGTTCCAAGGAGGTTGGAGCAGGCTCAGGGACAGGAAAGGATTTTGCAAGCCAGCCACCTCCCTCTCACTGGCTTTGGAACTGTGCTCCCTGAAAAGTGGAATTCATCTTGAAAGAGAAAACAGAGGACATTTCTGCCTAAATTCTCCATTAAGATACACATTTTCCATACATACAGTGTATCTATCCTTTTAGTACTACTCAATAGCAAAAGATAATCAACATCAAAACAAAGGAAAGGGAAATCTTTGAAGAGAATGTAAGCTTTTGCAAACCTGAAATATCTCCCTTCTCTGCCTTTTATCAACATCACTGGAGGAGAGAAACTGTTTGTGGGAGGGACAGACCCAAGGAAAGGAGGAGGAGGAGGAAAGAAAGCGGGAGGGAAAAGGGAAGCAATGCTCTCTGGTGTCAGGGAGAAATTCATGACTGGATTGACTGTTTTGACAGTTGATTTTTACTTTTTTTTTCCTCTAACTTCAGAACCCTGACAGACAATTGCTGAACATCAAATTGATGAGTGAACACTTCATCAGATCTGCTTGCCTTAACAACAAAAATAGCCAAAATGTTAAGACAGTCAAACTAGATTGATTGTTTTTGATACAATCTGTGGGTGGTTGACCCAAGAATGCTCAACCTAATCACGCCTGTAAACACAGAGACTGTATCCACAGATGCAAAAGCAGCCAGAGGACAAGGGAGAAATTCGTCCATCACCTGGATGCCTCATCTCTACAATGGCACTGAACAGCGTCTGGAGAGACACCCGCAAGGGTCTGTGAGTGACTTCTGGGTGCTGGGTCTCACAGGAGGCATCTACTTTAAAAGCTGTGAATGCTGATCCTTTCAGTTTCTATCAAGAAGACAAAGTCTGGCTTGTAATAGAAAAACAGACTCCCCCAAATCATTGTCTAGAAGTGCTGAATCATGCATGAATGTCAGCAGATGATGCCAACTATGGCTCCCTTTCCTGGGGACTTTATCTGGTGTGGACCAAAAGAATCCTACTTCATGCATTTTTTTAAACATCCACAGATAACTGTTGTGCTGTGTCATAGACCAAAAGGGAAATTACATTTTTCTTATAATTGGATTTGGTACTTGTAGGCTTTCCTGAAGACAAGGAAAAGGAAATTTATTTTAGATTCTTAAAAAATCTTGAACTAAAAAAATTCGATCAGCATATCAGGTACCTATCTGAATTCAACCACCACTGTGGCAGAGATGGATGCCTTCGTGTACGGGTATAGGAGAAAAAGGTTCCTGAAGCTTCATTCTTGTTTGTTTGTTTGGTTGGTCTTTTTCTTTTCATTCTGAGTTCTAAAAAAAATTATTACTTGATAGCTTGGTGGCAATGCAGTCTGTGTTGAGAAAATAGGAATTGATTAAGAAGTGAGAGACTGTGAGAGACTGAAAATGAATACGAAAAAAAAGCCTACAAAGCATTTACAGTGTAATTTTCCAATACAGATTTGAGTAGATACTGCATGCACTTAGAAACAGATGCATTGTCAAGCCTTTATTATTGAACAAAGAATAAGTTTTGAGTTTCCCCCTTTTAAAAAGAATCCAAGAAAATACAATGCTAGAATCTATATATTAGCACAGCATTCATTTGAATGCCTAATTGCTTGAGACTTGCAAGATTCTGTCTCAACTCTTGGAGGTCCTGACGTAACTAGTGTATGACTGGATGCTAAGGAAGAATGGTTGCAATGATCATTTGTGGAAACAAAACACTAATCTATAAATCTCAATTTGCTGGGCTAATTACCAAGGATGTTAACTTGATGTATTGATTATTACAAAATAAATCTGTGGATACATTTAAACGTATGTTTGTCATAGTCTGTTTTGCATTGCTATAACAGAATACAACAGACTGGGTAATTTATTTTTGAAAATGTATTTTATACATCTCTGGAGTCTGGGAAGCCTAGGGTCTGGGAGCCACATCTGATGAGGGCCTTCTTGCTGGCTGGGACTCTCTGCAGGCCTGGAGGTGGGACAGGGCATCACATGGTAAGAGGGCTTATGAGAGACAGCCAAGAAGGCATTTACAGCAAACCGACTCTCATGATAACTAGCCATTCAGGGTGACCTAATTACCCTCAAATGATTCCACCTTTAAAACTGTTGCACTGGGGACCAAACTGCCAACACATGAACTTTTTGGGAACACATTTAAACCATAGCAGTGTTTAAAACCTAGCATCACGTCTCCTTAATATGCTTTGTATTTTATAGTACCTCCTACTTTTCTTATTTAAATTGATCCACGCCACAATCCTTTGAGGTAGACATTTCCATTGGACTATGCCGATTAATATACATTAATATGCTGGCATGCCTGTATTTCCTAACAGCTTGAATTGCTAAGAACTAAGCTTTTCTCTACACAAGAGTGGTTGCTAAATGAACAAGAAAAGATGTGACCCATACACAATCCACTTTGAGGCCAGCAAATTATCCCTTTCCTGAGAATTTGAACCAAGAAATTCCCAAAGAGTAAGAGAGTGGTGAGAGCTGATGTTGAAATGTCTTAATGGAGAGAGATGTGGCAGAGGCCATGAAACTATCTGAAGTTCTAAAGGCAAAAACTATGAGTCAGCAGAAGTGATAAGGAAGAGACATAGAGACAGCAGAAGGTGATTAGGGAGTAGGAGGCAGAAAACGAAAGGTAGAGAACAGCCAAGTCAGATAGATTCAAGAGCACTAGAGTGAGATTCCATGACCTCCTACTGTTAAAGTTATGAAGATCCACCTCCAGTTCCGGGACAGCTGTAGTTCCTGCTTTTAGTCTGTTTTTTTTTTTTTGGTCTACAAACCCTTGGTAACATGAGTGAGTCTCTATTCTTTGCATTCGAAGGAATTTTACTAAAAAGCATTGTCATCCTCCATATTGCTATTGAGAAAACTAAAGCAAAAAGAGATTATAGGTCATAACCACACAAACAGGAAGTGGTAGAGCCAAGACACAGGCCAAGATTTTTCTAGAATTGGTGCTGATTCCAGTTTATCATACTATAGCAGTTTCAAAAAATGGCCCCCCAAATCCTTTGACCCTCCATTCATCAGAAGGAGGTGTCTATGTCCCCTGCCCATGAGTTTGAGTGGGGGCTGTGACATCTCCAACCAATGGAGAATGGTAGAGATAATGCTGCATGATTTTTGAGGCTAGGTTAGAAAAGACCAAGCAACTTCAACCCTGCCTTCTGGGAATGTTTGCTTTTGAAACCCAGCTACTATGTCGTGAGGAAGCCCAACCTAGTCCACGTGGAGGGACTATCTGGAGAGATCCTGAGACTACAGTGGGGAGGGAGAGAGAGAGGAAAGGGGAAAGGGGGAGGGGCTCTGGTCAGTTCTCAGCTGCTCCAGTCTTCCTTTCCTCTCCCCGGTTGTCCTCTTTCCTCTCCCACTATTTTAGGTCCAACAACTGTTTGACTGCAAGTACACGAGAGACTCAAACCAGATTTATCTGAATGACACCTTCCTGAATTTCTGGATTCCCACGGAAACTACGAATAAAATGATTACTGTTTTAAGTTATGTTTTGAACATAGCAATAAACACTTGGTCTGAGCACTGTTACCAAGTATGTAGTATGCTACATCCAGAACCTAAAGAGGCCCACCAGGCATTATGCTTCCTCCTTAGTGGTGGGAGGGGTAATATACAATACTTTGTTCTTTGCCTTGAGAGGGATGTCATGGCATGCCCAAACCACTAGACCCCCCCCCCCCCGACCAAGAAATTTCCTTGATATTTCAGGGCCCTCAATCTTCATTAGATGTATTTTCCACATTCTACAATTCACGTGTCTCACCAAGGTCTCCAAAATGCTTGTGACCTCCTGCTTAAAGTGGAGAAATGTATGACTCTCAGGAGTTCCCAGTCTGGTCACTATACTAGGAGAGAGGGAAAGAGTTAACACAGTCCTGGGGCAAGATCACAAGTATATATTGTTGTTCATTTCAGTGCAGATCAATGGCTCCATGCCATGTCTGGTATATAGGAGAAAACCAAACCAAAGTGCTTTTTCTATTCTCCCACTCAACAATCAACAACAGATCCCACAGGCTGAGGGCTCAGTCCCACAAGACTGCCCCACACTTCAGATGGTAATCACAGGCTCAAGGTTGTTTGACCTCTGTTTCTGACCTACTGTCTGTAAATCAGGGATCCTGTGACCACCTCCTTGGTTCAATTAATTTGTTAGGGTAGCTCACAAAACTCAGGGAAATACTTACTTATGCTATCTGGTCTACTATAAAGAATATTACAAAGAAACAGCTGGATGGAAGATATACACAGGGCAAGGTATGGGAGAGGAGGAGCTTCCATGCCCTCTCTGGGCACACCATCTTCCAGGGATCTCCATGTGTTCTGCTGTCTGCATGCCCACTTGAACCCTGTCCTTTTGGGTTTGTATAGAGGCTTCATTACACAGGCATAATTGATTATATCATTGACCACTAGTGATGAACTCAACTTTCAGCCACTCTCCTTTCCCTGGAGGTCAGGGGGTGGGGCTGAAACTTCCAACCTTCTAATCCCATAGTTGGTTCCCTGATCACTGGCTCTCATCTAGAGGTTATGGGAAAGCCCACCAAGATCACCTTATTAGAGCAAAAGAAGCTCCTGTCACCCAGAAAATGCCAAAGGACTTAGGAGCACTGGGTCAGGATCCAGAGTCAAAGACCAAATATTAAAACAAAAGATGCTTGTAGCACCCCTATTCATCAGGAAATTACAAAGGCTTGAGGAGCTCTGTGCCAAGGACTGCTGGTGGAAACCAATAGGTGTATTTCTTATCATTTTCACAGCATGTATTAGATTCCATGTTAACCTGCTCTAGCAAAGACACCACAATTTGTCCAGCAGCTACAAGTGGGGCTGCTACTTGGTAGAATTTTCAGTTGCCCACTGTCAAACCAAAGGAGCCACATGGCTTTTATAGATACAAGGCTAGTCAATTAAATAGGGATAGGGTGTGGCTTCTAACCCTGCATCCTTTTGGTCTTCAAGATGGACTCTAATCTCTGTCATTTCCCCCAGGATGCAATATTGTTCTTGATTTAATGTGTTGTCCAGAGTTGATGGAGTAGTATCAGAGGCTTCCACTTGGACTTTCCCATTATAATTCTTACCTTATAGGCCAAAAACCAATAGAAGGGTTCTGTCAATTGCTTATTCCAATGATGTATTCAGAAACTAGGGAAATACCACCACTGGTTGGGCCCATACACCTAATTGATCTACCATAAGCCAATTTTTATCCAGAATCCTCATTTGCACCCTTTTAAACAGGTGTGTGTGTGTGTGTGTGTGTGTGTGTGTGTGTGTGTGTACCTGATGATGCTTTGGGCCGCCAGGTGTTAATGTTAACACTCAGTTCTTGAAAGGCTTAAGTGTTCCCCTTCCCCCAGTACATTGTTACCTAAGTAGATGATTGTAGGTCCTTTTGGAGAAGGATAGGGAGAATCACTGGAATTAAAACTTGCCATGATTTTGCAGTCTCTTTCTCATGAGACACAGTCTTTCCTTCAGTCATGTGGGCTCAGGGTAGAGAACAGGACCAGGTACAGAAACTCAGCAAGAAACTGTGACATTTTATTGGGACAGCAGCCCTCAGCCTTTGTTTCTTTTTGTTGTGTAGATTGAGAAATAACCTCGTTGCCTGCTCATTGTATCTTGACCCTGGAAATGCTGTTTTCTATTAACTGTCTCTATAGCACTAGGTGAGTCATACCACTCTACCCCAGCCCGGCTACTCTTTCCAGTGACTGAGCTCACCTTGCTTTTGACAGTTAAGTGCCACCATCTGTCCTCTATCTTTTTAAGGCATCTATCAGTGTTTTGCTATCTGAAAACCCATTTTGGGGACAGCATCTTCCAAAATCAATCCTGGTCTACCGAGGTCAACCACCACTGAGATTCTTAACAATGCTGGTCCCCCCAGTGCATCCCATTTAACTTCGGTAAATGGAACGTCCTCTGAACTCTGTCACAGAACATAATCAGCTAACAGGTTTTCTGACATTGCAAAATATACGCACTTCCATATGCTCACTTTCCATCCTTTTCTTCATCATTTGCTCCAACAATGTTGGTATGTCTCTTGAAGTTTCTGCCTGGGTCAGAAATTCTGTACTAAAGGTGAGTGTCCCAATAATAAAGTATCCTTAGTCCAACATTATATTCCACCTCCTTTAATGCAGCACCTCCAAGAAGCCAGTCCATTAATATTCTGTTGGCCCTTTCCAGTAAATGTTGGCTAGGTCCTTCAGCTCCTTAGTGTACAATCCCTTTCTTTGCTTTGCAATCCCAGCACTTCCTCAACTGGGTTATGTTGTGGCTTGATCCTACATTGTTATTCTGGTGATTAGCAGGGGAGATGGGGTAAATTCTTAGGGTTGCATGTTGTCTTGCAAGGCAGAGGCTTCTGCAACAACTTCAAGTAAGGAGAAGGCACTAGCGTTTAACAGAAAGGAAGGCGTTTTTCTTTTTACTAGTCCCAGAGAACCCAGCAAAATCTGAGATTTTAGATTCCTCAGCCTAAATCTCATGGTTCCACTCTTTCCCAAACAGGCCCTTGACTTTGGTGCAGCCAACCTGTTAAGTTGAGATTTCAACCTCCAGGAAGCTCTGCTACTCTTCCACTTAAATCCTGGTCCTGACCCTCAGCTTTTTCTGTCTTCCTGCTGCAGGAGAAGAGCCTTGAAATACTGCCAAGGAGACCCTCTGGCTCCCATGCTTTGCTTCCCCTGTTGGTTAGTTGCCATCAGCTTTTCATTGATTTTCTCTAATACATGGGTGGCCACTAGCAAATCTTCCAAATCCAAAGTCCTAATAGTTTTATCTACCACAGAGCTATCTGATGCCAGAAATACTGAACTTGCTACTGTATTCCCTTTCACCAATATCCCATCCCAGTTCACCCCATAAACTTAACAACTGTACTGCAAGTATATGCCAAGGGCTATTCATGCTTCATCTCCCACGAATGATGGGGTCATCATTTCCAGGAGGTCCAAATCTGCTCTCTCAGGCCACTTTTGGTACCATCTTTGACAGGTCAGGTTTCCAAGGAGACAGACTCTGATAGTATTAGATTTGTGTGCAGGAGGTTTATTGAGAGCATACTTTTGAGAACAATAGCCATAAGAGGTAAGAGAAAAGTGTAGGGCCTAATAAGAAATGGAACTGTAATTCAATTACAACAAAGGCCTCAGCCAAGCTTATAAGGACTTCTGGAAAAGAAATGGTCTGTCAGAGCTATTCTGCCCTGAGGAAGAGGTGTTGGACTTTTATAAATCACTTCTCCTTTAGCCAAACATTCTTCTACCAGAGAGGTGAGGATGATCTTGGTGGAGGCAACTATCTGGTTGTTGCCAGTTGCTAGAGAGGAACTCAGCCAAGAGTGCCCAGAATCTAGGGAAGTGGGAGCTTTGGTTCTGAAAGAGGGATCTGATTGGCACACCGTAACTTCCGTTATAAGGATCCACAAGATAAAAACTATTTTCCGACTCTGATTTAGGCCTACCAAACACTCCTGACCAATGGACCATGTACCCCATTTTAGACACAGCAGAGTAAGAGAATGGGCAGAATTAGAGAGTGGCAATACAGTGAGACAAACACTCTCAATAAGAATTCCAGGTCCTGACTTCCTATCTTCCATCAGGTGATTCTGAACATTTGGTATTACGTGATCCCAAAGCAAGTGGGAAGTGGTGCTCTAGGCTTTCCAGGAGGTTCTCGCATCAGACTAGATACATTGCTCAAGTCCAAATGCTCTGTGAAGTAAAGGAAAGTCTACCAAAGCAACAAGGTTTGCACTTTTATTATCATTTGGGCCACAGTCATAGGTGGCAGCAGAGTGTTGTGGGGAAATCCACTGCCCCTGGAACCAGAAGACAAAGATGTTTGGAGTCCAGCCCTGGCTTTGCCGGTCATTAACTAAGTTGTGGTGAGCAAGTCACTTAACCCCTCTGCATCTCAATCTTCCAATTGTGAAACAAACATCATATGCCAAAGTTATGTTACACTCATTTTACACGTGGCTATAACAGCCAGAGGAGCAACGTCTATGAAATAGGAAGGATTATTGTTGTTTTGGTTAAAAGGGGAATTTCTTCAAGGATTGTAACAAGATATCTAAATTGACTTAACTTTTGTACTTCACTAGCTTTGTGTTCCTAATGGGCAAATAGTTCCAAATATACTTACTATTTTACATTAAAATGGTTGTTTTCTCATCTCTACAGGATGCTAAAGGTAAACCCAAAAGAAACCTTGCCAGCTGTGCCTCACTGACAATCAGTCTAGGATACTTTGGTTTGGAAACCTCCCCCTGATGGTATAGAAAGGATCAATTTCAAACAAATCACTTAATAATAGGAGATGGCCATTTTCCACAATAGCAACCAAAAGTAAAACCATGCATAATGCTCACTGAGTTTCCCAGGAAGGCAATCCTTTAAAAGAGAGGGTGGAAACAGGAGGGGTAAGAGAGTGAAGAGGAAGTCAGGCGGGACTGACAATGATACTTTATATTCATATAGATTTTTCCCTCCATTGATTCCCAAGCATTTGGCAAACTTTAATTGGCTAATCCTCACATATCCCTTTGAGGTTAAGTAGGCGGCAAGTATTATCTCTAATTTTCAAATGGAGGAATGAAGGTACAAAGAGCTTAAGTGCCTTGCCTAAGGTCACAAACATGAGCTAGTGAGAAAGCTGAGAGCCAACAAGACTTACAGGGCCCCTAACTCCTCATCCACAGCCTGAGCTCTGAGGCTCACCCTGCCAATCATTTGGTCTTTTCTTGATCTTTCTGAAGCAAAATCCTTGACAATTCATTTTACTAAAGGTGGAAGATATGGCATCTTTATTCCAATATAGCATTTGCTTTGGATCAAAGGAAAGATACATATTTTCAGGCGTGATGAACTTTTCCACAGTTACACAATGCTCAATGCAGGCAGAAAAGAAGACACATGTGTGTGTGTGTGTGTGTGTGTGTGTGTGTGTGTGTGTGTGTGTGTTTAATTTTCAAGAAAGACATGATGTCCTTTTCTGACGCTGCACATTGTTTGAATCCAGCAGCAAGGCAGGGCCTGTGAACAAAACCCTTTCTATTCACTTCAAAACGTAGTATCTTTGCTAGACATTCTTCAGAGAATTCTCAGCTTTGTCTAACAGATTACCAAGGCTTCTCTTCAAACTACCCGGCTGACCCCTGTTCATCTAGTAGCCTTAGTGTTGCCAGGAGAAACAGATTGTCCTCACAGGATTAAAGCTTGCTGTGGGGTGTAAGACAATTTTGTATCTTAAAAAATATATATACCCTGGCAAGAATTGCAAAAAGTCTTTAGGTATACATGCAGGCAGAAAATCTATGAATCAATGAGAACAGAATTATTTCACCTTATTGAGACTCACAGAACATTGGACACTTTACAGCCCAGTCATTGTGTGAAGAAAATGAAATTTTCACCCAGGTTTGGTTAAGTGCAGTTTTGTGTTCAGGGAACCCTGCTCTAACGGCGGCCCTGAGCCGCATCACAGAGTCCTGAGGCCCTCAGCTCAAGGCCCACAACACTGGTGATGCTAGCATGTCCTCCCAAGGAAATAAAAACCTGAGTTCCTCTGAACTGGAAGTACAGAGGGAGAAAGGGGGGGGGATATTTTCGAGGGAAGAAGGGAGGAGAAAAGGCAAATTGAAAAAGGACAATTTATGTCATAACAAATTGATAACAATCCCCAAGCCTCATATTTAAGCCAAACGACACCCATTTCCAATGCGAGGGTGAACATGTGGTTAGTCCAAGGCTCACTTCTCTCGATCCCAGAGGTTCCAGGTTGAGGGCAACTCTGACACTCACTGTATCCAAGGCCTTGGGTCAGATTTTTGATATTTATGGGTCTTAGTTTCCTCATAAATCCAACAAGGGAATGAGGGAGTTTGAAGGCCCTCTCTCTTAGTCTCTGAGTGACCAGCAGCCAAAACAACCCGTCGGTCCTCCTTTCCTCTTCACTTCCTTGCTTCTGACTGGCTGGTGGCCTGTGCTAAGGCCCAGATACTATTCAGATGGGTTACCTGGCCATTTTGTTTTTTGCCTTCTAGGAATCTCTTCTTCCCTCCGCTGGCTGCTCAGAGCTGTTTCGGTCCATCTCCCGGGAAAGAGGGAGAAAGAGCACTTGGGGGAAAGGCAGGAAACTGTCTGTGTTGTTGCTCATGCCTGTGGAGCAGGCCCTTTGCATATCTAAGTTCGTGGTACAGATGAGGAAACGGAAAGTCGGAAGAGAGAAAATTATTTCTGAGATCATGCAGTCATAGAATAGAGTTAGGACTGACAATATAAAGTGTGGGGCTGAGTGCAAAAGAAAATTGTGAGGCCCCTTGTTCAGACAATTTTTATTTATTTATTCTATTCAAGACAAGGGCTCATCACCCAGGCTGCAGTGCAGTGGCATGTCACAGCTCACTGCAGCCTCCAACTCCTGAGCTCATGAGATCCTCCCGCCTTAGCTTCCCACAGTGCTGTGATTACAGGCATGCACCACCACACCCAGTCTCAGATATTATTAAAAATTTCAAGACATGACAGCAGAACATGAAACCAAGGACAGGGACCTTCTGCCTTTAGGCCCTCTGTGAGTGCGCAGGGTGTAAGCCACCCAGAGTAGATTCAGAACATGAACGCTGCTCTCTCTTGTGGACGTGGTGTCAGGATTTCTTCCACTTACTGCTCCTGATCCACGCCCCATGCTCCTCCATCTTGCTGTGTGCCCAGGAAGTTGACCTCTTGGATTTGGCCTCTGGCTTCTGGTTGGCTTGGCTGGAGGGTGGGGAAAGTGGGAGCTTTCTCTCCCCTGGGCTGCTGTTTAGTGGTTGCTGTGTTCTCTCTCTCTCCAGCTCAGGGACCAAGGTGACAGTCAAGACTCCTATAGATTTAGGTAGACTCCCCTCCCTTACCCCTTCAGGACTAACTGTCCTCTGTTCCTAGTCCCAGTGCTCTTCTCCATCCTTCCACGCTGTCCACGCTGTTGGAAGTAGTCCTCTTTTAAGAGTGACATCTGTTTCCTTACAGGGTATCCTATTGGGCTTTCCCAGTGACTCTTCCCTTTTCTTTGGGAAACTGTACACTGCTTTTTCTTGGGAGAGCTCCTGTCCTGCCCCCAGGTACCCAGAGGTCACAGGACTTGAGCCTGGTCAATCAACATCTCTGGTCTCCCTTGCCACACTGACTGTTCAGGGAGGACTCCTCTCTCCCCGGGAAGTTTCTGTTAGAATTGATGGAGGAGGTGAGGGACTGTCTCTTACCTTCTAGGAGACAGCAAATTTTTTCTATAAAGGGCCAGATAGTAAATATTTCAGGCTTTGCAGGCCTTCACTGTTTGTTTGCTTTTACACAACCTTATAACAATTTAATATAATTTTAACTTGCCAGGTGTGGGAATGGGGGGTATACAGAAACAGGCTACCAGGCCAGTAGGTTGCTGACCCCTTAGGGTCATATTAGAGAAAAAATGAGGCAAAGAAAGACTCATAGCCCTCTTCTTTGCTAGAATAAAGGAAGCCAGCACACTACCATTTAATGAGTTTTCATTATAAGCAACTACATGCAAACATGTAGGTGTGTAGGTGTGATATAGATCCATAGATACACACACACGGCAAGGAGAGAAACTCCTGGAAACATTAAGATCCCCATTATAGTTCATAAGTTTCTGGTTCTATAACTCTTTCTTCTACCCATGAGCCACCCAGCATTCTTCCCAGTTACTAAGCTAATCTGAGCTGGTTTGAGTTGGTTTTGTATTACTTGGAAATGACCAAATCCCAGCTACCATATCATACTATCTCCAGAACCCACAGTCAGCACCCCCTTTGATTCTAGTGGTGGCCAGAGCAATTCCATGCAGCCCATGAACTGTACAGTTCTTGGTCAAGGCTACTTGATGAGGCCCACTCTGGCTAAAAGTTTCACATAGTCAGCATGTATATCTTCTAGAATGGGAAATCGGAAAAATAGAAAGTCATTACAAAAAATGAATGTGAACTGAACTCCCTTTGCACAAACATTTAGAGTCACAGCTCACAGTTCAGGGGGCACTGCTGCTTCCAAACAAGGTCTCCATGGCATCGCATGCGGGAACCAGAGGCCTGGGACCAGGAAACCAAAGCTTTAGCAGCAGCAGCTGTCTCTGCCTCTAATTCAGTCAGTCCTGATGAAGTGGTAGCTCTCTGGCAAGTATTCATTGCAAGTCACATTCAGAAATTGCTGTTGCAAATAGCCTGGTGTCCTGCCCATGCAGCTGAAATAAAGGGGCATCGAAAAGGCAGGACGTGAGGCATTCACTGAAGAGGGGACGCCAGGCATGACCTGGGCCAGCTCCATCAGTGCAGGGACTGATCTCCAGAAGAAGGCAGATTCCCATGGTGTGTCTGCTGGGGAATCTTTTTTCCTTAGAAGAAATGTTTAGGTGGAGAAGTTCGTAAAAAGCTACCATATAGCCACACCCATGGCTAGAATAAAAGGGGCTGGAGTGGTGGACTGTTTAAAATAATTCTTCCCCTTTTTCAGAAATACGAAAGCAAAATGGTTATGAGATAGGAGTAAAAAATAGTGATAGTGAAACTCAGTGTCAAATATTCTATCTCATTCTTTCCATTAGGTGAATTCATGTTTGATTTGACTGTGTGCCTAGATTTGGGTTGTAGAAAAAAATGTTGACCACAGGAGAGATTGTCCTGAAAAAAGCATTGTGACTGGGTGGGTTGGCCCTTCCAGGATCCAGGGAGTGTTGACTAGATGGCAGCACTTCCCAAACGTTAATGTGTAGGGACTTCCTGGGGATCTTGCTAAAACGCAGATTCTGATGCATTTCTAACAAGCTTCCTGTGATGCAGAAGCAGCTGATCTGTGGGAACATTATGAGTAGCAAGGGACTAGAGGGTAATAGTGTCTTAATCCTGGTGGCATTTGTCACTAATAAATGTCAACAATGGCTACCACGTACTGCATGCCAACTATGAGACATGAAGTCACAGAGCTAGTAAGGAAGGTTGCTAGAAACTGTCTCTGAAATGTGTGCTCTTGCCATCACTCCAAGCCGGCTCACTGCAGGGTACTGGGGTGAATGGCAATGCTCTGGCCCTCACAATCCAACTTGAGGTCCAGACCCCTTGCAGCCCGGGAGCCGGTAGTCCAGGTGCAGCACCTGGAGCCCTCCCTGGGCAGACACTTGGCCAAGTTCAGTGAAAAGCATTCCAGGCTTAAAAAAAAAAAAAAAAAAAAAAAAAAGTACATCTGGCATTTCCAGACACTGATGAACAGGCTAGCCTTTCTGCTCAGCCAACCTGACTGATTGTTCAGAAGTAGGGTATTAGGATGAATGAAAGTAGGAAAATCTTGATCTGATTGAAAAATGGTTGTTTGTGTACAAAATACAGTCAAATGATGAACTGCTCCTCCAGGGCAAATGCAGGATGTCTTTGTGCTATCCACAGAGGATAGAAGTTGGTACTGAGTCCTGCCTTTGTTTCTCCACTCAACAGTTAAGAAAACATAGGGCCATGATGAACAAATTATCCAGATGGAAATTGTATTATTTGTCCCTGAAAAGAAGCCTGGATCCCAGAAACTTTTGTGATGTGGGTTTATTGTCTCAGTCTTTGTGCTGATTGGACTCTGGACCGGCATGATTAGGAAGAAATACAATCAGCTTTTCAGAAATGTGTACCCCTGGAAAACCTCACAAAGGAGTTTATTTTCCCCCCTCTCTCTTTGGCCTCCTTTCTGAACAGCTTTTCTTGTAGAGCTCCAGGCAGAAGCAGCTCCAGGCAAATTGGGACTCAAGGGAAATTTCTCTCTGACATTTTCCCACCTTTTCCATCTGGGTTCTTTCTTCCTACCCTCCACCCCCTCCAGCCTCCTCCACTTCCAATACTGCACCCCATCCACTGGCACAAGGTGTGCATACATTTGGAGGGGATGGAAGGGATGGGAACAACTATTTGGGTATTGTAGTGATTCATATTTATTTTCTATTTTGATGAAAAATTACCCATTATTTATTTGTCACAAGTAGAATCATGACTTATGTTCTATAATTTATCTAACTGATTTCATGTACAAATTTTAATTAGATTTCTGACAGTTACGTATCACTTTCCTCTTCTGGAAGGATGACGGTGCATGTCTCCCGCTTCTGCCCACCTGTAGTCATCTCTGGGCTTGTAGTTCCACATTGTTCCTCCCTGGGTAGTAATTAGGTGCCTGAGGTATTTACTGATGAGAATTCAGGCTGTCCAGACTCCAAAGGCCATAAGGCCCATGAGGTACTGTCCTGGTGGAAAGGCCTTGAAAGAGAGTTAAAGTGGATGGCCCAGGTCGTTTGCATCTCTGCTCCGTCAGCACAGGGCAGTGTGGGAGACCATGTGAAGACTGATGACCAAGAGCCTCGAGGTTTTGAAGAGTAAGTTGAGGCTCCCTTCTACCAAGGAAGAGTGAACCATCTGTGATGAGCACACTTATTCAGCAACAAACTTCACTGAATGGCAAATAACTGGAAATACTTATCAATGGTGGGGCTAGGGCTGGCCAAAGATTATGAAACTAGTCAATAAATCATGGTATTGCCATGACAATTAAGCTTTAAAATAATGAGTTAGAGCTGCGTGAGTTGTTAGGCAGAGGTCTCTAAGCATATTGTCTAATGAAAAAGGGAAGATATGCATAATTTGCTGCCATTTGCTATTCAAAAATCATAAATATATCATATATATATTTATGTATGCATATAACATTTCTGGAGTAATACATAAGAAAATATTGATAATGATTGTCATTGATAAGGGAAGCTAGTGTTTTTTATAATACTCTTGCTATTATTAATAATAATATTAGTTCATATTTGTTGAGTACTTGCCCTGTAGCAGACAGCATTCTAAGTACTTAACATGTATTACCTCATTTAATCATCCTAAAAACCCACAGGACACATTTTAATTTACCTTCCCATAAACTTTAGTTCATCTTTACCTTACCTTTGTATAAATGGGGGCACAGAGACACCAAGTGACTTGCCCAAGGTCACACAGGTAGCCAGTGGCAGAGCTGGGACTTGAGCTCAGCCTCTAGAACCCTTGCACTTCACCACTCTGCAATAGTGCCTCTACTATCAACTCCTTTTTATATATGTAGAGGTGGAGGCACATCATGAAGTTAGGCAGTTAGGCAGTGAATCTTGGATTCAAACTCAGGTGACCACATCCATTATGCTACATGATCCCTTTTCTTGTACTGTTTGAGCTTTTACCAAGCAGACGTATTAATTTTCAGAATTCAAAATCTTGACAAAATTGCAGATACTCTATAACTTTAAAAATTATTTGAGAAGTTACTGTGTATTTGTTCTGTGCACGGAATACAGAAACTGACCACCTTGTCTTGCCCTTCAGGGCTCACAGTGGAATGGGAGCTACTTACAAATGAAGAGACACTTTGAACACAGTAGTAGAGAGGTAAGTGCAGGATGCTATGGGAGCCCAGGCTCAGGCCCCAGGCTTGGGAGGGAAGGACAAGGAGGGCCTCTGACCTGTGACATCGGAGCTGAGTCCAGACAGATGAGAAGGAAGAAGTTAGCAAACGAAGAAGTTGGTGAATACAGGGTGAGGGGGAGCTCTGTGGGGAGGGGAAGCAAAGGCAGAGGCATAAGATAATAGGTACCTCCAGGAACTGCAAAGTTCAAGATGGTTCCAGAATAAGGTAAAGAAGTTTGAGTAGCCAGAAATAAAAAATCATAAGCCAACCAGCATAATTCAACTCACTATCTGTTGTTTTTTTGGATAGCACAATTGTTCATTGGGCGGAACTGCATCTTCCACCTCAAGATTTTCAGCATCTCTGATCCTTGCCCAGTAAATGTTGGTAGCATCCTGGCCATTGAGAAACCCAAAATAACCCTTAAAGAGATGATACTGTGGCTGGGCATGGTGGTTCATGCCTGTAATCCCAAAACTTTGGGAGGCTGAGGTGGGAGGATTGCTTGAGCCCAGGAGTTCAAGACTGGCCTGGGCAACATGGCAAGACTCTGTCTCTACAAAAATACAAAACTTAGCCAGGTGTGGTGGCATGCACCCGTGATTCCAATTACTTGGGAGGCTGAGGCAGGAGAATAGCTTGAGCCACAGAGGTGGAGGCTGCAGTGAACTGTGATTTTGTGATCGTGCCACTGCACTCCAGCCTGGGCAACACAGCAAGACCCTGTCTCAAAAGGAGAGAGAGAGAGAAAGAGAGAGAGATAATACTGCCAGATCCCAACTTCCTTTGATAATCATGAGATAAAAGATTCTTGTGGGTGTTTAGGAATGAGGAATTTACCAAAAGGCAATAGGAGACATGGAAGAAGAAGAGCATCATCAAATTTGTGTTTCAGAAAAATGTCCCTGATTGAAGGATTCCACAGGCTTTGGAGATGTGAGAAAATTGGAGGCAGAGAAAATAATTAGGAGGTTGTTACTAGAATGCCAGTAAGAAATTATAAGAATTTAGAAGAGAGCAGTGGGGAAGTAGAAAGGAGATTAAACACTATGAAGGAGATATTGTTAACATATGTGTCTATCAACTGAGATAGAGGGTTTAAGAAAGAACAGCTACGAATGTTCCCTTGGGTAGAATTTGGTGACTTTGGATAATGGAGGTACTTGCCACAGGAATATAGAATGAGAAGGTCTGAAGTGGGGAACAATGATGTTATTCTGGACATCACAGATTTGGGGTACATTTGTCACATCCAAATGAGGATGTCTGACAGGTCAGAAGAGAAGCTGAATTGGAGATGCATATTTGAGAATTATCCAGGCGTGTGCAGCGGTTGAAGTCAAGGGCATCCAATGAGTCTTGCTGACTTAGGCAGCTGATGTGAGGTCACAGTGCCTCCTTAGGCAAAAAGAACCATTAGATAAATCATCTGAAATTGCCAATATTCAACTGCTTTTTGACCAATGAGAAAGGAATTTCAAATGATTCAAACTAAAAATAGTCCCATCTTTATACCTTATTACTTTACGCCTTATATTACTTTCACTCTCACCATCTGCAAATAGGGATTTAGATCATCGATCTCCTGCTTGAGTAGAGGCAGGAAGGGAAGAGGCGGGTGGGCTGTGGGGTGGAAACTGGGAAGTAAGACATCATCCTTAAAATATGAGAGTCTTGGCAGGGTCAGCCGGGAGAAAGTCAGCCCACAGTGAGACAGGGAGCTGTCAACGAACTGTTCTGCTGTGCAGTTAAGGGGGGATTCATTTTTGGGATGGAGTTCCTACAAACCTTAAGGGGAAACAGACTCTTCTGTCTTCTTTACAGGAAAACCCAGAGAGACAGGGAGAGAGTTGTTAGCAAAAGAGCAGAGGGCAGGTAGGTCAAAAGCATTTTGGCTCAAAGAAGGTAGTTGATGAGCCGATGTTTTCCAGGCCTGAGCTTATCTTGTTAGGAACAGTCCAGCCTCTCTCTTTAGGCCAAGAAGAATAACTCAGCAAGCCAGCTACACCTTGGAGCAAACAAATGTGCCCTTGCAATCCAAGTATAAGGCTTCTCTGCATAACGAGTTCCATGCTTCTAGAGTACTTTGAGAAAGAGGGGGTTTATCCAATGTCTTCTACTGAGCTATCTGCTAGGCAGATGTTTCTTCACATTATGTGTTCTTTATTGCCATTCTTCCAACCACCATTCACGTTACTGACGGTCACAGTCTCAAACGCCGGGACCCCAGGCTCCCTTAATAGAAAGCTGCTTTCCACATGTGTTCAGTAATAGAGGGATGAATGTGGAAGTTAGCCATGCTTCCCTTTACTGTCCTTACTTCTAGTGTCTAAAATGCTACTATATGGGAGGGGTAGCATCATTATGCAAAATGTTCCTTAAGGATTGTGTATAACTAAAAGGATGCTTGGCTGGGGAACAGGGATTTTTATTTTGACTACATGTTTTTTAGGGAAGAGAATGTTCTATGAATATCTGACATTTCTTCAAAGTCAGGGTCCTCTGAACAAAGACATTTACAGCCAAATTGAGAACACTTGTATAAGGAGATATTCCAAGACAGTAAACCTTAGAGATGTTTCCCTCTCTGGAGATGTTGCAATGTAGCATAGATAAAAGCCTACACTTCCTTCACCCAAAGAAGGGCAGTTTAAGTTTCAGAGTAAAGATAATACTTTTGTTTCTCTGGATAGTATGATGTACAGGTCACTCGCGGTTCCATATAAGACCAGAGTTTCCTAATTGTGGGGTTTCTTTCCAATAATGTACCCCACTGTGCATATAGGTGCCATTTGGCCTTCACTGCATAGTTCTGTGGGGGATATTACTCTAACCTGCTGATTTTGCTGAGAGTAATAAAAGATCTCTGCCTCTGACCCAGAGATCTCATATTTTATGTATGTGTGTGTATACATATATATATATGTTTATATATATATATATGTTTATTTATCTGTGTGTATGCATATCAATCTGTTAAATTTATATATAAATAAAACTGTGGCCAGCTAACTTGTTAGCTTGGAAGTCAGACAAAATCTCAGACCCTTCACAAATTCTCATTTAACAATTTTATATGTAAATCTCCTCCAAGCAAATCTGCTCCCCAGCTAGAAGGAGTATCCTGGCCTAGAATCCATCCCATCCTTCCCCCAGGAAACAGTGGGGACAGGGACTTGTAGCCTACTTCAGAAAGCATTTTTTTGCACTCCAAGTCCAGGACTGTTTGTGGTGTTTCCTATAGAGTGAAGTACGGATTGTCTCCTCACTATGCAAGGATATCCAATAGGTTGTCACTGAATCAAGTGCACCATATTCTCGCAGGTAGATAAGGTTCTAGGACAATCATTACTTATCAGAGTCAGAAATTTCTGAATCTTACTGAGGAGGAGACACTCTTTCTAATGGCAGCACTAATTTTGCACAACTAACTCTCCCTCTAGCAACCTTAGCACTTGACATCTACCTGCAGAGCAGACTTCAGCAACACTTTATTTCTCTTCCAGTTCCAGACCATGCCTCAGGGCCTGCAGCTGCCAAAGAAGGGGCCGCTCCTCAGGCACCACCACATCATGGCAGCATCTCAGCAGCTCAAAGACCTGGCAGCTGTGTGTGTGCTCATACAGAAAAGCTTCAGCAGCTTTGAAATTAGTGTGTGCTTGTACAGAAATGCTTGTAATTACAGCCCGGCTTCCCTTCCCCACCTAGAACATTCTGCAACTCCCAACAATTCTCACTACTCAGAGGTTCAAGCAGTTGAGGAACTTTAAGCTCTATTAACTTTATAGAAAATCTACGTCTCTTTTATGTCTTTCTTTTGCTGAGGCTGCTTCATTGAAGTCCCCTACATTTTCAAAATTTTAAAGGAAACAAAAATTTAAAGGAAACTAACAGGAAGTAATGCTTGAGGTCATTATATTTCTGATCAGGGCACACTTAAAAATTTTTATATTGTAGAGACAAGGTCTTGCTGTGTTGCTCAGGCTGATCTCAAACTCCTTGCCTCAAGTGATCCTCCTGCCTTGGCCTCCAAAAATGCTGGGCATGAGCCACTGTCTGGCATCAGGGTCCACTTTTGATGCACTCAAATTGTTACCTCTCCAATCCCCACCCCCTCACTCCCTCACATCCCCACATTTAGGTAGTTACTTATCTCCATCTAACAAAGCCAGCCTGCACCGTGCATGAGATGGTGATCTGTGTGGAAGATTCCAGACTTCTCTTTATGGAGACAGCAAGACTGTCCTGATGACCACCTCCATATTTATTTTTCCTCCAGGATGAAATTTACTCTAACCTCCCAGTTGTCTGCCCTGTCATCCACTAATAGAAAAGATTTTGTGTTAATCCTACCTCTTCCGTCCAGGAAGGAAAAAGAGAGCTCATCCCAGACTGTTGTGCAGCACCACCTGCCCGTTTGTCCATAGCCAAGCAATGATGGATCTGTGCTAGGGGGATGAATGGGAATTGTGTTTATTTTATGAGCTGCAGAAAGTTGGCTAGGGAACCCAGCAGGAGGTTTAACAGGAAAAAAATGATTTTATCTTATGCTGTGTATCTGCTGTCTAGAAAAATATATGGCATTATCCTGGCTTGAAATTGAGAAAATAAAGGAGGATGGACTTTTTTTCCCCAAATCCTGGGTTTGAGGGATTAACTTCAGATAGGTCTTTCTCTGTTTTGGGGGATGACCTGCTCAAACTGAGGGCCCTCTGCTCAAACTGGGTGGTGGCAGGAAGGGAGTGTGAGCCACTCAGGGACAGGGTCCTGTCAGAGGGTCCCCAGGCCAATGCTCAGTGACCTGGAGAGAGTCCTACACTATTTGCAACTTTTTGGATGACGGGAGGGTGCAGCTGTCCTCAAGAATTGTTTCCCTCATGGCAATATTATGGTTTGTTTTCTCTTGGAAGTCACCACACTTATCTTAATGAGAACTTAGCTAAACAATTTAATATGGAACTGCTTTAGAGGATGTTATAAAGAAAAGCTCATTGTTGAAGTCTGTACTTTCAGTTTTGATTGATTGATCGATCCATTGATTGGTCACAGTGTCTGAGTTGCTTTCTGGCTAAAGCAGTTCCCCTAAGCTTTACTTTCCACAAGGTCCAGATTGACTCAGGTTGTGAGAAGAGGGTTTTGCTGTGGACATTTGAAAAATATCTCACTTGCAATTCCTGGCTGGAAAACTACTGGGAAGGGGGACATAGTGAGAAAAGGATCTTATTGATAAAAAGAAACAGTGCCAACAGAGTCAAGGCCAGATGGGATTTCGTTCTTAATGTAGTAACTGTATGTCTTGTTTCTCACTCTCTTTATGCCATATGAGAGGAGCCAGATACCGCAGAAAAATACAGAGGGCAATGGGAGTAGCGTGGGAACATTAGAAAGACAAGTAAAAATGGTGCCTTTAAGTTGCTCTTGCAGCCCAAGCAGTGGTCCTTGACTATGACAGAGGAGCTGAGGACCCCTGCTAACCCAGGTAGCACCTTTATGCAAATTAGAAAATGATCCCTTTCCTCCAGGAGTTCAGGCAGGGTGAGAGAGGAAGGGTTGAATTTCAGCGTCCCTGCAGCCCCTTGGGAAAATGCTCTTGTGCGGTAAACAGCCTGTAGTCCTCGGAGAGAAGCCCCCAGTGGCTGAGGAAAGGCTCATGAACGTGAATGTCTTCCCTGGGATCAGTCTTCCTGGGAGTCCCAGCCCTCCTGGCTGGAACACAGCTCCAGGACTTCTGGGCAACCCAATTAGAGGAGGGCAAATGTAGCAGCCACAGAATATCTTTTCATTTTTTTCTTCAGTGAGAAGCTCTTTCCCCTCAGAGTCCACTGTAATTAACCCAAGAGAGAATAAGCCATCCTTCCAGCCCAACAAGCAGCTGCCATCACAGTTTGACATATTTAAACTGAAAATCTGTTTTCAGGGCTCACCCAAGGTATATGTCCTTCCATGTGAAAACCTTATAGCTAGTGTTTAAAAAAGAAAGAAAGAAAAGAAAAGCCACATTTGCAGTCCATCTACCTTTATCCCCTTCCTCCTAGATCCACACCAATTCTAACCATACAATAATCTATATGAGGGAGTTTCTCTGCTCATTAAGGAATCAGACAATGACAATCCTCTTGCCTGTGCCAGGGTGGGCGCCGGCTGCAAGCTCCTTTGTCTAAATGCCACAAATTGTTACAGTTTTGCTCTGCACTTTGGGTGTTGGCGTCATCACCCTTTAATTGGCCAGACGACTCTGCTGTAACATTGAAAAGGAATAACAACATTCTCAGTCCCTGTCCACTTTTCAATAAAATTATTTGTCAGAATCATATTAACCTGATATATGACAAACCCATAAAATAGATTCATTTAGGTCTCCAGGAGTCCTCCCTCATTAACTCTGATATTTATAGCCATGACTTCAATGCTACAATTCCTCCTCCTGTGAAACACTGAGCAAGGATGTGAGATTTCTCTGATGCTAGTAGAGGAGTTGTTTGTTTTCCAGTGTTGTGAAGAGGAACAGAAGAAACTTCGCCTTGGGTCCAGGCCCCTGTGAACCCTGATTGGCTCTTCTGCCCATTCCTCTCTTTTTTGGGAAGGGGAGGAGAGCTAAAACTAGTCTTTGCTCACAAATCCTACACATTTAATAACTTGCCCAAGGTAATGAGGCAGAACTAATTAGACTGAGTTATTCAGAAAGCTGGTTCTGAAATGCAACTTCCTGGAATCAAAGTCTGGCTTTACCACCTCCTAGCTTGGGTAAATTGCTATATTTCCTTTGACTTTGGCTTCCTCATCTTAAGAGAGGGGTAATAATAGTTCCTAACTCATGGGGTTGCTGTGGGGCATTCAATAAATTAATGTTAAGTTATTAGAATAATCTGTGGCACATAATAAGTGAAAAATAAGTGTAACTTAAAAGTGTGATTATAATTAATAACATTACCATGGGCCGCAGCTAAGCCAAGTTTTCACCTGCAGGTGTATGCCCTAGGCCAGCTGGCTCCACATTGTGTTTTGGGGATCCCTGGGGTTGGGTAGAGATGGCTCAGGCTCTCCAGAGATAGAGGTCTCTTAGCTGTGGACAGCGTGGTGGGCAAAAAACTCATTAGAAAGGGTTCCCCCATCCTATAGCCAGAGCCTTGGCACTTTTACCCGTTCAATGTATTGGAATTCTAGATGAGTTCTCATTTAAAGAATGGGTTCTAAGCTCACAACAAATGGAAAACTGTGGCTCCCCAGTTCATTTAAGTGGCCCTGTGAGCACTTGTCACTACTGCTTGCCAGGGGTTCTTCATGGAACTGTGACCATGAGGCCCACAGAAGTTTCTTTTACTTCTAAACCTTGGGAACTCACATGGCTGCAACTTTGATTTCCTGGCGTTGCCAAAGGCTAAGCGTGCTTCTTAGGGCTGTAAATGGCTGTGTTGGAAATGTTGTCCAGGACAACCATGAAAACGTGAGCTTTTGTTCCATCAGGCTTGACGAAGATGGGCTATAAATAATGACAGGATCTGACTTCATCGAGGTATTTCTCATGTTGCATTCTTCAGAGCTGAGCTTGTTCCAGGAATCCACGGACCATTGTGTTCTCAGATTGTCCACCTGTCTCCTGGAAACCAAGCGTCAGGCATTTGCAATCAGCTCGCATGCCTGGCGAGGGCCCTGTTTGACTCCCATAGAGCCCTGCAGGATTGATTCATTAATTCTGAACAATAAAGAGAATGCAATGAAGCTCTGTCCACTGATAGCAAACAATCTAAGTAAAACGCCAATTTCATCCTGTCATTCATTTCCTCAGAATTTTAGTATCTCCTCCATACATGTGTTGGATAAAGCCCAAACCTTCAAGCCTGGCTTTCAGGTTGACCTGACCATCTTTCTTTCTCCCTGCTCATCCAAAACAAACTTTCTGATAGAGCAAATTGGTTTCATCCCCACCATCCAAATCATCTTTCCTCCATCCTCTCCATCTTTCCAGAACAGATTCATTTTCTTAAAATCCATCCCTGGCCCCTTTTTGTTTCTGAAACTCCTTTGACTGTTGAAAACAAAATAATTATTTCCGTCTTTGATCTACAACTGTGCCTTCTATCTGCTTTGCTTATTTGGGCCCTTATTCTGTGATGCCAATTGCAGGAGGAAACAGATGATGAACTGGACCAAGGGTCTGACAGGGTCTGATTTCATGGAGGTATATCAAGGAAGATTGGGTGCAGTTACCAAGACAGGATCCCAAAAAGTGACATCTGACTCAGGGACATGGAGGGAGGCTAACCCAATAATCCAGACACCAAAATGTAAGTCAGAATGCTCATTATGAAGAGACACAGACCATTCATATCAGCAGGGTGCCGGGTCTCCAGTCCAGGCTGCTTTCTCCCCGCATCAAAATGTCAGGGAAGCTTAATTGGTCATTAGGAGGTTGAGTAGATGTTTTAGCGAAGAAGGCAAATAGTCCTGTAAACTCTAGTATGGGTTACAGTGAGAGCTGGTTACATACTTCTGCTCCCTAACAGCAATGGAGACCCTAGTGACCAAATGCTCCAGTCTCCCAAATTCAGTGTCTCTCTCCAGTGAATAGTGTCATATCAACAATAAAAGTATCTGCCTCCCTGTTCTGATGTTTTCCTAAGCCCCCAAGACTTTTTCCCTCCTATGGCTCATTAATTTTATTCTTTTATTCAAGAAATATTTGTTGAACATCAGCGACTACGCACCAAGTGCTGGGAATATAAAGGTGAACAATACCCGAGATGCTTTCACGCCACTGGTTTTACTATGGCTGAGTTTTGCTGTAGATCTAAAAGTCATTCTTTCTTTCTAAGGTTACTTTGGTGTGTCTGATCTGATCCATTTAGGCCTCAATATTGATATCCAGCATAGCACTATTATCTAACTTTCCTGAGTGAAAATCTTATCGCTTCAACAATATTTTAAGCTCCCAGAAGGCAGAGAACAACACTCTTTCTCGTGGATCCCTTGTGGTGTCTAGGATAATGTTGTGTACATAATAGCAACTAAATATGTGTCTCTTTACAAGAGACATCATGTTTCTTACCAGCCATATAAAAGGGAGGCAGTCTTACATGATTTTATTTTAGATTCCCAAACCAGTGGTACATAGGTTAAATCCAGCCAGCAGATATGTTCTATTTGGTCACACAGTGTTTTTGTAATTGAGCCAACATTTTAAATGGTTAGATTTCTTACACACATACGTGAGGTGTGTGCACATGCAAGAATTCCAAGCTCCTCTGGATTTTCAGCTTTCCTTAAGAAACTGGAAGACCTGCAACCCTTGGCCTTACACCCGATAAGCAAAAGTGCTGGCATGAAACTATGCCAGACCGCTTCAGAGAGCAAGCCTTCCCAGTATGTTGCAGTCCCTGTCACTCCGTGTCTCATCACACTTAGCCCGCCTCACTTACATAACAGCCTCATCCTGAGGCACTTGAATCTGTGACCTCTGTTGTACACAAAGCCAGGGATATAGAGAAAGGGGAGAGGAAATATCCTCCTCAACACACTGCAAAAGAACAACTCGGCACTGCTGCTGTGTTTCCTGGCACACTGGAGGTGAGGACAGGCTTGCAAGCTTGGCCAGGGGCGGTGCTTACAGCGAGCCTTCTCTGGAATGTTGGTTTCTCCTGCAGGGCAACCTACTGGGGCTCCAAATGGCCTGTCTCCTCTTATCCAAATGATTCCAACCTGCCTCCCAGGCCTTTTGCCAACTGCCCCAAACCCCGTCTCAGCAGCTTCTGGCTCATTGCTCGCTGCCACCTCTGCTCCTGCCAAGGGAATCTGCTGGCCTTTGCTTCCCCTCCCCACCTCCACCTCACTCAGTTTCTCCTCAGGCCACAGGCATGCCTGAGTGGAAAATGGCAGTGAAGAGGAAGGTGAAAAAGGGAGGAAGAACGAGAGGAAGGGAGTCCAAAAGAAAACATTCAGAGGGGGGAGTTTATGTACATTATCCAATTGGATGTCAGGTCCCTGTCGACAAAGATTTTAATCATGTGTGGGTATGTCTGTGTGTTGTGTGGGTATGTAGGGTGTGTGTGGTAGTTTATAGGGAGAGGGAATAAAAGGAATAGTACAAATATATTCACAACTGTTATTCAAACTAAGGGGAAAAATCTATAAAGATAATGAGCTTGTGACACAGGAGGCAACCGTCATATACAGGTGGAGCTGTTTCCCTGTCAAGACACCAAATATATACATATATGTATCTGTGTGTGCATGCCTGTGTATGTAGAAATATGCACACACACAGGTATGCATTTCTTTTTTATATTATAAATTATTTGCTTATTATAGAAATTTGAGAAACAGAATATTTTAAAAAGGAAAGAAAATGGAATAAAAATCAGAGATCCTTATCACTCAGAGATATAATTTTTAATCTATTTCCCATTTCTATGTATACTACATTTTATTTTATATGACTGAGAATGTATATGGAGTATTAAATTTTACTAGCTTGCTTTTTTGCTTTTAAAATTATATCACACCTCAATGATATTAAAAAAGAACTGCAACTAACATTTTAATAGTTCCATTACATCCATAGTGTGGATTTTCATAATTTACTTAATCAATCTCAAATGTTTGAGCATTTAGATTGACAGCACTTTTCGACTTTTTTAAGTATTGTGCTAGTGAACTATGATCAAGTCACTGCACTCCAGCCTGGGCGAAGCAGTGAGACCCCGTCTCTTAAAGAAAAGGAAAAAAACACACTAATAATAAACATCTTTATGCATCGATCTTTGCATTTAGCATTCTTTCTTTGGGATAAGTTTCTAAAAATGGAATTACTGGACAAAGAGTAAAAGCGCCTTTAAAATTCATGGGGTATGTATCGGCAAATTGCTTTCCTAAAGGTGATACGACTTCATCTTCCCAACATCCTTATATAAAAGTGGACACTAGAAGGATCACTGAAATTTTCTAGTGGATACACCTAGCTAAGACATCTAGCCATCTACAAAAAGGGGTGTTTTATTATATAATTTATACGTTACAACAGAATATGTCATTTAAGAATAATCAGAGTCACTAGCTGGAGTTTGCCTATTCCACACCCACAAATCAGTCTTTCTAAGAGATATATAAGAAACTCCTGGGTTTGTTCTCAGATACAACTCTGGGGCCTTCTCCCTAATTCCATCTTTGATTCCAGCACAAACCCATAGTGTGTCACACAATTGCTTGTGGAAGAAGTAGCACCCTCTCTGCTACTGGCAAAGATGGCTGCCTGCACCGTCCTAGTGGCCAGAGCAGGAAGTCCGTCACCGCCACAGAAGTGCCTTGCAGAGCCTGTGGGGCCCCATTTTATTTCTACTGCCAGTTTCATTACCAAGTCTCTCCCAATCTTCTTCCAATGTGTGATCATTGTTTCCCCTCCTTTCCATACCAAACATCTCTCTCTGAAATGGAAGAGAAGAAATACCCCTTCAAGGTATACCGTAAGTAAAGCAGTGCTGTCCTGTGCCTTTAGATGTTTTTGTTTGCATGTTTCTTTATTACTGCTGTTATTATATTTTGCTCTGTATCATATAGCCCTTTCTCCTTATAACTTATGGAACTGGTCCAAATGAGGCTGGCTTGGTAGCCAATCTGGCATTTGCTATTGAACCTGCATACCTAAGGAAATTACTGCTTACCTCAACTCCCCTGCTCCTGCCTGGAAGGAACACTGCCCATCCTGTACACTGCTGGAGGCTGGGTGAGGGGAGGGTGTTTAGAGGTAAACTTTGTTTTCCTCTGGCTTAAGGATTTTAGAGCCATGGCTCAGTGGTCATCCTCAAAGTGTCCAGTCAATTTCCCATGCCGCGACGCTCCTTGGTATCCCACTGGAATGATGGCTTGAAGTTTGCCCACAGGACTAATAGACATCCCTGAAATTTTAACTTGTATAGACCGTAAGCCCTTCCTGGAGACTCAGTCATGGACCGTTCGATATAAAATATGTAGTGTGGTTTTGATGTTTAAACCCAATCCCTTCGTCCTAAGAAATAGTAAAACATCTCTTTTCCTATCTTTTCTTAGGGATTGTCACCCTGATTCTCTGTCTTTTGCTAATCCTTTTGATTTTCATTCAGTTTGTTTCAAATTAGTCATTTCCATTGGTCAATTCCAGGAATTTACATATATATATAAAATAAACATATATATAATAAATATGTGTATATATATGTATATTACATTTACTGTTTTACTATAAAGGATGCTACATCTCTTCCTACATGAAGAGATGCATAGGGCGAGGTACAGGGAAGGGGTGTGGAGCTTCCATGCCTTTCCTGGGTCTGCCACCTGCCAGGAACCTCCACATATTCAGCTATCCAGAAGCTCTAGGAATTTTATATTAATTGCAAAAGTTCTCAGTCTTTCTGTCTCTGAGCTTCAACTATCTGAATTCAGCAACATGTGAAAGGTTTTGATACCTCCTCCTTCACTGGCCAGAAGAGAGCAACTTGAAGGCCAAACACAGTCTGAAAAGAATTCCCTATTGTTTAAAAATCATGGCCCTATGATGAACTCTGAGTCATAACATCAATCATTTCTCTAGGATGCAGCTCCCTAAAGATTTTACTAACTGAGCGAATTGTCAGGGAGATGTTCCCTATACCCCGGTCTTAGAAATTCCGGGTCTGGAGTGATGACAGTCCAGCTGATAAGACAAATTGCTGTGATGTCCCTTTTGGGTTTTCAGTTTTCTTTTCTTTTTTAAAAGCCCATCCATGAAGGTAACCCATGTAGGTCTCTTTCTTGCTAGCTTAAAGACCCTACCTAATAGACTTGAGGATTAAATTAAGTTTATCTGTTTTTAATTTTTTCCTCATGTTATAAACGTAATTCAGGTCTATTACAGGAAATTTTAAAAAATCAGTTAGCAAAACATAAAATCAATAAATAATTACCTGCAATTTACCAAGATAATTTTTGCATATATTCTGCCAGACATTATATATATATATGTGTGAATATATATATATATTTAAATGAAAATAGGATCCTATGGTTTGTAATCCTTTTTCTTTTGTGTAAAGAGTAATGTCTGCTTTGGATTAACATTAAACCTGAAAGTGACAATTCTTCAATTTTCTCCATAGTGAATAGAGTTTTCTGAAAGTCAGGCAAGAACAAACGAAAAATAAATGCAATAGCTTATAAAATCTCTAGGTTGTGTGCATGTTGCACTTCTTCTCCCCATTTTTCTAGTACTGGCAAATAAAAGTAAAGACGAGATGACAGTGAAGAAAGGAACCTATACCCTGTCAGGTCATCATGCTACATCTCTCTACACTGGGTCTTCGCTTATTTATTTTTGACCAAGAAAGGATCCTCCTCTGGGTAGCATGACAGGCCTTTTGTAGCTTTGGGCTCTTAGGCAGGCACCAGTTAATCATCACATAATAACGGGAAGTGGGTCCTACAGCTGCCTCATGTCGGGATGCCTTGTTTTCAATCAACTGGGTGTGGTTACGACATGGAAGTGATGACCAGAAGCTCCCACCAGAGTCGGGGTCCAGCCTCTTGATCCCCTGACACAAATACTTCACCCACTTTGTGTGTTGGAGTCCAAGACTTGACAGACTCTTTTTATTAAATATTTCAGTTATTTTCGTGAATGTTCTCTGCTATCATTTTAGGTGGTTTATAGAGGTGACCTTGCTACAACTTCCTACTTCGTAATCATCACAATCCATATTAAAAAATATTTCCACAGCTGTATGCATGAGACACAGCTTACAGGTATTTTAAATACTAATATTTTGGGGTAGTTTAAATTGTGACACTCAGACAAATATAAAATGAATATATGTTATTCATTTATTCATTTTGTATTTATATTTATAAATAAGATTTTATTTATTTAGCTCTAACTAACGAATAAGCAGTAAGATGTTACAATTGGTTCCAAGAAGAAGCCGTATATATATGCAGGAATGCTGAAATAAATAGGTAAAAAACTGATGAATATGCTCAGGGCAATAATCAATTGCATTTCAGCAGACACAGTTCACTGCTTTCCTTTCTATGGATAAGAATATTTTAGATGATCAGTTTTCTATAACTTACAGAGCTGTAAAATAGCTCAAAGACAATGAAAGTTAGAGATAACCCCTAGACAAGACACCCAATGATCCTTTTACCCATGTAAAATCTTTTACATTTATATTGGAGTCTGTGCACCCCTGCCTTAGCTGCAAGATTCTTTTCCATGTAGCTATTTGCCATTAAGCAATGTGGATGCGAGCAAAGGAGTAAATAGTACCCAATGGGGAAGCTGCTCTCATGCAAAAGTTTATTGCCACACCCTCTGGATCACCAGCTGGTCCCTGAGAGATTGGGTAGAAGAAACAGTAAGAGGCTGGTTTGTTGAGTGAATTCCCTTAATACCAGTGAAGTATCTGAGCAACCCATGGGATTCCAGATAACACAGGGATCAGAAAGCCTAACTTGTCCCGTCAGATCATCCTGTTCCAAGAACCTCATTTTTATCAGGGTTGGAATCACTTTCCATGGAGTGAAGCTGTGAGGTCAGGTTGCCCTATTGGATTGAGCCAGAGGGTGACTACAGAATGAAATCAACCAAATTCACACATTTTTTTAAATATACATTTTCCTACCACATAAACAATTTAAATATTTAAATCATTCCCGTCCGCATCAGCTTCACTGGGATTGTTATTACTACATCTTCCAATTCTACTACTGCAATTAAAATGCATTAACATAACCTTCAAACAGGCCTGCCAATGCTCAATTTAAATCATCTCTTTAAAACTGTGTGTTTACAGTACTAGCCAGAGTAATGTGTGGCCTCTGGAAACCATCAAGGGGAAGCATTATGAAATTTTCTGTTGTTAGCAGCAGACCAGCTCTCCAGGGGATTTCCCAGACTGCCCAATAAAATCAGGTCTCCTGGACAGGAGGTGAAGTCCTCATAAGGTACAGTAGATACTTGTTTTGGCGACAGTCCAGATACTCACCATGAATAGTTTTTTCTAAGTCAGTTTGATTCTAGCTTGATTGGGAAAAAACACCCTCCCTGTCTACTTTGCCTAAATGAAAGGCATGAAAGAGGTGGGGCAGAGGAGAGGCCTTCTATCATTCTCTAAGACCTAGAAATCTACTTTCACAGGAAGACACAGACTTCACAGAAGAATTGAGCAAGAGCCAGCATGGAAATATTGGACAGCTTCCCAGCAACTCTTGAGTCAGGTCATTATTGTGCAGTTTCATCACTTTGTTTGAAGGGAATTCCCAGGACTATAGGCGTATTCAGGTTCATATGTTATGCAGAAATGCATTCCAGAATTAAAAATACAGTTACTGTGATTTGGGACTTTCTACCCCTCTACTTCCTGCTATCCACTAATATAATTATGCATGTTTTATAATTAGAGTATGTTAGGATACACATTTGCATCTTGTATGTGGTTGGGAATACATTCTCAAATCTATTTGTGGGCCCAATAAGCCATGTGACCATGGCAAGTTTCCTCATGGCTCTGTATGTCAACGTTCTCATCTGTGAGCTGGAGGCAGGGGTACCAGATGGTCTTTCAACTCCCTTTGACTCTACACATACATTTCCATCTCCAAACTAAGTCTGAGTTCCTTTAGAAAAGGTGTCAAGAGATTTGTGCCTGGCCAAGACCTTGAAGGATGATGGTGTTGCACTTTGTCTAGTTATTCAAGTCAAAGTAACGACTACTTATATATATTTTGAGGGTCTCTCTGCTAGGGTTAAGCTTCATGAAGACAGGGATGACATCTTTCTTGCTCAGCACTGTCTCCCCAGTGCCTAACACAGTGCCTGGCACATACAAAGCACTTGGTAATTATATGTTGAATGAATGAAGGTCACCAGGGGCCTGGATTCTTGTCTGTTCAACCTAGGTGGAGAAGAAGCCTGGCAAGACTAGAAGTGGGAAAGTTTCTCCAGCTGCTCTGACTTTAAAGGCAGCGGAAGAATCCAGACAATGGTGACCACCTTCTGGGGCCTCACCTTCTGGCAGCTGAGCCTGCAGGATCTGCAACGCCCAATCCCTAAACCTTCCTAGCCATGTCCTCACACTCCAGGACTGACAACATTAACACATCCCCTGCAGCACTATGCTTGCCTGGGCTCTACCTGCAGAGATGCTGGGTGGGACCACGTATGTCAATGCTTAGGGGGTTCCTACATGATTTTGGTGCTGCCTCTCACCTCTGCACTTTGAACCAGGCCTGCCAGACCAACTCTGGTTCCACTCACAGAGCTCCACATGCATCACTGCAGCCCTGGGCACTCTCCTGCCAATCCCGATGCCACTCTGGCAAGTCCAAGTCACTGTAAGGATCACTGCAAGGACACTCAAGACAAGGAAACAAGTGACGCCTGGAACCCTGCTCAAATTCCCCTCACGAGCAGTGAGCCCCGCCTCGCGTAAAGTTTTGCTCAACAAAAGGAAAGGCAAACACGGAAGGGTGGGGTTAGAAAAAGCCGTAATCCAGATGAGTCACTTTTAATACTTTGCATAAAGGCAGCCCTGCCAGAAGCATCTTTTTTTGGTTTTACTTTTTAAAAAAAATCTAAATAGTTAAGTGTCCAATATATGCTGGTGGGTCAATACATTTTATATCAAAGTGCATGATTTGAGTATTTATGTAAAGTGCAGAGCTTGCTCTGTGTACCACCGCCATGTGGAAGCAGGGCTGGTCCATTCCCCCTTAGTTATGCTTGAAATTTCTTCCTCCAGGCTCAACTCAGAGAAGGAGAAGCTGGGAGAAAGCTCTGCTTTCCCCGGCGTCTTGGGGCAGCCCTGTTTGCCTCGCAGACGGAGAAGAACCGAGCCCTATATGAACACATGTGGCCTCTCTCCAGCATACAAAGCAAGATATTTTCACCTAATGTGAAGCTGAACTTTGGTAACAGTATTAAGCTTTACAACGTTCCTTATGGCCTCCACATTTTGTGTCACTCTTTTGAAATCTGTGATCTCCTCTAGAGATCTCTAAATATAACATTCGGAATTTGGAATATCAGCAATTGGAAGCCCCACTAGCATTGTGATTGAGTTGGGGCTGGGTGGCAGAGTGAGAGTTCGGTTGTACTTGGGCAGGCTTTCTGCTTGTTTACAGGGCTTTAAAGTTTCCCAGGACTAAACCATGTGATTAGTATATGATTTTTCCGTAAACATTGTCCATAGATTATGATCAAAAGTAGTGTGCACTTAAACAAAGATGTGTGAGAATCAACACACTTCCTTTCTCTCCTTTGCTGAGTCTTTCCTTAGGCTCACAATCCTAAGTCTTGGGGGATGTTTGCCGATGTCAACATCCATTTTTAAATGTCCAGCAACTTCTGCACGTCATCCAGATGGGATGACAATTAACAAAATGCATCTGTTTTGCAAACTGCTGAATGGAAGATTTGTAATTATAAGATATCTGAAGTTCATGGGGTTTTTTTTTTTTTTAATTTAAAAATCTACAGGGAAAGGAAAACATTGAATTTTAAGTGTGTGTGCATGTTGTGTGTGTATGTGTATATAAATTGTGCAAAGGATGGGGGAGGGTAAAAGAACAAGAGATGACTGAAAGTGCTTCTTTTTTAATAATAAGAAACAAATGGAGATGATTTGGTCTGGGAAGCCTCACTGTACTTCTGCAAAGTCATTTGTATATTGGCTAAGTGATTTGCATACTGCTGGGGCTACCGGCTCCCTGAACTGCATTCCCCCAGGCCTCTCTTTTTGCTCCTGCTCCTGCCTTCTTCTTTCCACTAGGAATATGGTAACAATTAAGCTAGCAAGGAAACATGAGAACAAAAGACTCAGTGGCAGGCGTTCAAAGTCACCTCTTACTTTTAACTCCGTAAAGATCTGGGGACAGATCTGCCCTGTCAGCTTCTCAGGAGAAGAGTCAGACATTAATTTCTCTCTTCTAGAAAGGAAACCCATTTGAGGGATTATGAATGTTACTCCGTGTCTCGGTCTGAAGTTTAAATCTTTTCAAGCATGCAGTTATTAAGATGCCAAGTTGCCTCACTTAATTACAACCTTTATTATAGTATTGAATACTTTAAATGCACTATGTATCACACCTCAAGAGAAGAGCAGTTCTGCTTTAATGGACCACACCCAGTGGGCCATCTATTGATTATCTTCTCTACTGAATTAATTCCTAGTAATCGCCTAGTGAGCAGTCATTAAAGGAACGTCTTCCTGGGCATACAGGGTTGGGGTGGATGGGGTCTGATGGGCCTTTCGGACGGCAGCAGCTTTTGTCCCCCTTACTGCAATCTCAGCCATGTCCTTACTGAACTAAGTTCTTGAGACAACATGGTGCCTTCATGGTAGAAAGGCTTTGTTCATAGGGAGGCACCAGACAGAGCAGGACAAACCAATTCCTTCCCTATGAGTGACTTTTAATCAAGCAAACCTGCACTTCCCTTGCTCCCCACTGAAGATGGCTTCTGATGTCAAAACAAGAGACTATTCTGTTGAAGAAAAGTCCAGCCCCAGTAGAAGGATAGTGCTTCGGGAGTTTTTATCATGCGATGGGTGTTACATGACATATGCGCTCTCATTTCACTGAATTTAATTCAATCATTGAATGAATTTCTTGTTCAGAATGTAAACTTCCAAGTATGTATGATGAGTCCAGTATTTAGTTGAGCTGCTTGAGGTCCGGAGAGGTTATATATGTCATCCAAACAAATAGGTGGTAGGTGGCAGCCCTGTCCAATTTCAAGGAGGAAACCGATTTAGAAAAGCAGCATGCCGAGTTTCAACAGGGACAAGGAAATGCAATCCAGAGCTGTGATTTTGCCTTTCGCTTGGGGAGGAAAGAGGTCCCTGCAGACCCATCATCTCCCAGGTGACCTCGGTTCTCTTGTCCTTTTATAAATCCCATTCAAGAGTCACTTTATAGCACTCAGCAGAGCCTGCTTGTCACAGGCACTTCAGTCTTTTATAAATGAACTGTCTCCTCTAATTTAATTCCACTGCAGTGCCCAGCGGCCAGTGTAGTGGTAGATTTGCAAAGCCAAATAATGAATAGTCTGGTTGGCTTTCTCTTTTCAGACTTCCCTTCCCTGTGCTGGACCCTAGGCCACCTGCTCCCTTCCCTGGCCTCCTCTTCCCGAGCCAGGCCACAGAGGGTGGCAGAATAGGGACTGAGATGATTTCAGGCAAGCCACCAAGTCAGGGACTCTGGGGTCCTACAGGCACCACACTCAGCCTAACATAGAAGTTGGTGGAGTTAGATTTGGCCCCCCAGAATGCCTCTACGCTTGTGTTCATGACCTCCAATCCACTTCCATGCATCCTTTTCTTTCCTTGTGATATCTTATAATAGCAACAATAATGATAATTTTTCAAAATACCATGTATTAAATGCTTATTGAGAACCAAGCACTATGCTTAATGCATTACATGTATTACTTCATTTAATTCTGACAACAACCTAATGAGTTAGACATGGTTGTCTCATTACTAATGAGAGTCAATGACTGTCAGCCCTCGCCGTACATTATAATCACCCAAACAGTATTTTAAAATGTGGACTCCCAGGCCTGCCCTGTAGAGGCTGTTTTAATTGCATGGGGGTAGAGCCTAAGAATAAATGCAGCTCTAACAGGTGCTGCATATTGGAAACACCTGGAGAGCTTTAGCAACATACTGATCCCTGATCCCACTCCCACATAATTCTGATTTGATTGAGCTGAGATGAGGTTCAGGCACTGGGATTTTTAAAGTTTCCCCAGGTGTGTTTCATGTACGGTCAAGATGGAGCTTCCCTGTACTGGGTTGAATAATTGGCCTAAGATCTACAGACTCTGGGGAGTAAAGCTGGGATTAAGACTGGCCAGCCCCAATTTGTGTGTGATACCTATCCCTTTCACTCATCATTACAACACCTATTATTACACCTCTACACCGATGAGTTCTTATTATTACACCCCTACACCCCTTTTCTATTTGTAGAAGGAAACCACTATATATATTATACTCCATGGAAATTATTTAAGGATCCTGGAAGCTGGTGGAAGCATTTTAGAGGTTAGAGGGAGCAGGAGCCCTGCCCACTAAATTTCCACACCTGCTTTATGCATAATACCAACGGCATGCATCCTAAGGGTCACTGTGCTCAGTGGCTGCTAGGACCAGAGCAGAGACTACGTGTGCTTCAAGTCCAGGCAAAAATGTCCTCTGAGACCACCCTCCTGCTCCTCTCCTCCTGATATGATAGCTACTCTCACTTTGCAACTTAATTCTCACTCAAGGAGTAAACAATTTTTAAAAAATTCTAATAGAGTAGGCCAGGCGCGGTTGCTCACCCCTGTAATTCCAGCACTTTCGGAGGCTGAGGCAGGCGGATCATGAGGTCAGGAGATCAAGACCATCCTGGCCAACATAGTGAACCCCGTCTCCACTAAAATTACAAAAAATTAGCCGGGTGTGGTGGCGTTCAGCTGTAGTCCCAGCTACTTGGAAGGCTGAGGCAGGAGAATAGCTTGAACCCGGGAGGTGGAGCTTGCAGTGAACTGAGATCGCGCCACTGCACTCCAGCCTAGCGACAGAGCAAGACTCCATCAAAGAAAAAAACGAAATCGAATAGAGTTAAAAGCTGAAAAACTCTCATCTTAAAAGTTTTAACCCTTTGAAGTCTCCCACCCTTGATGTGGATCTCCACTGTTGTTTCTGTCCCAAATTTAGCATATAGCACTTGTCACCCTGGCCGTACTTGGGGTTGTCCCAGCTGGGCATGGGCTGCCAATCCTATTCCAAGGTCTGATGGGATGACAGGTTCTCTGGAAGCCACTGCTTAATAGAAGACCTACACAGTCCCTGCTGCAGGCGTGGTTCCCACCAGGCATTTCTGGGAGTTCCCAGCAACTGTCCTGCATTTCCTCACAAAGGAACTCTGTCCAACCTGTTTTTCTTCTCCCCAGTCCTGTCCTTCTCTGTATACACCTGGCAGCCCCCAATAGGGCACAGGCACTGGGACTCCCACGCAGTGTCATGGCTAGGTTCTGCTCAGGGCGGAGGCCCTGTAGAAATTTTAACAAACACTGCTCTCTTTCAGGTGTTATTCACATCATTCTTTCTCCCTGGGACCCAGAGAGAAGTCAGTGGAGCTCTGGGCTGGGGACAAACCCACGGGCCAGGAGCTGCCTGTGCTGACTCGGCAAGTGCCCCACCCTTTCTGTTACTAATGACTAAGTAGTCATCAGTCTGGTGACTCTTACTCTCTTTTCCCTTGGGGAAAGTTATCTTCTGGGAAACGCTTCAGTTCCTCAGAAAGACTCCTAGGGCCCACGCCCTAGTCTTTGCCCCCCCTCACCCTGTGCCTTGGGTGCACCAATTTGCTGAGGTTCATATTGATTGCAGCTTAGGCGTGCCCAGGGCCAGACCCTAGGGACACTTTTATTTTCTAATACTTTAAGTTCTGGGGTACATGTGCAGAACGCGCAGGTTTGTTATATAGGTATACACGTGCCATGGCACACTTTTGAAATTGCCCTGTGACTGAGAAAGACCCTGCCTGCATATTGGTTCACTGAGGCTGTATCTTTATGACTCTCAGAAAACTAATAGCTGAGAACTTTACTGAAAGAAGAAATTAGATAAAACTGGGCACATCCGCTGCATTCTTCCAGTCGCCCATGATGAAAACCCTTGGCCTTACCCTTCCCTCCTCTCCCACCCCACATTCCACGGGCCAGCAAAACCTGAGAGTTGGTCCTTCAAATCACATCCAGAGTCTGACCATTTCTCACCACCTCCACTGCTTCCAACCTGGTCCAAAACACTATCTTCTCTTTCAACAGCTTCCAACATCTCCCTTCTTGCTCCACCTTTGCTGCTCTGTGGTCTAATCAATGCAGTAAATTGGTGCTGCCAAACTTAAATCAGATCATGTCACTCCTCTGTTTAAAACCCTCCCATCAATGGCTTTCCAACTTGGTGGAGTAAAGTCAAAGTCTTTACAATGGACAATGGCTGCAAGGCCCTCTAAGATCTGGCCCTCTGGAACCTCTCTGAATTCCTCTTCTGCTGCTCTTCTCTAACTCATTACATTTCAACCACAGGACCTCTGCACTATTTGCTCTGCCTGCAATGGTCCTCCCCAAAGTACAGACATGACTTGCTGCCTACTGGGCTTTATTCAAATAATTACTCCATTGCATTGCATTGAATTCTAAATCCAGGTATTTGACTTTAAGCTTTTGTTTCTCATTAATCAGTCAAACCTGTGTAAAAGACAGAGGAAAACTGCCCATAAATCTGCACAGGTAACTCCTCTCCTCCCCTGCCCTCCTTGTTAAAGATTTTGTATTTGGCCACATGTGGTTTATATATTATGGCACATAGAAGAAATAGGTCCACTTGATAACAAGAATATCTCAAGGGATATCTGAATGAACCCTAGGCAAGTTCTGACAACCATTTTTGACCAACAAGAACTAACTGAAGTGTGAATTTACTTTGAAAAATGGCTATTAGTAATGAAAATGTCAAGCAAATTCTGACTTTCTATAACTGGAGTAGATGGATTCACCTTTTCACAAAGCTTCAGCATGCAAAACAGGTTCTGATCTTTCACAAGGATAAAAACCTATTCAAGGCTATGGCTGGAAGCCCACGGCAGTAGTAGGAATTTAATGGTTTTTAAATTATGGTTTTGGATGCCTCTAAATTATTCTCAGAACCTGGGTAAGGCCAGCCTGACCACTTGAATGTATTCATTTTCAAGTTAGAATATTTCACAGATTGGCTGCAACATGGAGATACAAAATTCATACACATATGTGAAGTAAGGAATTCTGTGCCATCTCAATTTGTAACTGTCTATATTATATATGGTTAATCTATGATTAAGCAAGAAGAAATTTAGAAAATGCTGGCTCAATGCCAGCTTGAATTATAGACTCTAAGTTAAAACAGAGTTTAAAACTCAAAGTGTCTTGGACCTATCGTCCCACTCAGTAGTTGAGTATTTCTGCATATTTCCTCAAAATCTATACTCTAAGTCTTCAGAATCTGGCACCAGAATCTGAATCTATGATGGTTTCCTTTTATGTACCAGTTGAAATTCTTAAAATTAACAGTCTCAATTATAACCTGAGGCAATGAATAAACACTTGACTTCATTTATATTTACATGATGGTACCCTATAGTTAACCATGTAATTAATCAGTCTTACAGAACTGTACATTCAAAAGGAAAAAAACCAAACAGTTTTCCGCATTTGTTTCATACCCTACCTATCACACAGACAATGTCCTCCTTTGACACAGCAGTCAAGCTGCCAGCAGAGAGTAGTTTGAGGAGGAAGGCATGCTGTCCTCTTTAGGATAAACTACGTCGAATGAAAGAACCAGCTGTTTGCCTCTGGCTGGGCTGAGGAGAGGGGAAGTTTAAATTGCAGTTATTTTTCTAGCTTCATCTGTCTCTCACCTCTTCTTTTGTTCTTTATTTTACCTTTTCCCTCTTCCAAATGGGGTAAAACTGGAAAGGCTTGAAATTAGCTGGAAAATCAAAGGTCTTGAAAAGCTGAAACATCAAAAGAAAGGAAGAGTCTACATGTCAATACTGCCTTTGAGGTTATTTCTAAATTATCTCTATGTCCATCTACTTGCTTTTCTTTCAAATTCAATTAGTACCATCATTTCTATCACCTACTATGTGCTAGGCCCAATGCCAGTCACTGGAGATGTTCCAAAAACCGAGACAGGACCAAGAGACGCATCATGATGTAGGTACACACATGTGAGCAATCATGACATCATGGTAAATCACCGAAGACACACAAAACTCAAAATCAGTCAAATTCCCATTGTTTTAAAAACATTATACAGTAAGAGGTAAAGTGAGCATTTCAACCCACTACTGAGAATTAAACATCTTCAACAGTTGCAGACATTTTCCTGTGCATCTGTATAAATAAAGCCATGTGTGCATGCGTTAGGGGCCCTCAAGATCACTGCCAGGTTCTCTGATTTGCTAGAAGGACTAAAGGACTCAGCATATAGTTTTACTCCCGCTAAGATTTATTACAGTGAAAGGATACAGAATGAGATCAACAAAGGGAAAAGGTGTGTGGGGCAAAGGCTGAGAGAAACCAGACACAAGCTTCCAAGGTTCCTTTCCCAGTGGATTCACATGGAACATGCTTAATTCCCCAGGCAAGGAGTTGTGACATGTGTTAAATGTCTACTAGGGAAGCTCCTTAGAAACTCACTGTCCAGCATTTTACTGGGGACTGGTCACACAGGCAGCCTCTAACTGATATATGTCAATATTTCAGAATCTGCCACAGGAAAGCAGATGTTCAGCACAAACCACATGGTTCCTATAAACAGTTTGGGCGCAGGGAGCCGCTCTTACCAGTTGGTAATGGCAGGAACTCTCCTAACTTCCAAGTTCCCAGATGCCAGCCAAGAAATATTTCAAAGGATAGCAGTCAGGCCTCCTGTGTTAATTCTTTCTTGCACAATTTATCTGTACATTTTATACAAAATGCCATTATGCTCTGTCTACAAATTTTCTTTTAAAGATGACACAGATATCTTTCCATGTTAGTTCATATAGACCTTCCTAATTCTTTGTCATAGTTACATAATATTCCATTCATAGGCAATTTAAGCGTTCTTTCATAGGTAGATATTTGGTTTGTTTCCAATTCTTAAGCTACAAATTATGATGCAATGAGCATCATTAGATATATATTCTTCATGTAGTCATGTTTATTGTTTCTGTTACATAGGCTTCTCGAAATGATATTCCTGATGTCATTCAACTTGTTTTTTTTTTTATTATTATTATACTTTAAGTTCTAGGGTACATGTGCATAACGTGCAGGTTTGTTACATATGTATACTTGTGCCATGTTGGTGTGCTGCACCCATCAACTCGTCAGCACCCATCAATTCGTCATTTATATCAGGTATAACTCCCAATGCAATCTCTCCCCCCTCCCCCCTCCCCATGATAGGCCC
>NW_016805008.1:1248143-1281588 GCF_001698545.2 Rhinopithecus bieti
GTATAATCTCCTGGTGTGCCCGTTTGCTTAAAGCGCAGTATTGGGGTGGGAATTACCCGATTTTCCAGGTGTTGTGTGTTTCAGTTCCCCTGGCTAGGAAAAGGGATTCCCTTCCCCCTTGCGCTTCCCAGGTGAGGCAATGCCTCGCCCTGCTTCAGCTCTCGCTGGTCGGGCTGCAGCAGCTGACCAGCACCAATTGTCCGGCACTCCCCAGTGAGATGACCCCAGTACCTCAGTTGAAAATGCAGAAATCACCAGTCTTCTGTGTCGCTTGCGCTGGGAGTTGGATACTGGAGCTGTTCCTATTCGGCCATCTTGCTCCGCCTCTCGATGTCATTCAATTTGTAAAGGAAGGTCACTGTATTGAAATTTTAGCGTGTATAGGCCAGGCACAGTGGCTCATGCCCATAATTCCAGAACTTTAGGAGGCCAAGGTGGGTGGATTATTTGAAGTCAGGAGTTTGAAACCAGCCTGGCCAACATGGTGAAACCCCGTCTTTACTAAAAATACAAAAATTAGGTGGGCATGGTGGTGCATGCCTATAATCCCAACTACTCGGGAGGCTGAGGCAGGAGAATCACTTGAACTGGGGAGGTGGAGGTTGCAGTGAGCCGAGATTGTGCCACTGCACTCCAGTTTGGGTGATAGAGTGAGACCCTGTCTTAAAATAAAATAAAATAAAAATAGAAATTTTAGCATATGTATTAGATGTAGACAGAATGTCAGAAAAGAAGACAGTGAGGAGGCCATTGAAATAATTTGGCGACAGTTGATCAGGGCCAACAGAAAGCTGTGGCAAAGAGCATAGTGAGGAGCAGAAATAGTGTAGACTTAGAAGTCAATATAACAGCCCCTGATAATGGATGAGAAGAGGAGAATGACCAAGGAGGAATTAAGGGCGATTCCTAGTTATACCATCTGGTGGACAGCAGCTAGGTGAAATGCAAGGAGAGCAATTATGAAGCAGTTGTAATAATTTAGAGAAGAAATAGCGGGGGCTAAGATTAATTCCTCTCTGCTCCCTCTCCTCTTCCTGTCCATCATCAGGGGCGGTTGTATTGCCTTATAACTAAGCCTACAGTATTTCTGCTTCTCCCCATCGTCCTTGCCACAGCTTAGTTCAGGCCCTGATCAACTGTCACTCAGATCATTTCAATTGTTCATTCATTCACCCATCCATTCATAATACGGAACATCTATTATGTGTCAGCCACTCTGTTAGTTGCTTATCACTGTGCAATTTTTTTTCTTTTTTCTATTCTTCTTGCCAAAAACATTGAGATAGAAATTTGCTGCAATATAGATTCCAAGTAACTTCCAACTAATTTGGCCATTAATTAACTTCACTGCAATTCTTTTGTGAATGGCACAAAGCTTAATAAAAGCTGCAGTGAGTGATGGTGCATTGGGTCCCAGATGCTTGAATAATTTGCACACACTTTGGAGTAAATATATGAGAAGAGAGAGAAAAGGAATCAAGAAAGCAAATAAAATCTCTTTTATGTCTAGGTTTGAAGACAGACTCCCTCCCACGCATCCATTTCAAGCAAATGCCCTTAGCAAACGTGAGCAGGTGATCCACCTCCTTACTTCCACCAGAGTCTTCTCTCCTGCACAGTTCCAAGTATTACTTGTGTGGGCCTTCAGTGTGATGTGAAAGAGAAAAGTCAGGAAGCAGTTCTCTTTATTTATTTATTTTTTTACTGACTCACTGTGCCCATCACATTTGCCCTCCTTCTTACCCCATGAACCTGAACTGCAACTTCCCATCATTTGAAGCCCAGAGTCATAAAATTGCAATTTGAATGATAAGAAGTTTTATTTTTATAGGATTTTACGTAGTGTTTAATAGAAATTCATGTGCTTTAATGCATTTTATTTCACAACTTGTTTGAGTTTATATTGAAATCTGCCTTTTGATTAAGTTTATTTGACTAGGCAGAGAAGTCCCAATCTGCATTTGTTCCTACCCAATTTATGTAAGGAATGTGATCTCACACATTCTTTACAATTTTTTTTTTCATAATTTCTGAGGCCCCAATGGAATCACCTTTTTCCCTTCCTACAGACTTAAATTTCTTTACTCTTTTTTAAATTCATGTAAAAAGTCAAGTTACATTTTCCCAAGAAGATATATAAATGGCCAATAAGCACATAAAAGGATATTCAACATCACTAATCATTAGGGAAATGCAAATCAAAACTACAATGAGATACCACTTCACACCCATTAGAATGGCTATTATTTAAAAAGCAGAAAACAGCACGTGTTGGTGAGGATGTGGAGAAATTGGAATCCTTGTGCATTGCTGGTGGGAATGTAAAACAGCACAGGTGCTATGGAAAGCAGTATGATAGTTCCTCAACAATTAAACCAAGAATTACCATGTGATTCAGCAATTCCACTTTCATGTAGAATTTTTCTACCCAAAAGAATTGAAATCAGAGACTTGAAAAGATATTTATACATTAATGATCATAGTGTTACCAAACAGAACCTGGATCTGCCTCCCTGGTGCAGTAGAGCCAAACATCCACATGGAGGTTTGCAGCGAGAGGAAGGAGGGCATTCATTTGCAGGGCACCATGCAGGGAGAATTAGGAATGTTTAAGACCTGACCTCCCTCATAGCTTATAAGCAAGAGTTTTAAAAGACAGGGCTACATTTCAGAAAAGCAAAAGTCACAGGCAGAATTGTAAATCAATATATGAGGATCATATATTGGTTTGGCCCAGGAAGGCAGGCTACCTTGACGTGAGGGCTTACAGGTCATAGGTAGATTTAGAGATTATTTGATTTTCAATTGGTTAAGCAAATAAAGCCTTGTCTAAAATTTCAGGTCATCAGAAAGGAATGTTGAGGTTTGGCTTGTGGGCGTGACTCTCCAGGCCCATTCTCTCCAGGGAGAAATTTAGAACAAAAAAGTGGCACTCAGAGTTCAGTCCTCAGTGCCCTCTTACCTGAGGTCTATGTGACTGTGCTCAGCATTTTCCATCTGGTGGGGGTTCAGCTTTCTGAAAAACAACTCGGGGACATATGTCAAGATATAAAGTTAATTTCTTTATATCTTATAAGGAACCAAACAGCCTGTGGCTCTAACCTTTTTGGGTGACTATTGTTTTGTCATTACTAACCTTCATGCATATGAAGTTGCTCATTCCCTTCACAAGGCTAGTTAGGTCCCTGTAATTTCTCTTGAAGAAACTCAAGATTTTCCTTTATTTCCATCCTTGGGGTTGAGGAGGCAGTGGCTGGCAGGGCCCAAAGAGAGGTAGGTCCCTGCTCCGTCTCAACAGTGGCATTATTCACAATAGCCCAAAAGGTGGAAACAATCCAACTATCCATTGATGAAAGAATAGAGAGACAAAATATGGTATAAACACACAATGGAGTATTATGCAGCCTTAAAAAGGAATGAAATTCTGACACACGCTACAACATGGATGAACCTGGAAGACATTATGTTAGGTGAAATAAGCCAGACACAAAAGGACAAATTATTGTATGATTCCACTGATATCATGTTCCTAGACTAATTAAAGTCATAGAGCCAGACAGTGGAATGGTGGTTGTCAGGGGGTAGGGGGAGGGGAAAATGAGGAGTTACTGTATAAATGATGAAGAATTTCAGTTTGGAAATATGTTAAAGTTTTGGGGATGGATGATGGTGATGGTTGTACAATATGAATGTGCATAACGCTACTGAACTATATACTTAAAATGGTGAAAATAACAAAATCTATGTTATGTATATTTTACAAAAATTTAAAACATAAAAAAAGTCAAATTATACTTAGAGCTGCCTGGGCAGGCCTGCACTTTTCTCCACTGATACTTTTTCCTCAAGCTGAGGGCTTTTCTCTCTTTACTGTTTCTCATTACAGCTTCCTCCTCCTGCCCTGTTGCTTTTAGCACCCCGTCCCTTCTTCCTCCTTGACACAGAAAACCTTCTCTAAGGACAGACTCTGATACAATCAAATGATTCCTGGTAAGTATCTGAGCAAATATGATAGCTATTCCTGGCACATTTTCATTTTAAGGCTTATCTGTAATTGAGAATGTAAGATTGTATTTTCTGGTGAAGATGGCCTTCTAGAGCCCCTAAAATCTCTATGCCGTGGCCTCTGTGCTTTGCAGAGGACTGATGTATTGGTTATGGATTCATGCAAGAAAATAAAAGTCTCTGTAGGTATTTCAAGCAAGGAGGGATTGAACACAGGGAATGAAGTTCCCAAGTTGTTATAAGGAAAGGAGGAACACAAATGGGAGTGAGGGTAGTATTGCTGCCCGGAGATCAGGCCTGCAATTTACCTGTTTGATCCCTGTGTAAAGCCACTTGCCCCTGAGCTCATGGGACTCTGCATCTCTGCTGCCTGCTCAGCTGCTTCAGAAGCCAGCTGTCATCAGCCACGGCCTGGAGAATCACGCTGCTGCCACCACTCACTCTGCAGGAGCTGGCATTAGACTGTCGCTGCCCAGGCTGCAGCCAGAATGAGAATCCCTCTGCCTGCCTCCTGCTGTCATGCCAGTGCTTTCCATAAGCAGAATCTAAACTGAAATCCTCTAGCAGAGAAGTCTGAGGAATGTAGTTTGCAGGTTTCTAGCCCTTGTGACTGGAGGATAATGCAGAAAAGTAGAGGTTTATACATGGCAGGCAATTTCCTGTACAAATCAATGTTGTGTGGCTGTGGAAATGAGCACCTTCTCAGAGATAGTCTGAGTCCTGCATGATGAGTCAGCCCCAGGCTCTAGAAGGATCATAGTTCCCAAAGCAGACAGGCTTGTCTTACCAGTCCTGTAATCTTGGGGAATAATAGCAATAGCCATTTCTCAAGCCCTTCCAGGCAGCCAAGTGCTCTGTGAAGTGCTATGAACTTTATGCCAACAAGCTTGTGATGTAGGTTTTACAATTTCCATTTTACAGACAAGGAAACTGGAGTCAGAGAGGAGAGGTCACATAGCAACTAAGTGGTGGAGCTAGGGTTTGAACGAGGGTCTGATCAACTCCTCAGCCATTTAACTCTGATCTTCAATTTCCAACTCACAAGGGGTGTGATGAGACTCTGGATATCCATCTACAGTTTTACGTTTCTGCTTCCTTATCCCTAGGAGTGTTGCACTTACCTCTTTCCACTGGCTCCTGATTTCAGCAAGCACCTTCATCCAGAGCATGCACTGTGTGGTCTCCTTCTCCTCTGAGATTCGGCACTGTCCTCTGCACAGATCAAGTGCCAGACAACACCATCGCCTTCCTGGTCTGATAAATGGATGCAGTCCTGGACTTAAGAAAAGTCATAAGATTCAGAGTTGCTTCTGCCACTGGGCAACTTCTTCGCATGACTACCTATATTAGTTTCCAGTGGCTTCTGTAATAAATTACCATAAACTTAGTGGCTTTAAACAAAATCAGTGTGATCTCTCCCAGTTCTGGAGGCCAAAAGTCCAGAATCCAGGTGCGAGCAGGGCCACATTCCCTCCAGAGGCTCTCGGGGAGAATCCTGCCTTGTCTCTTCCAGCTTCTGGTGACTCCAGCATTCCTTGGAGGTTCTGTCTCCATCTTCACATCGCTGGCTCCTTCTTTGTGTCTGTTGAATCTCCCCCTGCCTTACTCTTCAAAGGCTACCAGTGATGACTTTTAGACCCTTTCCCCAAATAAGATACCATTCACAGCTTTCAGGGATTAGGAGGTGGTCATGTCTGTGAGGATCCCATTCAGTCCACGCCACCTTCTTGCGACCTGGAAGAAAAGAAAGGCTTTGTGTTTCCTCCTCCTCCAGGAACATCTCTTTAGATCTGGGTCTTTCCCCTTCATTCTGTAGCTTCTTTCCTTCAGTATCTTCTAGGCAGTGCCCCTGCAAAAATGATAAACTGAGGCACACACTAAAAAGGTGGATTTTACCAACGCAGGTGTGTGGTCCTCTTTAGTTGGGCGAAGTTAATGAGCTCAGTCCAGGATTGTTTCCAATTCAGGCCAGACAACACTTCCAGGAGTTCCCTGATCTTGTGTCAGAAATCCCTACATGGTCCTCATCTCGGAGAAACCACCCAAATTAATCTTTCTTCTTTCTGGCGCTCTGCTCTGGACAAAAATGCTAGAGAAGAGTCTCCAATAACTTATTTCCCTCTGGCTTCTTCATTCTAGACTCTATTTCTCTAAAAACCATTTCAGTGTTTTCTCGTCAATTTCTGAACTGTGTGACGGCTATCCTGCATGGACCCCTGCATTCAAACTTTCTGTTTCCTCCCTCCCGCATCTCCATCCCCAGCCTCCAGTAGCAGGAAGCATTCACCGCATTTTCACTTCTTGCTCTCTTCCCAGGCTGTCATTAATAAAAGTGTGAAACACAAGCTTTGGGCAACTCAGTGACATTTTCTTGACCCAGGAAGAAGTGATTACTTTGGTTTCTCATGCAGGATTTGAGAGAAGGGGTTTTCACTCTGAAACTTCAATGGCAAAATGACCAGCAGGCTCATCTCTCTGCTGTCTCTCTCCAGAAAAACTAGCCGGAACCACCAGGGTCATCTCTCCCTATATGGGGTCAATTCTATAAGAAATGAGATTTGCAGGCTCTCACACAATGTGACTCCCAATCTGGGGCGGGTTTTCTCTGGGCTCCCTTTACCACTTGGTAGCTGTTCCCATTCACTGTGACCTGGAGGCCTGGCCTTTTGATTCTCATCTATCCACATGACTTATATAGACACAGCTCCTGTAAACACCATTAAAGGCCGAGTGTGGTGGCTCACACCTGTAATCCCAGCACTCTGGGAGGCTGAGGCAGGCAGATCATTTGAGCTCAGGAGTTCAAGACCAGCCTGGGCAACATGGTGAAACCTTGTCTCTACTAAAAATATAAAAATTAGCCAGGCGTGCTGGTGCACATCTGTAGTCCCCGCTACTTAGGAAGCTGAGGTGAGGGACTCACCTGAGCCCAGAGAGGCTGAGGCCCAAAGAGCTGTAATCCTGCCACTGCATTCCAGCTTAAGCAACAGAGCAAGAGCCTGTCTCAAAATTAAATTAAATTAAATTATTTTTTAAAACACCATTGAATAATAGCTTCCATTTGCAGACATTTTCACATATATTTTTATTTGATCCTGGAAACAAACCAGTGAAGCAGTTGGCTGGATCCCACTGATGCAGGAGCAGCGCAGTCAGGGAAGAGAAAGGCCAGTCCCTGGCTTGGGCTCCACCCTTGGGCCTGTGCCCGTGGACCTAGGTGAAGACAGGCACTCTTGCTTTCGTGCCCAAATGTTGCATTTTCCAAGACCACCCTGGTCCGGTACACCCCCCCATCATGTGCCTATAAAAACCCTGAGACCCCAGCGGACAGACACACAAGCAGCTGGATGTCCAGAGAAACGCATCAGCGGAAGAAGGCACAAGTGGCTGGACGTCAAGAGGGGTGCGGCTGCCTAAGAGCACACCGACAGACCCACGGGAGGAATGAGCCAGAATTTGAACGGTGCTGTCAGAGAAGACCCCAGGCCGCTGAGCAGCCTGACTCCAGGGGAAAACCACCTTTCTATTCCGTCTCCTTTCTGGTTCCCTTATCTGCTGAGAGCTACTTCCACTCAGTAAAACCTTGCACTCATTCTCCAAGCCCACGTGTGAGCCGATTCTTCCTATACACCAGGGCAAGAAACCCTGCAATACAGAAAGCCTTCTGTCCTTGTGATAAGTCAGGGGGTCTAATTGAGATGATAAACGTAAGCCACCTACGGACGGCTAAACTAAAAGAGCACCGTGTAACACATGCCCACTGAGACCTCAGGAGGTGTGAGCATTCAGCCCTAGACACTGCGGTGGGATCGGAACCCCACAGCTTGCCCGACTGCCTGCTCCCCCTAGGGGTTTTGAGCAGAGGGGCACCAAAGCAGCAACCACACCCCCATCACATGCCCTGCGAGGGGGATAAGGGAGCTCTTCCCGTTTCATTACTAACCTCATTTTACAGATTAAGAAACTGTGGTTATATGATTTGTACCAAGTCACCAGCCTGTGTGTGGCAGAGCTGAGGTCCCAGGGCAGGAATTTCAGTGACACAGGCAGCTTGCTTTCTGCTCCTGGACTTGTCTTCTTGCTCCCTTTTTTCTTTCTCTTTTCATTTTCTCTTTGCCCCCCAGACTCAGTTTCCTACCATGTAATCTTCCTCTCAGAATAATTCTAATTCTTTCTGCTATCATCCTATACTAGCTTCATTACTTACTAACTGTGTGACCTTGGGCACATTTCTTAACCTCCCTGAGCTTCAGTCTCCGCATCTTAAAACAGGAATAATGTTGGCTTCTTCATAGGGTTGTGGTGGAGGTTTTATACGATTATATATAGAAGGCCTGGCGCAGTGGCTCATGCCTGTAATCCCAGCACTTTGAGAGGCTGAGGGGAGTGGATTGGTTGAGCTCAACAGTTTGAGACCAGCTTCAGCAACATGGCAAAGCCCTGTTTCTACAAAAAATACAAAAATTAGTGAGGTATGGTGATGCACACCTGTAGTCCCAGCTATTCAAAAAGCTGAGATGGGAGGATGGCTTGAGTCCAGGAGGCAGAGGCTGCAGTGAGCCAAGATTGTGCCACTGCACTCCAGCCGGGGCAATAGAGCCAGACCTTGTTTCAAAATAAAAAAAAAAGATTTTATGTATAGAGAGAGATAAAAAAGAATAAGATAGAAATGCGAGAGTGAGAGAAAGAGGCAGAGGCAGAGAAAGTAATTAATAGTCTCTGGCACTTGGTTATCAGTCTGCAGAAATTTTCTTCCTCCACTTTTTTAATGGTGTGGACTCATGGCTACAACTGTATGCTTTTGTCCTTCATTCACCTGTGTCATCCTTATCATAGAACTGTTGGATTTCATTTATCAGGAGACCCTGGTTGTGCCTCTGTGACTATGAGCCGTGGCCAAATGAGAGAAGCCTGATAGATGTGGTCGGAGTGATTAATAGCGACCTGTCTCCAGAGCTACGAGAGTGGTGAGTGAGACGCATTGCCCTGACTCCACTTCTAATTTTGTGTTGTTCTACGCGGCTATTTGGCCAGGCAGAGGCCCCACACCCACAGCACGGTATCTGGCTACAAGCCCTGGATTTCCTGGGTCACCAAGATAGATTCTTTCAGTGGAAAAGAAAATGATCCGGGGCAATGGTATTTACCCAGAGCAGGGTGTGAGCACAGGGTGCATGTGCAGCTGCACTTCCATCCCTGACTGATTTCATCACTGGACAAAGTGTAAGCTGGAGAAGTCACAGCAAAGGCATGTTGGTGCAGATTTCACCCCATTCCTGCAATACCATTATCTGGTGCTTTCCCTACTGATACAGTAGAACAGTATCAGTCCTACTGATACTGTCATCAGTAGGACAGGATGCCCAGGAATGTGAGAGCTGAGTCCAGGGAAGTGGTATCTGTTTTTAGACATTATAGTTGCTAAGCTTCACCATCTTCTGCAAATAAAATAGCATTACTTTGCAAAGCCAGGTACTTACCTACTTCTGTTCTGCAGATATCTAAATGTCCTAGCATAAGGAGGATTAAACAGAAAAAAATCTCCGGATATATCATTGTGACTTACTAATGTTAGGATTTTCTTCCCCCAGCAACATGTCTTCAACATTGTCAGAGCATTTACTGATTGCATTCAAGGGAAAAAGCAATGGTGACTATATCTTCTTTCTCAAGCCAGTTACTAAATTATTAAACAGAGCTTCCGGGACTCTCATCTGTCAGGAAAGGGGAAATCGAGGTCCTGGTCTGCTGGGCCAGCGGCCCTGATCTTAGCCTAGCAGTGGAATTGGAGAAAACACCACAGTTCCTGTTTGAAATTATACAGTTGGATGATGTTTTTCTTGGCTTCAACTCTAAAAGCTGGTGCCCAGAGCCAATTTTTGGCAAAACTGAGAAGTATGAAGTTTTTTTTCCTTTGAACATTCCCAGCATCCTTCTTTAGCACTTTTTGTCTTGATCCTCCTCCAAGTTCCCCAAGACTTCTTTCTTCCTTTACCTCATCCACATGTGAACAGTGAAGGCTCAGAAACATATTGTCTCTATCTGTAAGTGGTTGATAAAATCTGGAGCAGTGCTTCACAACTGGATGTAGGTATGAACCTCTTACTTTTTTTGTTTGTTTTTGTTATTTGTTTTTTTGAGATGGAGCCTTGCTCTGTCACTCAGGCTGGAGTGCAGTGGCGTGATCTTGGCTCACTGCAAGTTCCACCTCCTGGGTTCAAACTATTCTCCAGCCTCAGCTTCCCAAGTAGCTGGGACTACAGTTGCCTGCCACTATGCCCCATTAATTTTTTTTTTTTTTTTTTTTTTTTTTTTAGTACAGACAGAGTTTCACCATGTTGGTCAGATTGGTCTTGAACTGGTGACCTCAAGTGATCCACCCGCCTTGGCCTCCCAACATGCTGGGATTATAGGCATGAGTCACCACATCCAGCTCCTATGTTTTTAAAATGCAAGTTCGGATCTGGGATTCTGGAGTGAGGTCTGACTGAAGGTCTGCCTTTCTAACCAGCTTCCAAGTGATGCTGATGTTGCTGGTTTGTGGACCACACTTTGAGTAGCAAAGCTTTAAACCAATCCTAAGGGGGAAAAAATGGGAATGGGGAAAGGTCCCTTTGTGGTTTAGGGAAGTGCGTGCGTGTGTGTTTGTGTGTGTGTGTGTGGTGTGTGTGCGTGGTGTGACTTTTTATCCTAGTGACCAGTTATATCCTTATTCTGTCTCTAGATCACACGGTATGATTGGTTTACTTGATCAAAATTTTAAATTAATTGCTTAGGTTTCAGTTCTCATTGCTGTGATAAATACAATGATCACTTTTTAGAAATGTGTTTTCCCTTGAAGAGAGACAAATCAAGAGATCTCAGACTTAAAAAGTTTCTTCCAAACCTTGTTTTCCTACTCCGTGTTTGGGGGCAGAGGTGAGTAGAGAGGGGTCCCTGGCTAGGGGTGAAAGGAAATGGCCCAGTTGATGCCTGATCTTATGGACCACTGCCATTCATTGCATCTAGTGAACTGCCAGAAGAAACAATTCGCCTGAGACACTGAAGAGCCTTCTGATGGAACTCATTTGGGAAAGCAGAAAGAATCCAGCCCACAAACCTGATCTAGGACCAAAGCCACAGTCCTCAGTGATACAGTTTGATCCTCATTCCAGCCTTCCACTGACTCAATTATGCTGTTGCAGGAAGAAGCCTGTGAACCATCATAAAAAGTTTATTTTCATGATGATTCTGGCTTTAGTATCCTTTTACCACAATGGAATGCATAAAAGAAGGAGGTCAACCTTAGACAGAGCCTGCCCATCTCCACGGCCTTAGCGGGGATACTCACTGCAGAAGGTGGCAGCAGACATGCCCAGCAAAAGCAGTAGCAATGCCTGTTGGATTTACGAGCATAGACTCCACCCTGCATGGAGTCGAGAGGGCAACAAAGGCAGGGAGATGGTGCTGTGTGGGGAGCTGGCCAATTTCATTCATGATCATAGGTGAGAAATTCTCTGGAGCCTTCCAAGAAGATCCGGGAAGAGGTGGCAGTGAAGGGGGACATCGCAGGGACAGAGACCCCACATTCACTATTAGGAATTCAAGCCTAGGGCTATGAACCCAATGTATTCAAAATCCCAGGTGATGTATAAAACCAGAACATAAGCTGAAATCAGTGGCTTGAAGTCTACATATATGCTTCAGTCAGAGAAGCTCTGTTCTTTCCTATGGGACTTCCATGTGTATGATTCATTTGAGGAAAGCATTCCTAGGCTAAATAGCCTGAGTAGGATGCTCTCAAAAGGTCCGTCCACCACTAGGACTCTATGACTCTCTTCCTCTGTAAGTAAGGAAGCAGTGGGCTTGTCAGAGCCAGGGAACCAGGCCAGGAGAGATTATAGTTAAAGAGGAGATTCCCAGGATCTGTGTTCAAAGAAGGGTTTTGTGGTCAAAGAGGAGATTCCAGAAGTCTGAGCCCTTCAAAGCTCAACAGCTCTAAGTGCTGATGAAGTCCAATCCCCTGTAGACACAAAAGTCACCCAGGACCATTGTGGCACCATTTCGAACAGGGAGAGAATCTTCAGGACAGGGGCCAAAATCTCTGGAAACAATGGTGATGGGCAAGGCCCCAGGCCTTGCAGGCTATTTTAAGCCAGGAATTAAGAAGCTATGGCTCATACTCCTAGCTTTGCAGTATTCAAATTCAGGCCCCATCACCAGCTGGCTTCAGCAACTCTAAATGTCCCCAGGGAGAGAGGCTATTTCTAAATTAACCAGGACCCAGATCAGAGACCTCATTCTACTGTGATTGAAATGTTCCGAGTAATGGGATTTTTAATAAATTAGTTATTCATCATGGAAGAGGTATTATAGATAAATACCATACCTTATTGCTATTCCAATCTGTCTACCAGCCATCTCTTTTAAGGAGAAAAATAGAAGAATTAATGTCGTTCCGAATAGTGATCTGCTTAATGATTTCAAGGTTTTTATCTGGAGAGGATTTCAATAAACTACTTTAAAAGAAGTGGAATGCAAAAAAAAATTGTGTGAAGGGCTTGTATAATTGCTGAAAGGTTGGTTCTCTAGGGCTAGAAATCAACAAAAGGGTGAATGTTATGGAAAGATTTTAAGTACTTATTCAGGAGAAACTAAATAGAAAATCAATCAGGAAAATAAAAAATTCATAAATCCAATTGCTTCTAATTGGCTCAGAACATAGCACAGAATTCAAAGTGTTTGGCTGTGAACAGCTCAGTCTCTTGAAATTTTAACTCTTATCATAGGAGAGTACATTTGGGTTACAATTTTTTTCATCAAAGAAAACTCATCAAGGCCAGAGCAATCCTACAAATGGTTCAAGCTGAAAAACTCTTCATCTTGACTATTTATGGAGAAATTTCTAATAAAGATTTACTCAAACCAGGGGAGAACATATTCTCATTTCAAGTCTTTAAACATTGATTAAGCCCCTATCGTGAACACAGCACTAGGCTGGGCCCTGTGGAAGGTACACAAACTAATGAGGTATGATTCCTGAGATTTCACAATTTAGAAGAGGAAATGAATGGGCAAATGTCTAATTAGCCTTAGGTAGGATGAGAACTAATGCAATCAGCCTTAATAATAGACATATCACCGTATAACATGAGAAGAGAGAGGGGGCACAGACTATTTCTGACTAAGGGGATCTGAGACGTTTTCTTGGAGGAGGTAAAATCTATTTCAAGGGGTAAGAAGATATTCCACATGGAGAAAAAACTTGGAGCAAATGTTCAGTGGAAACGTGAACTAGGCTTAGGGAATTCAGAATATTTTATAATAACTTAAAATAGTTGGTACAAGGTGAAATCCTGAAGAATGCGACATTTATATTCAGCACTGTAATCTCCGCCTCTCCATCTTCAGCTTTTGTGGGCATTTATAATTTGTGTACTGCATTTATTTCTCTTGTTGGGATGAAAATATCCCAGTAAACATATACACCCTTAAGTGTTACTGACTCAATAGGTCACCCCTCCCAAAGAGTATTTGCTTTTTACAATCAAAAAACTTTTAAAATGTATTAGTTTAAGGTAAAGAAGATTCAAGATATAAAAGTAGTCATAGTTTAAACGGTAAGGACAGCTTTAAGAAGCTGCTGGTCCCCTTTTCTTTATTGTAAGCATTTTCAGCGTTTCGAAGCTTGCCCAGTGTTTCTTTTGATAATTACAACAGGGGCATGGGAAAAGAACCATGTTATTTTCTTCTTCTTTTTTCTTTTTAGTTTTAGTTTACTTTAAGTTCTTGGAATACATGTGCAGAATGTGCAGGTTTGTGACATAGGTATACATGTGCCATGGTGGTTTGCTGCACCTGTCAACCCGTCATCTAGGTTTTAAGCCCCGCGTGCATTAGGTATTTGTTCTAATGCTCTCCCTCCCCTTGCCCCCCAGCCCCCAACAGGCCCTGGAGTGTGATGTTCCCCTCCCTGTGTCCATGTGTTCTCACTGTTCAACTCCCACTTATGAGTGAGAACACGCGGTGCTTGGTTTTCTGCTCCTGTGTCAGCTTGCTGAGAATGATGGCTCCCAGCTTTATCCATGTCCCTGCAAAGGACAGGAACTCTGTTATTCTTTGTTTTGGCTGCATAGTATTCCATGGCATATATGTGCCACATTTTCTTTATCCAGTCTATCACTGATAGGCATTTGGGTTGTTTCCAAGTCTTTGCTATTGTAAGTAGTGCTGCAATAAACATATGTGTGTATGTATCTTTATAGTAGAATGATTTATAATCCTTTGGGTATATACCCAGTAATGGGACTGCTAGGTCAAACGGTATTCCTGAACTATGTTGTTTTCTAAGACCTAACCTTTCTGTGGTGGATGGGTTGCAGTCATCTGTGTAAAGATGGTATTTTCAGACAGGAAGTTTCGCCTAAGAAAACCTCTAGCAGTTACCTTAGTCTTGAGGAAAAAGCACACGTTTTAGGGACAGACAATCCTGGGTTCTAATTGCAGCTCTGCCTCTCAGAGTGTTGAGTCTGGGGCAAGTTGCTCTGCTTCTCAGAGACTAGACCTCCACGTGTGCAAACTGGAAGTGATCACAGATGACCAAGACCAGAGTGTGGCACAAAATCCCCTTAACTCACAGCAGGATGTGGCAGCTGATTTCATCTCTAAGCAAAGCCACCCCTAGCACAGATGTAGTAGACGAGATCTTCTGGAAGTGCCCAGGGCCACGGGCATCCCTCAGAGCAGCCGCAGGCTGAGGCCAGGAGCACGTTCTGCTGCTTGAGTGCAAAAGAGCTCCCATACCCTTCTCCCACTGCCCCTGCTGGCCCCCACGCTCCCTCTTCCTAGCCTGTTTCTCCCAGCTGAACTGCTCATTTTTCACATCTCCAGGGATAATTATTTCTTCCAGGGCACCTTCTCTCATCCTGCAGAAATGGGTTCGGTCTTATCTCTTCTTACTCCCATGGCAACTTCTAATTTACTAACATTCAATGTCTGTGTTCCTAGCTAGATTGTAAGAATCACAAGAGTAAGTACCAACTCAATATGGTTTACTGCCTGGCCTGTGGTAGATAGCCTTAAATATCCTTGAGTGAATTAATAAAGGAAAACAGAAATGAAGAAAGAAAGGGAGAGAAAGAGTAAAGGAGGGAAGGAGGGAAGGGGAGAGGAAGGAGGAAGGACCCTGTTAAAATTCATTCCATCATAACCAAATAGACCATCCAGAGAACTGAAGGATCGTGTGTTGAGAGTGATGTGGCAGCCGCCAAGGAAGAACCAGAAGTCATTCCCATTAATATGCTATGCTCTTTTTGAAAGAACAGAAAGGCAGCACCCGGGCCCACTCATTCTTATATATGTCAGCGTTGCTTTCAGCACTGTTCTTGCTAAGGTTTAAATGCCAACATCATGACCCCGAGACCCTAGGCACTCCATACAATAAATTCCCACGAACTGACGCTCTTCTACTGTTCAAGAGTGAGCCTCAAAACATCGTTCACCTGCTTTGCAAATCGACCCTCTTTTACTAATTAGGGTAGATGAATATTTTAAAATAGTCTTTCAGGAAAATATAGCAGAGTATTCCATCAGAAAACATTCTGCTTCCGTTTGCAATTCAAAATATTTGATGGGATCTGGGAATAGAGAATTTGGATTGTTCTTTTCATTCTTATCTTGACTTCAGATGAGAAGTTCTAGCAAGGGGGAGAGTGAGGTTAGAGAAAGGTGAGGATGAGGTGATAGGAGATTAGCAATGGGATTTAGCATTCAATTCAATGCAAAGAACATCTATTAAGTGCTTATTGGGCTGAGTGGATTAAAATAATTCCAAGTGTCAGACACAATGTTAATAATAAAAATGTTTTATGCAATTATGGTGCCAGGTAATAAATGATCTCATTTAATCCTATCAGCTCTGTAGTTGGTATGGCACTACTGTTATCCCAACTTCCAGATGAGAAACCAGACACAGAGATTAATTTCAAAAGTACAGAAAAAGCCCACAAAACTTCAGAACAACCTAACAAACAAAAAACACCATTTCCAGGGACTCTTACTTATTAAATGGTGAAGCTGAGAATCCGGTGTGGGCATCTGACTCAGCCTGTGTTCTTGGCCACTGCGGGAAGGGGCAGGGCAGATGGAATGGGAGGACAAAGGAATATGGGTGTGAAAGGAAAGACAGACAGACAGAGAAGGAAGGAGTAAGCAAGGCTAGACAGAAACACGTTGTCTGATGATTTGGCACCCTTTAAAACTTTGTTCTTTAAGTATTTATCCAACATTTGCTTAAATGAGAGGCTGAGCTCTGCCTGGGGAAAGGGCAGCAGACAGGTTGCACTCATTTGTGCCACTGTTCTAATTTAGCTCCGACCTCAAACATCATGGCCAACTCGGCAAAACAGAAGGTCTATAGGAAACGGGGTCTACTACCTCCAAGTTGTCCCTCTCAACCTACCTCACGCCTCACTCCAGCCACCATCTATTATTGTTCCTCCAGCATACCCCTTGGGGGTCTCATCCCCTCATCCATCCCCAAGTATCTTAAGCTTTCCAAAAACATGCAGAAATCTCTGAGAGGAGATATTTCTCTGCTAACAATTTGATACCAGGTTACATTTGGTGTTTCTCAGAGAAGCTGCTCCAGTGGAATGGCTCCAAGCTTATCATTGACCTACTTCTGAGATGAGGACAGGTGAATTGCAGAGGGTCAAGTTCAAAATCACACGGGGCATTGGGAGTCATTGAAGGTTTTAAATGGAAGTGATCTGGAGACAGTTCACAGAATCCTGAATGGGGCATGACTGGTAGGTCTGGAGACCTGAGGGCAAGAGAAATGGAAAGAACAATATTAGTATCTCCCAATCACAAGGCTGCCTAAGTGCCTGACTCCTTTTTTAAAATAGTAATCATTTTTGTCATTGTGGTCACCACCATCATCGTAATTTGCAGGAAGGACTCAGTACAAAATGAAAATGCAGACCCCTGAGAATTTCAAGCCAGCCACAGCAAGTGGCGGCATTTCTCAGCACAGGTCACATGCCCATGAAGCCAGTCCTTCTAGGAATCATATTTTCTCTGTCCTAGAATTTTCTTTCTTTCTTTTTTTTTCAGACTGAGTCTCATTCTGTCACGCAGGCTGGAGGGCAATGGCACGATCTGGGCTCACTACAACCTCCGGCTCCCGGGTTCAAGTGATTCTCCTGCCTCAGCTTCCTGAGTATCCGGGATTACAGGCACACGCAGCCATGCTCAGCTAATTTTTGTAGTTTTAGTAGAGATGAGGTTTCACCATGTTGGCCAGGCTGGTCTCGAACTCCTGACCTCAAGTGATCCACCCACCTCGGCCTCCCAAAGGGCTGGGATTATAGGTGTGAGCGACCACACCTGGCCATAATTTTCTGTAGTAACTCAGCCACTCCCTGTTTCAACTTCTTGTTTCACTGTTTGTCGACTTTACTCTGCTTTTTTCTGCTTTGTAATTTCTGCACACTGCCTTCTTTCTGTATGTCACCTGGCCTCTGGCCTTGCTACTGGCTGATGATTGTCTCTGAATATCTCATTTTCAGACTCCACATAAAACAGGGTCTGATACATTGAAATAGACACTCTAATCTAGTGGAGATCATTTTTGTTGGCAAGAGCTCTAGCAATATTTAATCTCAAAGTCACAGACTGACCTTGACTAAGGTGTCCACTCCTGGCCAGACTGGCAAGGCACCTGGGAAGATGGAGGCTCTGGGTAGGGCAGGCGCAATTTTAGGAGCCTCTTCTCCAGTGAAAAATGTAGGAGTGAGTCCTCTTCCAGGCTCTAGAGCTATAAAGAACGAGAAGAAACGTGGGGGCTGGGTGTGGTGGCTCAGGCCTGTAATCCTAAAACTGAGTACCCTATTTTGAAGGTTTCTTATGTTCTTTTTCTTCTGCAGCTCTTTGTATTAACCTTTTAGTAATTCAAATGTAATCGCTACCTTCCTTTCTTTCCACCAGGTACTCCCCTGCAAGGACTGCTAGCTTACCTAATTATATGTTTGCTTAGAAGTTCCAGGGACCAAATCTTAAGACAAACAAGGTACATTCAAAATTCTCCACCAGGAGACTGCTCAAGGCAATGATTAATTTACAACCTGGTCATGCCCACAGTGGTGCCAGCTAGACCACCAGATGGCCTATTGCTCAAGATAAGTCCTCAGAGCAAATCATCTAGGCGCCACACCTCCATGCCCTTCTTGCATGCCCTGCATACCAAAATTTCCCTTCTTAAGACCCTGCTTTCTGCCCAGAAATCTGAAGTGGTTCCTTTAGAGGTGAGTCTGGTCACTTCCCCACTGCTAAGCTCTAGAATAAAGTAGCTTTCTTTTTATTGAATCTCATCCTTGTCATTTGCTTGCAAAGCTGCAAGCAGCGAGCAGCCAAGCCTGCCCTTGATAACAATCTTAGTGCTTTGGGAGGCTGAGGAGGGAGGACCACTTGAGGCCAGGAGTTCAACAGTATTGCTCACTAGACAACAGACAAGAGATAACAGAGTGAGACCCCACCTCTACAAAATATAGGAAAACAAAACAAAACAAAACAAAAAAAACAATTAGCCAGGCATGGTGGCTCACTCCTGTACTTCTAGCTACTCAGGAGGCTGAGGTAGGAGGAGGATCGCTTGAGTCTGGGAGTAAGAGGCTGCAATGAGATATGATCGCAGCACTGCACTCCACCAGCCTGGGTGACAGAGAGAGACCCAGTGGAAAAAAAAAAAAAAGGAAGGAAGGAAAAGATAAACAAAAGAAACACTGTAGTCTTTCTTCCTGCACTCACAGGGCTTATACCCTTATTGGGGAGAAAGGACATAGGCTAAATCATGCTAGGAGGCATCAGGCAGAACAGAAATGAGAAATAAGAAAAGCAGCTCACTGGTTATCCCCACCCTTGAGGCCATCCCCTCTCCTCCCATGCTGGCCAGGAGGTCGGACAGCCCATGCCACCACATTCCTGCCCCACCACTTGATTGTGCTGTGTCTTGGGCATGTTCCTTCACATTTCTGTGCCTCAATGTTCTCATTTATGCAATATAAAATTAGGATATTAAGAGTGCAGTCCTGATCTCACAGAGTTTTGTGAGGTTAAATGAGATAATCAGTTCCTAACTCAGTAAGTGATTAGACCTAGTATTTTCTACCATAAGCCATTCTCTCTTCCTTTACTCATTTCTCCCACTCCTCTTGAAAGGGCAGATCTTACCTTTTTCCATCCAGAAGTTCGATGCTCCTTTCTGCTCCTGGGATTCTGCTCAGGGTTCATCTATCACCTAGCATGTCCTCCCTTTTCTCAGCCCCCTTTTTAAGCCTGGTCTGTCTTGACAGCTCAGTTTAAGTCCCAAGACTTTCATGAAACTTTCCTTGATTGTTTCAACCCACATACAAAGACTCATGGAGCAGGACGGGGTGTTGAAAGCAATGAGACCTCAGGGCACAGCCCCCCTTGATAGCTCAGGAAATGGAGGCTGACAGCCTCACCTCTCTCTCTCTCCAAATCTCCTGCTTCCATCACTCATTTGTATCACCCATCATGGCATTTAATCATCCGTTACCTCGCTTCCTCCTTCTTCCTGTCATAAAAGCTTCTCATCTTAGGCATCAGGCCTCAACTCAAATGACTCTCAACGAAGTCTTCCTCTCCCCAGAATAGATCAATATTACCAGTTATTCTTTCTCATCACTACCTGTTTTTCCGCTCAGCAGACTTCATCAAAAGGTGATTTAAGAATTACTGCTGTAATTAGTTGCCTAAGCTTTGGTTGTTGTTGTTTAAAAAATCAAACATTTACCAGATGCCTAGGTGCCCACTATGTGTGTGGCAGTGTGCCAACCGTGGGATTTGATGGTGAACTGGACAGATCTGGTCCCTGCCTTCATGGATTTTACATATAGCTATGAAATTAAGAAGTGAGAATGAGCTCCTAAACCTTTTGGGAACCCTCATGGACTAGAAGGAGCTTTAAAAAAAAAAAAAAAAAAAAGAAAGAATAGTACTGGGAATTTCCTCTACACTAAATTGAAGCCAAGTAGTGAAGTGATTTCTATAGTCAAACATAAGCTGATAGAAATATCAAGTGTAGATAGAAATATCATGTAGCATAATAAAGACAATGAAATACCATCCTCCTTAGTCTAGGGTCCTCTTTCAAAGGGCAAGAGTCAACATTTGTTTTAGTCTTACTTGTCTACACTGATGTAATGCTTTGTTTTTTCCAATTATTTGTTTCACAAGAAACAACCTAGGTCTTCATTATGAAGGTGGCATGACCGCTGAACACCCAAGCAATTGTCTTCCTTTGTTAACTAATCTGAGTGCAAACAAAGCCCTTCATTTGAAGGTCAAGAGTTTCTTTTGCCCTTTATTTAAAGGAACTAACTCCTTGTGAAATGGCACTAAATTATAAGCACCCGATCCATTTAGTGTGAGATTAGTAATTTTATAGGCTCCAAATTCTCCACTTATGGGGACCTCCACCTTCTGCTAGCCTGTTTGAAAATACCCTCCTTAGAGATTACAATGTTCACAGCATCCTTCAAATGTTATGAGGTTCCAATTGCCTAAAGGGCATTTCTGCTTAGCTATCTCCACAGGCAATTCAATAACACGTCTCAAATAAATTATGATCTGGTTACTCTCCTTTTTATTCTTAATATCTGTTAATGAAACCTCCCAACTCGCAATCCAAAATGCACTCTTGACTCCTTATTCAAATACAAAATCCTGCTGTTTTTACCTAAACATCTCTCACCTCCCAGCCCCTAAACCTCTCAGCCCCTTCCTTTCAACACTCTTTCCTCTCCTGCCATACCTCCTTCCCCTGCCCTGGCTGAGACTGTATTATCTCCATTACCCTTGAAAGTACTTGAACTGTGGCTTCCTAATTTTTCTCAAGCCTTCACTCCTGTCTCTCCAATCTCACACTCCCATTGCACCCGAATGATCTGTTCACAATTCCTATCTTGTCACTTCTCTCTTTAAACCTCTTCAGTGGTTCCAATCGTCACCCAGCAGTTTTTCTCAAGGGAATGGAGCTCTTTTATAATTTGGGGAGGGACAAGAACATCTTGCTTGTGCTGGACTGTCCATCACACTGAAAGACAGTAAGCTTCCCTGGCTGCAAGGCCACTAAATGATGATACGCAAATTTCCAAACATGCCCTATGCTGCCTCAGCTGATAATAATCTCTAAGAGAAAAGTGTGCGCTTCCTAATATAGCCTGCAAAGCCCTCCAACACCTGGCCCTTTTCTCAGCTTCCAGCCTTCCTCACTCTTGCCTCACACTGATTCTCTGTGAACAGTGGACTGCTGTGCTATTCTCCCTGCCTGACGCCTTGTCCAGCTTCCTCCCCCAGATGATGTCTTCTCATTCTTCAAGACTCAGTTCTTGGTCTCCTTGAACAGGTTCCCTTTCCTTGTCTCCATGACTGCCCTTCCTCCCGCTACCCGAGCACCGATTAGACAGGTGTGTCTCCCAGCTCATGCTAACTTCTAAGTGCCTCTAAAGGTTCATATTAACTAAACTCATAAGGCATTAATAAATATAAATCTGCATAGCTGTTTATTAATTTTCATGGGAAATTAACATGAGAAACACTCCTCATGTCAAGTAACGATGCCCTGTTTATGCTTGAAGGGTCCACGAGTATTTCTGAGGAAAGTATGGCAGAGGCAGATGCACTTTTCAGGTGTGGCATCAAGGAGGTACTTGCTGTCTGTATTAGCTTCCTAGGACTTCCATAACAAATTAAAACAACTATAATGTATTCTGCACAGTTCTGGAGGCCAGAAGTTGGAAATCAGGGTTCAGCAGGCTGCGCTTCCTTTACAGGCTCTAAGGGAGCATCTTCCCTTGCCTCTCCCAGCTTCGGTGGCTCCTTGGTTTGTGGCTCTACAACTCCAATCTCTGTCTCCACATGACCTTCTTGCCTTCTCTGTGTCTTTTTTTTTTTTTCTTGTTTCTTATAAAGACATGTGTCACTGGATTTAGGGCCCACCCTGACGATGATCTCAACTCCAGATCCTTAATTATATCTGACAGGACCCTTTTTCCAAATAAGGTCAACACCACAGGTTCTGGGGGTTAGGAGGTGGATCTATATTTTTTTTGGGGGGGGGGCACTATCCGGTCCACTACAATCTCCAACACATTTGTGGGATCCTCTTCGTAGCAGAGGTGTGTTAGACCAGGTGACCTGAATATTGGCTTGAATATTGGGATGGGTCACTGAGAATTAGGCTACCTTGTCACCTGGCAATGATTGGAAATACCCATGGCCAAGCTCTTTGTCTTTTACTTTAATTTCCCTATACTGGCACAGCTCACTTTCTCTCTGAGTATCCTTCAGTGTTAATTTATGGAGAGTCTTTTAAGCCTCTCACTGAATGAGATGTTGAGGTTGCTATAGAAGAAGCCTAATGGATTTCCTCATCTTCCTGGGGCCAACCTTCCTCTTAAGAAAGATGATGATTACTTGTCATAATGAATGGTAAAGAAGAGTGGTGACTTCAGAAAGGGAGCATGGTTAGGCTCTGTCAGACTCAATTTCCTGAGTGGTAAAGGGAAGCTGCACCCTGAGGTCTACATGTTTTCAACACCGGGTACTTCTCTGCAAGTCTCTCTGTGTGAATTGAAACAATCAAGGGAAAACTTCATGAAAGCCTTGGGTCTTAAGCTGAGTCATAGAGTTAGATCAGGCTTCAACGGGGAAGAAAGACAAGGAAAGCCAGTCCATCCAGCCTGAACAAACATATGGGGACAGGAGGGGGAGGGGTATCTAGAGGAAAAGGAATAGAATTCATCTGCTCCAGAGGAGGAGGCAGAACTGGTTTGGGAACAGAGGAGCAGGGTTAGGATATGAAACAGTAGGAGATAAGGATGGAAAAAACCACAGATGCGCAGGGCTTAGAGGCCAGTCTGCTGCAAATGTGGAGTCATAGAGCCATTGAAAGAGTTTCCAAATAGGAGGAGAAATAGGAGTTGAGGTTATTAAAGTGGTATTTGTTTCTTCAAAAAAGTATTTAAGGCACGAAGAAAAGGTGAGACCAGGAACAAGAAGCCAACTCAAGATACTGTGACAGTTGCCCAGGTGTATGACAGGGTGGGACTTGGAGTAAGGTAATGATAAGGCTAGAAACCTATGTGAGTTGTTGATTTATTAATTGGTCTCTTTAAAGAGAGAGAAATCTCAGCTCGCGAGTTAGGAGGCTGAGGGACACCTAGAAATCGGGACATTCAAGTTGAACTTGAACGTGTTGAGTTGTGGTAATGTCAGGACATTCAAATAGAAATGTCCAGCTGTTTGTTAGAGACAGCTCATTGCTGCCCTGCCACTGCCACAGCAGTGTCCTGTCACAGTCTGTCCTGATGGGCTGTCTCTCCATTTCTCCTGGGAAGACAGCCTCCTGTTAACTCTACAAAGGCATTCTCTGTCTTATCTTGAATGTGACCTTTTCCTTAATTTATAATAGTGGCTCCTGAATCTTTTGTTGTGTTAGCATCCATTCTCCACTCTCTAGTGGTTGAAAAAGAGGCACAAGGGGAGGTCAGGGCAGCATCCATTTATCTATTTGTTCAGCAGATATTTATTGAGTACTTACTTTGTCTCAGGCACTATGATAATCATGGGGCATCTAAGAGTCAGTAAAACCAACCTGGCCCTCTTCAAGGTGGGGCAGATAGATGGCAAACAAGGGTGAAAAGTGCAAGAAAGGAAAGGGCAGGATTCTTAGAGCATAAAACAAGGAAGGCAGATAATTCTGGAGTAGGGGGGGCTCTTCACTCTGCAGGTGCCTGCTAAGGAAGCAGAATTTAAGTGGAGCCCTGTGGAGTTATTCAGGGTAGGGCTGCAGGATGGCACAACTCCAGGGGACGGCACCTCTTACATCATAGTCTGTCAATGGGCCCCTGGAGATGTGCAAGAAAATGGCCTAGAATGAGGGCTGGGAAATAAGGTGGGGCATGGGGCAGGGTTGGACTTTTTGACCAGAGGAGAATCTTGGGGAACTCATTGCAGCTCAGGTCTTACAGGGACCTCTAAGCTGATCAGAGTTGATACCAACTCGTGCTAACTAAACTCATAAGGCATTAATAAATATAAATCCGCATAGCTGTTTGTTAATTTTCATGAGAAATTAGAGTATATCTGTCATGCAGACTAGAGATTGACAGCTTTGAGGTGCTGACTCATACTAACTAAACTCCCAAGACATGAATATATGCAAGCCAGCATGCTGGCTTGTTAATTTTCCATGAGAAACAGAGTCTATCTGTCAAGTAGACCAGAGATTGACAGCCCATCCTCTCCCTGTGTGAGGGGCTCCCTGGGAAGCCTAATTATCCCAGGGTTTTGTGGTGAGCCTGAAATCAGAGGAAAGAGCAGTTATTACACGACCTGAAGATTTACAAACCTCAGGTTCTGTGTCTGATGCATCCGCCGCCTGCTGGGGACAGGCTCAGGGGGCTTGTCAGGGGAAAGGGGCAATGTGGGGTCTCTGCTCATGGGAACCTCTTTGTGCCTCTCTGTGCCAAAGCTCATTCAGTCTCCTGATTCTCATACTCTTGAGACAGAGTAGGAACAAGACTTGGCCTTGTTACCAGTGGTGAATCTGACTGCTCTGCAGCAAACTCGATCCTTGCCTCCTCAGAGGAAGGAATTTGGCCAAGGGGCAGAAGTAGGTTTAAGGCAGAGGGAGAGACTGAGGCAAGTTTTAGAGTAGGAGTGAAAGTTTATTAAAGAGTTTAAGAGCAGGAACCAAAGGAAGTAAAGTACACTTGGCAGAGGGGCCAAGTGGGCAACTTGAGAGATCCAAGTTCCCTGTTTGGCCCTTGACTTGGGGTTTCATACATTGACATGGTTCCAGGGTTTTCATTTCTCCTCCCTTGATTTTTCCCTTGGGATGGGCTGTCTGACTATGCAGAGGCCTGCCAGCACTTGGAAGGGGCCGCACATGCAGTGTGTTTACTGACATGCCCACTTGAGGTGTTTTTCCCTTAGCAGCTGAGCATTCCTAGAGGAAGGTCATAGACCAGTTAAATTCTGCCATTTTGCCTCTTAGTGCATATGCTTGAGCCCACTTGCCCAGCTCATGAGATCTTAGCAGGAAGCTGCTGATCGTGAGCATCAGGCATTTTCTATCGGGAGACTGTCTTTCCTTGGCATCAACTACCTGACCATCACCGACATTCCTTGCGGTGGGGGCCTCTCCTGCCCTGCTCTTGTCTGCCTACCTACATAGTCTAACAGCTTCAGGACACTTCCACTACAGCATTCTTTCATGCATTCCCACTGATCACAAGCCCTACACCACTACCTCACTGACATCATTAGGTTTAACCCTGCCTTTTACTTAAAGATGTCTGGGAACTGGCCTTAGGAAATCCAGATATACAAACCAAGGTTGTGTAATGTTTCACCTCAGAAAGGAATGCTGAACAACTTATTTACAGCCTTGTTGCTGCTGGCCAAACCATTGGGTCGCCCGTTACTCAAGATAACCATTGAAACCAAATATGGTAACCTGCATACTCTACCCTTCAGTGCTTTGCCCTTCCAAGTCCAGCCTGCATACCCTATTCCTGATGTCATTTCCTGTGTTTTGCCTAATAAAAAAGCCCAGTCATCTCTTTTTGGAGAGTCAGAGAATTCTCTCTCTCCTGTGCTGCCACCCTTATGTCCAGACATAAACTCCAATGAAGTCTTGTCTGAGAAAACTCTTTGGCTTCATGTCAATTAGTGCACTGAGAGCCCAAGAACCCTCGGTAACACTCTTCTTTTCAATGTGTGAATGCTAACTGAAGCCTGGGATTAGCCTATTGACCACACAACTGTATAAAATCAACGTTTGTGTTGATTTTAAGAATTTAAAATTAACAGGGGCAACTCATTGTTCAGGTTCTTGGTGGCACCTTCCTGCTGTCCTCAGTCCTACGCACACTTACAAGCTAATTTGGTATCATGGATTGTCAGTAACAGCTTTATGGTTTTAGAGAACGCTGAATGCAAATCAGCCTGTAACCAGGTAAAACGCAGGGTAGCTTTGGCCATTGTGTAAGTCATTTTGCTAGGATTAGAACTCACACCTACAGACTTCCTGCCCCGCTCTGCTGGTGCTGTGAAGGCCTGACTAAACACTACCCTACTACTGTGGGGGCAGGGTGCCTAGGCTCTGGCTTGATCTACACTGATCCCTCCTCAATCTGGATACTCAATGTTGTGGCAGAGTAACAGTCCCCCAAAGACCTCCACATGCTAATGTGAACCTTATATGGCAAAAGGACCTTGCGGATGTCATTAATCAAGTCTTGAGATGGGGAGATGATTGTGGATTATATGGACCCAATGTAATCTCAAGGGTCCTTATAAGGGAAAGGAGTTAGATGAATGAAAGAATGAGATGTGGGGGTGGATGTCGAGGTCAGAGGTTTGAAGATGCTATTCTGCTGGCTCTGAAGATGGAAGAAAGGGCCATGAGCCAGGAACATGGCAGCCTCTAGAAACTGGAAAAGGCAAGGATACAGATTTTCCTCTAGAGCCTTCAGAAGAGACACAGCCCTTCTGATGTCTTGATTTTAGGACTTCTGACCTACAGAACTGCCAGATAATGAATTTGTGTTGTTTTACCCCCATCTCAACAATCGGAAATGGATACAGTTGGCTTCTCCTGTCTTCAGGACTTACCTAGCCATGTTCACCTTGCTCTTGAGAGCCCCATCACTCCATACACATGAGAGTCTGTTGGTGGGAGACAAGTCACCAGAGTTTGTGCAGCATGGAGAGTTATATTTCTCACAAGCTGTGCAGTGTTCAATGCCCCAGCTCATTGCTCCTCATGCATAAGTGGTGATTCCATACCCTGGGCCAAAAATACAGTTCCATTGTCACTGCCTGTGTCCAACACAGCTCTCCTGGGGTGCTGATGAAGATGTTGGCTTTCTTTGAAGCTAGTCATTCAGATCAGCTCTACGGGGGCCACATGCAAGATGAGAAATAGATCCAAGATCCTCATCATAATGCAGGTTTTGTATCAAAATGCACAATGAACTGACTGGAACAGGAAATAATTAATCAGGACATTACAGAGCAGTTAAGTATAATTAATTCACACAAAAGAATGTGAGTGTGCAGTTTTAGCTGCTAGAGTGATTTGATTTCCCTGCAAATTTAGTTCAAGATAAACAAACATCAGAATAGTCTTTTCAGGTTTTTCATGACTCATGGGTTATTTCCTCCTTTCTAGTTACCAAAAATATTATTAAACTTATACACTAGCACCGCCAAGTTGATCATATTTTAGAAAAAACTCCCTGCTCATAGTAAATGGGAAATTAACTCTATCATAGAAGTCACTTTCCACATATGTTAATATCTGTGTGAGTATGTGTGCGTGAGGCAGAAACCTAGCACTTACTGCAGAATAAAAACTGGACGGAAATTTTGATTTCTGCCCAAATATCTTACAATCTAAGCAGAATGCATAAAAAATTATGTTGTGAAAACACCATCCGAGAATGCGACTTAATCTCAAGGGTAAACTTTATTGATATTGTGTGGGTTTTCCTTTCCTCTTTTTTTTTTTCTCTTCTTGGAGCTGGGAGCTCTTTATAAGAAAAGAGGTGAAAAATGTCAGGCAATATGGGTTGGTGATAGTAGCAGCATTATTGGTCTTTTACCAGTTCTCCTGTCATAGTCAGGACACTCAAAAAGCCAAAAAGACATGCCCTGTGAGCAGAGCTTAATGTAGAGGTAGAAAAATTCATCATGCAGGAGTGTTGGAGGGAATATTTTCTTCTCTTTGTGGCTCCAGAGAACACAGTGTGTTCTGTCGAGCTAGAAAAAATAGAACTGGGCTGGTGTGATGGATGATGAGTGTTTGGAAGTGCCAATCCATCAAGGCTACAATAGAAAAGGCAGGGCTCCTGATGGCTTTCATCAGGCCAGTGTGCTTCTCTCCTCCAATGGATCACTATAGGATACTGATTCACTTCCAAGATTAACCGGATCACACATTAAAACCAAAGGGCTGTTTGACTACCTATGTCACATAATGTTTTATTATGTGACAAATATAGACATGCTCCAATTTCTGATCTAATTCACAGTGTAATGATGCTCCAGTTTCTTAAGCTATAATTCTTGTATTTGGAATCAGTCTAGTTCCCAAGAACTTCAGTTTGATGCTCTTCAAGTTCTACCTTCACTATAGGATGTGGTTTTCAAGATGAAAGTTATGACCCACCAATGGGTTTTGAAATAAATGTAATAGGCCACAACCAGTATTTTTTTTTTTAACAAAGGAATAGAATAGAAAAGAAAATATCAGGATATATAACACATGGCAAGGATGATAATATGTAAAACTTTGGTTTCAAAGATAATATGTGTGTCTATTTATATATCTATTTCACACCATACATGCTGACTACACACCTACATGTTTGTGTGTACTTGGTTATGATAAAAATTTATTAAATGATGGTAAAAAAAAGTTTGAAAAAACAAATAATTCAATCTAAAAATGAGAAAAGAATCTCAATAGACATTTCTCAAAAGAAGACGTACCAATGGTCAACGAGAATATGAAAACATGTTCAACATCTCTATTAGGGAAATGTAAATCAAAATCACACGAAATATCATCCAACTCCCATTAGAATGGCTGCCATCAGAAAGACAAAACAACAACAGCAACAACAACAAAAACCAAGTGTTGGTAAGGATGTGGAGAGAAGGGAATTCTTACATTACGTTTTTGGTAAGAATGTAAATTAGTACAGCCATTATAGAAAACAACATGGAGGTTTCTCAAAAATCTAAAAACATAACCACCGTATGATTCAGCAATCCCACTACTTCCCCAAAGGGAAGGAAATCAATAATGGAAAAGACATCTGCATTGCCATGTTTATTCCAGCACTATTCACAATAGCCAAGGTATGGAGTCAACCTAAATGTCCATCAACAGAAGAATGAATAAAGAAAATGTGGCATGTATACACAATGGAGTACTATTCAACCATATAAAAGGAACGAAACTGGGTGGGTCATGGTGGCTCACGCCTGTAATCTCAGCACTTTAGGAAGCTAAGGTGGGAGCATCACCTGAGGTCAGGAGTTCAAGACCAGCCTGACCAACATGGAGAAATGCCATCTCTACTAAGAATACACAATTAGCCAGGCATGGTGGCATATGCCTGTAATCCCAGCTACTCAGGAGGCTGAGGCAGGAGAATTGCTTGAACCTGGGAGGCAGAGGTTGTAGTGAGCCGAGATCGTACCATTGCACTCCAGCCTGGGCAAGAAGAGCAAAACTCCGTCTCAGAAAAAAAAAAAAAAAGGAATGAAATCCTGAATCCCGTCATTTGTGACAACCTGGATGAGCTTGGAGGACATTATGTTAAGTGAAATAAACCAGGAACAGAAAATATATGTTCTCTCTCATACATGAGAGCTAAAAAAAGTTGGTCTCTTGGAAGTAGAGAGTAGACTAGTGGTTATTAGAGGCTGGGAAGCGTAGTGGGATAGGTTGGTTAACAGACACAAAATTACAGATAGATAGGGGAATAAGTTCTAAGTGTTCTATAGAACTGTAGAGTGAATATAGTTAACAATAATTTATCGTATATTTTTTAAAATCCAGAAGAGAGGATTTTGAATGTTACCAATACAAAGAAAAGATCAATGTTTGAGGTAATACATACGTCAATTACCCTGATTTGGTTATTACACGTTATATACATGTATTCAAATAGTGCTCTGTATCCCATAATATGTACAATTATTATATGTCAACTAAAAATAAAAGGAAAAGCATTTGAAGGCTCAAGCCATTCTAATGCCTGAATCACTTACAGAGAGATGCAGAGTGTGATGAAGCTAGTCTGTACTAGGAAAAGAGATGGCGAGAGCCAAAATAAGAAAGGGACATATGGAAGCATACTCACAGTGGCTACTCGGCTCCCTACCATTGCCTCTGATGAGTTGAGGTCCCCAGGAGGTCTCCTCATACACATCTTTCTTCCGTGATTGCCTGTGAGATATCTCTTTCCTTTCTTTCCTATCTGTATACACAGCATGAGTTTCCATATGCTAAATGGGACATAACATGATTGATTAACTAGGAGACATGTGTAGACCCTCTTATGACCCGTACAGAAGTACAGTGTGTGGGCAGAGAGAAAGGCCTGTTGCATAAGTGCCACAGCCTCTTTGTTGTGCTAAAAGTAATGGAAATGTCTAAGAAGTATTGTGATGGCCTAAGACATCATTCTTGAGCAAGAGCTGGATGGAATCACACGCCACATTTTTACGTTTACAATTTCAGTGTTTTAGCTATATACTTAAAACTATAGACAATGCTTTTGTTATAGAGATTCCTGCAGTCCCCATGCCCCTCTTTTTTTTTTTGGTTAACTGAAACGAAAGTGTGTATAATGCTGTTTTTGTTAAGGTAAGGTTGCCTGGGCACACCACCCTCACATCACTGCAGAACACACTATACTAGTGCCTACAGTCGTTTGGGTCAACCCAAGGGAATTGCTCTCTCTTGTAATCATAAGGACCTAAAACTGAACAGGTAACATACCCAACATCTCAGATTCATTATTTTTAATGTATATTTTTTTGGTAGCTTTAGTATGGGGCAGTCACATCAAAGGTGTTTGTTATGACCTAAGCGATCATCCTTAATAGCTGATAACATCCAAAGAGAGAGACAACCAGACATCATGCACCTCCTCATTACAGTACCAAGAAATGCAAACTAAGTCTGCACAACCTACAGCTCTAAGTACCAATGCCCAGGAAACACAGGAGAAAAGAAAACGTCCTAAACAATGTTATTATGGGAATGCCATTAACCAAAGCCAACATGTGGGAGACTACCAGACAAGAAGATTTAGTTCCTTTAACAACATTAACAACACAGCAAACAGGGAAAAAGAGGATGGAGCTTTCATGCCTCAGGGATACTGAGGCAAATAAACTGTGAGTAAAGAAAAGACAGCAAGGTAGAAAGAGGCTATCTATAGGATAATTAGGAAAATGTAAGTACTAAATGAACATCTGACAATATTACAGAATTATTAATATTGGTTTTTAGGGAGCTGTGATGATTCTTAGGGAGGTGTCACGATGCTGTCATAGTTGCTTTTAAAAAGGCCACTCTTTGCCTTTTACAGATCCACACTGAACTGTTTACTGATGAAATGCTCTCTAACATCTGGGATTTCCTTCAAAATTATCTGGGGCAGAGAGGGAGTGGGTAGGGGCAGAGTGGGATAGGACATAAGTTGAAAATACTGAAGCTGAGTGAAGGGAGTTCATTGTAATAACACTCTACACTTTGGTATATGTTTGAAGTTTTTCCTAATAAAAAAAAATTCAGTGTCTATTTTACAGATGTATTTGTCATTTCAACAAACATATATTGAAATCATGTTGCACACTACGGATTGGAGACATAGAAACAAATTAGCATTCCGGCTAGACTGTTTATCATTACTTCTTATTTCCCCTTTGTAAGATGCCACTTGTCTGGGCAGGGTAGCACATGCCTGTAATCCCAACTCTTTGGGAGGCTGCAGTGGGACCATCACTAGAGGTCAGCACTTGGAGACCAACCTGGGCAACACAGTGAGACATCATCTCTACAAAAAGTAAAAATAAAAACATTAGCCAGGTATGGCATCCTGTGCCCATAGACCCAGCTACTCAGGATGCTGAGGTGGGAAGATAACCTTGCCACAGGAGTTCGAATCTGCAGTGAGCTAAGAAGATGCCACTGCACTCCTCCCTGGGTGACAGGGTGAGACCCTGTCTCTATAAAATAAAATAAAATGCCGTTTATTTTAAGACACACAATTATATTAATTGCAGCTTTTGAAGTCTCCCGAAGGTCAATGCTCACTTAGAGTGGGAGAGGGGAAAAAAAGACCACCATGTTCAAATTAAACATTGATTTTAAGACACATCCTAATTTCAGACTATCCAAACTATATATCTTGAGATCAAGGAAGAATGTTGATTCTCACTTTCTTTTGGATCTATAGTAAATATCTGGTTATAAAATCCGAGGGTATCCTAAGGGAAAATATTGTGTTCAGTGTAACTGGGGTTTTGATCCTATAGTTTTTTCTTTCTGTTTTCTTTTTTTTTTTTTTCAATGTGTCAGAATCTAGCTATCAAGTTGAAATAGGTTAATCTGAACTTATCACCAGCAGACGCATCTCAGTCATCTGGAAGAAAATGCTGTTACAAGAAGTAACTCTGGGTATGTGCTTCAAGAATGCAGTTGTGGAAACCATGTTTGCAGCTGCTTTAAACTGTTTTCCAGGAGTCAAGGAAAATTCAAGAGTCTGAGACCAAAACGGTACCTTCGGCACAGTCTTCCTGGGCACAGTCATGGAGAACAGGGCCAGGGCTTTGAGTCAGAGGAACTGGGTTGAAACCTGCCTGTATTGGTTGCCAACCTGGTGACCTTGGATATCCTTTTTATTCTCTGAACCTTATATTCCCCCTGGATAAAATATATCTGATGAAACCTGCTGTTGCGTGTTCTGGGATTTAAATGAGTAACACCATACCTAAAGCATTTGGTGCAGTGTTAGGATGTGTAGAAGCTTAAGTTGTTATTCTTCTTAACATTTTCCCGGAACCAGGGTGAGGCTCCCTGAGCATGTGACTTTTTAGCTCTGTCTGACGACTGGTCCCTGCAGTTAACTGATCGTTCTACAAAGCAACCATTTGCTGAATTCATTGCCAAAGAATCGATACAGGTGATATCTCAGCTCAAGCTGCTGTATCAAAATACTATCGACTGAGTGGCTTAAACCACAGACATTTATTTCTTACAGCTGTGGAGGCTGGGAAGCCCAAGATGAAAGTGCTGGCAGATCCTGTGTCTAGTGAGGGCCGTCTTCTTGCTGTATCCTCACATGGTGGAGAGAGAGATCTCATGTTTTTCCATTTCTTTAATGAGGGCATTCATCCCATCATGAGGGCCCCACCCTCACCCTCATGACTTAATCTAACCCGGTCATTCCCAAAGCCCCTACCTCCAAGTACCATGAGGATTAGGATTTCTACATATGAATTGAGGGGAGGAAGACACAAACATTTAGTCTATAGCAGGTGAACTGGCTGCTTCCATCCTGGCTTGGAACTTCAGACACAGAAGCCTTGGGACTTTCTCAGGACTTTCTCCAGATCTGACTCATGCTCAGCAAACAAGCATCTCTGTGGATCATGTGACCTTAGCCAGGGATGTTGGTGAAACTGTGTGTTGATCTAGGTACCTAGCCCATGCTAGGTGCTCATCAAGTAGCTTTAGTGAGTGACTGTGACTGAAAAGGCATCCTGGGCTGTGCTTTCGCACCACTAGTGCCAATGCTGTGCATTTGCTCTTTTTCTAGGATTTTTTTTTTTTTTTTTTTTT